>NW_011494755.1:8624195-8660103 GCF_000754665.1 Bison bison bison
CATCAGTTCAGTTGCTCAATCGTGTCTGACTCTTTTGTGACCTCATGGATTGCAGCACGCCAGGCTTCCCTGTCCATCACCAACTCCTGGAGTTCACTCAAACTCATGTCCATCGAGTCGGTGATGCCATCCAACCATCTCATCCACTGTCTTCCCCTTCTCCTCCTGCCTTCAATCTTTCCCAGCATCAGGTCTTTTCTAATGAGTCAGCTCTTCGCATCAGGTGGCCAAAGTACTGGAGCTTCAGCATCAGTCCTTCCAATGAATATTCAGGACTGATTTCCTTTAGGATGGGCTGGTTTGACCTCTTTGTAGTCCAAGGGACTCTCAAGAGTCTTCTCCAACACCACAGTTCAAAAGCATCAATTCTTTGGTGCTCAGCTTTCTTTACAATCCAACTCTCAAATCCATACATGACCATTGGAAAAACCATAGCTTTGACTAGATGGATTGTTGGCACAGCAATGTCTCTGTTTTTAATATGCTATCTAGGTTGGTCATAACTTTTCTTCCAAGGAGCGAGCGTCTTTTAATTTCATGGCTGCAGTCACCACCTGCAGTGATTTGGGAGCTCAAGTAAATAAAGTCTCTCACTGTTTCCACTGTCTCCCCATCTATCTGCCATGAAGTGATGGGACCAGATACCATGATCTTAGGTTTTTGAATGAGTTTTAGGTCAGATTTTTCACTCTCCTCTTTCACTTTCATCAAGCAGCTCTTTTGTTCCTCTCTGCTTTCTGCCATAAGGATGGCATCATCTATATATCTGAGGTTACTGATATTTCTCCTAGCAATCTTGATTCCAGCTTGTGCTTCATCCAGCCCTGCATTTCACATGATGTACTCTGCATATAAGTTAAATAAGCAGGGTGACAATATACAGCCTTGATGTACTCCTTTCCCAGTTTGAAATCAGTCCATTGTTTCATGTCCAGTTGCAACTGTTGCTACTTGACCTGCATACAGATTTCTCAGAAGGCAGGTAAGGTGTTCTGGTATTCCCATCTTTTGAAGAATTTTCCACAGTTCGTTGTTATCCACACAGGTTTCCCTGGTGGCTCAGCTGGTAAAGAATCCACCCTCAATGTGGGAAACCTGGGTTCGATCCCTGGGTTGGGAAGATCCCCTGGAGAAGGGAAAGGCTACCCACTCCGGTGTTTTGGCCTGGAGAATTCCACGGACTGTATATAGTCCATGAGGTTGCAGAGAGTTGGACATGACTGAGCGACTTTCACTTTCACTTCACTTTCCCTTTCTGTTAGAACCATTTGGTGATGAGGTGGTTTCCTTGCCCTTCAAGAAACAGAGTGGGCCCTAACTTAGTCTCTTCCTATTAATGGTGAAACAGGAGGGAGGGGAGCAAGGCACAACTTTGGGTGCTTTCCTGGTGGCTCAGACGTTAGAGTCTGCCTGCAGTGTGGGAGACTCGGGTTTGATTCCTGGGTTGGGAAGATCCCCTGGAGAAGGAAATGGCAACCCACTCCAGTTCTCTTGCCTGGAAAATTCCATGGATGGAGGAGCCTGGTAGGCCACATTCCATAGTATTGCAAAGATCAGACACGATTGGGCAACTTCATTCTTGCTTTTTTGATGATCCAGCAAATGTCAGCAATTTGATCTCTGGTTCCTCTGCCTTTCCTAAATCCACCTTGAACATCTGGAAGTTCACAGTTCATGTACTGTTGAAGCCTGGCTTGGAGAATTTTGAGCATTACTTTGCTAATGGGTGAGATGAGTGCAATTGTGCAGTAGTCTGAAAATTTTTTGGCATTGCCTTTCTCTGGGATTGAAATGAAAACAGCTTTTCCAGTCCTGTGGCCACTGCTGAGTTTTCCAAATTTGCTGGCATATTCAATGCAGCACTTTAAAAGCATTATCTTTTAGGATTTCAAATAACTTCTCCAGGTCTTCCCAGGTGGCATCAGTGGTAAAGAACCCACCTGCCAATGCAGGAGACCAAAGAGACACAGGTTCAATCCCTGGGTCGGGAAGATCCCCTGCAGGAGGACATGGCAATCCACTCCAGTATTCAGTCCATAAAAGTACCTCTTTAATGTCTACAGGATCCTTCTTGATACTGGTAACTTACCTTCTTTTTCTGTCTACTTAGAAGTTTATTAATTTTACTGATCTATTAAAAAGCAGCTACTGCTTTCATTATCCTCATTTTCTTCATTCCTCTATTTACTTGGGGTTTAATTTGTCCTTCTTATGCTACACTTAGAAGCTTATTCATTTTACACATTTTCTCCTTTTCTAATAAAACATTTAAAGATGTAAATTTTCTCCTAAGAACAGCTCTAGCTGAATCCTATAAACTTTAGTAAGCCATGTTTTCCTTTTAATTCACTTCAAAATATCTTCTAATTTCCGTGGTGTTTTCTTATTTGATCTATGGATTATATGTTACTTTTTTTTTAATTGTTTTATTTATTTTCTGCACAGGCACATGTGATAGAAGGGACCTTTTTTTTTTTTTTTTAAAGATAACTCATACAACCACTGATTGATTATACAGAGCCATTTCTCAGTCCTCTTTTCTTTCCACTTAAGAAAATTAAAATGTATCATGATGAGAATGATTAATGCCAAAACAAGATTTCTGGCTTATCATTTAGGGTACAAATACACACTTCATTGCTTGACATTTTATTGAATGCTAAGCAAGACTAAGCATCTCTGCCTTCGTTGTACAGAGCTGAAGCAGAAAGGCAGGGAGGGGGAGACAGCACTATTGTCCTTGGCGGGGAAGATGTAAGCCCCTGTTGTCCTGTCTCGTTGAGGGGAGGCTAACCCATGTTCTGCCGGTTGCCATAGCCTCTAGGATGGGTGTCCTTCCAGTCATCCCACTCGCGAGCTCTGCACACTGCCTGCTCATCATCCTCTTCCTCCTCATGCTCCTGATCTTCTTGTTGCTGAGCTGCCCTTTTGAACTCTGACATTGTCGTGGCTATTCCCTGATCTGGTAACGCTCCAAATTTCCGATGCTGTTCATACCAGTCATTCACTGTCATAGATGCCAGACTTGGATAACCAGCTCCAAATACTTTGGCTTGGGCCATGTTCTGAGTGAGAACAAACGGTTTCATTGGAGGCCTGTCCTGATGAGATGACTGAGAAGTTGATGCCTCATGTGTGGAGTCTTTTTCTCTCAAGATCTTTATCTCCTGGTCAATGCTCTCAATCTCTTCTAAGCTGATACCAATCCACCTTCGAAGGTGAAGGAGGTAATATTCACGAACATGCTCGTCATCTGCTTGACCACTTTCCACAGCAGATTTCAGTGCAGACAACCTATGCTCCACCTCCTTCTTCTGCTTGTATCTCTCTTTTTTAGCCTGTCTCTGAGATGCCATAGCAATGATGCTAGGATAGGCCATGGAGGAATTAGCAGTGTTATTTCCAGCTAAGTTGGTCTTGGTTTTGGGCAGCTCAAACTTTGCCACGTGATAGTACTGGCACTGAGTTAAGAAGTTTAAGAAGTGTTCTCGAGCCCACTGCAAATGATCTAGACGCTTGCTGGGACTGACTTGTTTCATGGTGAACGCTCCTTGAAATGCTGGCACCATCAGGTATTTCAGGTCAGTGGACGCGATCTCCTCCAAATCTTCATTTTGGCTGAACAAGTCAAGCTGTGACAACATTTCAGCAGCCTTCTTCAGGAGATCCAGTCCCTTGAACACCTTATCTTGGATTATTTGGGAGCTGGTGGGTTCAGCTGCGATTTCCACTTCATCCAAAAGCTGCTTGCTGGTTTCGAACAGCTCGGGGAGCCGCGGGAGCAGTAACTCGTCTTCAGCTGCTGCCATCTTAGGGAAGGAGGAACCCCAAATTTATTTTTTAATTGAAGGATAATTGCTTTACAGAATTTTGTTGTTTTCTGTCAAACCTCAACATGAATCAGCCATAGATAGACATATATATGTATGTATACATATATACATAGGGGAGGAGAGGGTTAGATGTATGGAGAGAGTAACATGGAAACTTATATTACCATATGTAAAATAGATAGCCAATGGGAATTTGCTGTATTTCTCAGGAAACTCAAACAGGGGCTTTGTGTCAACATGGAGGGGTGGGATGTGGAGGGAGATGGGAGACAGGTTCAAGAAGGAGGGGATATATGTATATGTATACCTGTATATGTATAGTTTCTTTTCCTAAGCAATTGGAGATTTCTTCTCAAATATCTGAGTATTATTTTTTAAAATTTCTAGTTCTAATATAACTCTAATACCTAATTTTAATGCACTCATATTTAACTGAGACCTATTTAAGGACCCAGCATATAGTCTACCTCGCAGACCACTTCATGTGAACCTGAGCATGTATCCTGATAGTGCTGGGGAGACTATTCCATTGTCAATTAGGTCAAGCTGGTTGAGAGTACTGAAAACTTCAGTATTAGAGGACCTACAGACTTCTTTTAAAGGGTCACATAAATATTTTAGACTTCATGGGCCATACAGGCTCTGACCCAGCTATTCATCTCTGCAGTTATAAAATGAAAGCAGTCAGAGGTAAGATGTAAACAAGTAGGCACGACTGTGTTCAAATAAAACTTTATATACAGACAATGAAATTTAATTTCATGTAAGTTTCACAATCATAACAAAATATTCTTTGTGTTTTTCACCATTTAAAGTGTAAAAATCAGGGACTTCCCTGGTGGTTCACTGGTTAAGATTCCATGCTTTCAAGGTAGGGGTCTCCAGGTCAATCCTTGGTTGAGGAACTAAGATCCCACATGCTGTGCCATAGGGTCAAAAAATAACAATAAAAAAAATTTTTAATGGAATAATATGAGGTATATAGTTTATTTTTTTATGTAAAAATCAGTCTCAGTTCATGGGCAATACAAAAATGAGCAACTGGAATGGATCTGGCCAACAGGAGAATTTGCTAACCCTGTTCTGTATCCTTACTAATTTTTATGTACTGGGCTATCAATTACTGAGAGAGGAGTATTGAAATCTCCAGCTATAATTGTGGATTTTTCTATTTCTTTATTTAGTTGTTAGTATTATGTATTCTGAAGCTCTACAATTAGGTGAAAAATATATATATGTATCAAGAAATATAAATAAATATATGGAATACAAAGTAATAAATGATAAATAAAATAGAATATAAAAAATAATCTTAAGAAAACCAGGACAGAAAGCAGAAACAGAATGAATATAAATAGAAAACAAATAGCAAGATGACAAACTTAAACCCAACCATATCAATAATTATATAAAGTGAAAATGGCATAAAGATTCCCATTCAAAGGCAGAAGTTACAACAGTCTGGATAAAAGCAAAATTCAATTATATGGTGTGAATAAGAAACTCATTTTAAATATAAAAATCTCAGGTTAAAGCTAAAAAGACGAGTAAAGAGAAATATGTAAACACTAATCATAAGAAAGATAAAGTGGCTGTACTAATATCAAAGTAGACTTCAGGAAAAGAAATATCACCAGGGATAAAGAAAGACACTTCATAATGATAAAGGGATCAATTTATCAAGAAAACATAATACATCACACATAAAGCATGCACATAAATGGCAGATAACCTCTGGTTTTCAATTATGTTTACTTTTTTGGTTAGTTTTTTTTAAGTGATTACTCTGGAGTTTAATCAACAATAAGTTTCTTTAACTTACCCCAGTCTACCTTAAAATAATACTATAATACATAGGTATTATGTAAGAACTTTTCAAAGTATACATCTGTTTCTCTTATCATACATATTCTTTGTATTACTGTCATATATTGTACTTTTCACATTTGCTACAACCCCCCCAACTATATTAATTTTATCTTGCTTTAAATAATCAATTACCTTTTTTCCTTTTTGCATCTTGTTTTAATCACTTGTATCTTATGGAGCTTTCCATAGAGAGCATTCTAGAGTTTTTTTCAAAAATTTTTTACTATGGTATAATACACATAAAATCACTATTTTTAAACACAGAATGCAGTGATGTTAAATACATTCATAATGTGCAACTATCACAACCATTCATTTCCATAACACTTTTCACCTTGTGTTGATAAAACTGAAATTCTATATCCATTAAATGAAGCTCCCTAAACCCTCTTCTTCCAGTCCCTAGCAACCACCATTCTACTCTCTCGCTCTAAGATTCTGTCTACTCTAAGTATTCTTTCTCATTTCTTTTTGAGCATATTAGATAGCTATTTTCTTTATGGTTACCATGGGGATTACTTTTAACATCCTAAAGTTATAACACTCTAATTTGAATTTAGTCCGGCTTAACTTCAATAACATACAAAAACTCTGCTCCTTTATAGATCTGTCCCCACCTCTTTCCACTATTACCACAAAAAATAGATCTTTAAACAATGTGTGCCCAGAAAAACAAACTAACAATTCATTTAAATGTTATTAGTCTCCTAAATTATGTAGAAAACAAAATGTGGAATTACAAACCAAGTCACTTAAGAACTTTAGATTAATAATAAAAAAAAGTGTATTAGGCCCTTAAATCTGCAGAGAAGAAAAAGTGGATTACAAACCACTGTTTGAATGATATAGGCTTTTACAGTGGCATTCACTGAGATCTTTACTTCCTCAAATAAATGGCTTTGAGCTACTGTCTACTGTCTTTTCATTTCACCCCAAGGGACCCCTCTGAATATTTCTTACAGGGCAGATCTAGTTAAGTAATAAACTTTTTCAGTTTTTACTCATCTGGGAATGTCTTAATTTCTCTCTCACATTTGAAGGACAAATTTACCAAACATAGGATACTTGGTTAACAGTTACATTCTTTTAGAACTTTGAATATATTGGCCCACTGACTTTTGTCCAAGTTCCTGAAGAGAAATCTGCTCATATTCTTATTAAGGATCCCTTGCATGCGATGAGTCGATTCTCTCGCAATGCTTTTTGGATTTTCTCTTTATCTCTGACTTCCAAAAGTTTGATTTCAAATGTGTCTCAGTGTGGGTCTCATCAAATTCATCTTACCTGGAGTTCATAAAGGTTCTTAGATGTTTATATTCATATTTTTCATCAAATTTGGTATTGTGGTAATGCTGGAAATCAGATTCTTCCCTTTTCTCAGGGTTTTCTTGTCTGTGTTATTGTTTTTCTGATTCTTTTGGACTGTCTCTATGCCAAGAATAAGCTTGAGGTGTAAATTTAAGTCCCTCTCAAGTGTCTTCTGAGCCTTTTCCTGGGCATGCACTAATACTTTCTAATTTTCTCTGTAGATGCAGTTGTTTTTTTAATGTCCTAGTCTTTAATATTTGCTTCCCAAAAGGGGGTAGGGGAAGGAAAATGAAGGGGAGGAAGGTGTAGAAAACACCAACCCTTTATATCCTCTGAAAGTCACATGTACTGAGGGTGAGAGGTGCTGACCAAAGGGAGAGATGCAAGAAGAATGGCTGCCTGCCTCTTCGCATCTATGTGATCAGAAGGAGCAATCAGAGCACAGATCCTTGAAGCTTTTGCCCACCCTGGCTCTTATTTGTAAGCTGCTCTGGAACTCACACAGCTGCCTGCCATGTGACTGAGGGTGAGGGATGGTAGCTGCTACTGTGCTGAGAGCTAAAATTGACCATAATTAACCACAGTTTACCTTCCAAGTCTTCCCCTGGAACTCGCAGGCCTTCAAAAGACTCCAGAGTTCCAAATTAGTTACAGGCAGATTCTGCCAGCCCAATTGTCATTTAGGTAGAAAGACTGCTGGTGCTTCTTACTCTACCACCTTTCCAGAATCCCTCAATTATCTTTGAACTTAACCAAAAACATGAGGAAGAAAAGTCACATATCCACATATTTACCACTTTGTGTAGACCCAAATTTCCACCTGGTATCACTTTCCTCAAGTCTGAGGAATTTCCTTTTCCATTTCATAAAATTTAAGTCTGTTACTAACAAATGTTCTCAGCTTTTGTGTGCCTCAAAAAAGCTTTAACTTTTATTTTTGAAAAATATTTTAACGGAACATAGAATTTCGGTCTGATTGTTATTTATCTTCAGTACTTTGAAGATGTTTCTCCATTGTCTTCTGATTTGCACCATTTGGGGGCAAGAACTCTCGTTACTCTTATCTTTGTTTCTCTGAAAAATGTGACTTTTTTCCTTCTGGCTACTTTTAAGATTTGTTCCGCATTCCTGGTTTTCAGCAATTTGATTATGATGAGCCTTGGTGTGGTTTCCACTGTATTTATCCTGCCTGTGGTTCATTGAACTTCTTGGATATGTGGGTTTACAGTTTCCACCAAATTTGGAATATTTTCAGTCATTATTTCTTTAGACATATTGGTTTCCCAACCCCCATCTTTTCTGGGACTTCAAATATACATATGTTTAGAACCACTTTACTTTGTTCTACAGGTTACTAAGGCTCTGATTTTTTTTTTTTTTTTCAGTTTTTTTTGGGTCTGTGTTTAGTTTCTACTGTTGACTTTAAATTCACTGATTATTTCTTTTATAGAATATTAGTGCTGTTAAAGCCATGCCTGTTTCTTTTTAGATGCTATATTTTTATCTCTAGAAGTTACATTTGATTTTTATTTTCTCCTTGTTGGTATTTTCCTTTAAATCCTTTCCCATACTTTAGTAACTATTCCAAAGTCCAAATCTGCTAATTTCATCATCTGTCATTTTTTAGACCTGTTTCTGTTGACTGATTTTTCTTCTAGCTACAGGTCACAATTTTGTGGTTCATTCCATGTCTGGCAATTTTTGGTTGAATGCTCAACACTGTGAGCACCAGTATTTGTTTCATTCCTTTAAAGTGCCAAACTCCTTTCTGGAAAAAAGTTACTTTCAGATCAGCTAATTGTTTTATAGCTTGTTTTTAAGTCTTTTTAGGGTGGGTTTAGAATAGTCTTTATGGTAGAGCTGAAATATCACCCCTACTGGTCAGGCATGTACGGCTTAATATTCAGCAATAAATTCAAAGGCAGATTTCTGGAGCATTTTTCTCACAGATGGAAACTAGTACTCCTATAGGCAGAAAGATAATAGAGGAAAACTCATGTAGAAATGTAACACTTCCACTTATATCTTGTTAGACAGCACTCAATCACATGAACACACCTAGCTATAAGAAGACTAGACAAGCAGTCATTTAATCTGGGTGACAACATGCCCTGATAAAAATTAGTGCTCTGTTGCTTAAGAAAACAGAAAGTATTGGGGCACACAATAAATAGTCTCTGCCATCATCGTAAGATTACATTTAGAAGGCAAAGCATATGATTTATGTAGACAAGTGTAAAACATTTGTCTACAGAGCCAGACCTCCTGGAATATGAAGTCAAGTGGGCCTTAGGGAAGCATCACTACAAACAAAGCTAGTGGAGGAGATGGAATTCCAGTTGAGCTATTTCAAATCCGATGATGCTGTGAAAATGCTGCATTCGACATGCCAGCAAATTTGGAAAACTCAGCAGTGGCCACAGGACTGGAAAAGGTCAGTTTTCATTTCAATCCCAAAAAAGGCAATGCCAAAGAATCCTCAAACTATTGCACAATTGCATTCATCTCATCCACTAGCAAAGTAATGCTCAAAATTCTCCAAGCCAGGCTTCAAGAGTACATGAACTGTGAACTTCCAGATGTTCAAGCTGGATTCCTTTCACTGACAGGATCACAACAAACTGTGTTTCCTAAAGAGACAGGAATACCAAACCACCTGACCTGCCTCTTCAGAAATCTGTATGCAGGTCAGGAAGGAACAGTTAGAACTGGACATGGAACAGACTGGTTCCTAATAGGAAAAGGAGTACATCAAGGCTGTATATTGTCACCCTGCTTATTCAACTTACATGCAGAGTACATCATGAGAAATGCTGGGCTGCAGGAAGCACAAGCTGGAATCAAGATTGCCAGGAGAAATAACAATAACCTAAGATATGCAGATGACACCACCCTTATGGCAGAAAGCGAAGAGGAACTAAAGAGCCTCTTGAAGAAAGTAAAAGAGAGTGAAAAAGTTGGTTTAAAACTCAACATTCAGAAAACTAAGATCAAAGCATCTAGTTCCATCACTTCATGGCAAGTAGATGGGGAAACAGTGGAAACAGTGACAGACTTTATTTTCTTGGGTTCCAAAATCACTGCAGATGGTGACTGCAGCCATGAAATTAAAAAATGCTTGCTCCCTGGAAGAAAAGCTACGACCAAGCTAGATAGCATATTAAAAAGCAGAGACATTACTTTGCCAACAAAAGTCCATCTAGTCAAGGCTACGGTTTTTCCAGTGGTCATGTATGGATGTGAGAGTTGGACTATACAGAAAGCTGAGTGCCGAAGAATTGATGCTTTTGAACTGTGGTGTTGGAGAAGACTCTTTAAAGTCCCTTGGACAGCAAGATCCAATTAGTCCATCCTAAAGGAAATCAGTCCTGAATATTCATTGGAAGGACTGATGCTGAAGCTGGAACTCCAATATTTTGGCCACCTGATGCAAAGAACTGACTCATTTGAAAAGACCCTGATGCTGGGAAAAACTGAAAAAGATCGAAGGTGGGAAAAGAAGGGGATGACAGAGGATGAGATGGCTGGATGGCATCACCGACTTGATGCACATGAGTTTGAGTATATTCTGGGAGTTGGTGATGGACAGGGAGGCCTGGCGTGCTGCAGTCCACGGGGGTGCACAAAGTTGGAAATGACCGAGTGACTTAACTAAACTGAAACTACAAAAATTTTGTGATGAAGACAGTATACAAAAAGATCTTTCAACACAGTACTATACATGGCTTTCCTTTAGCAACCCATTATTAATGTGATTTTTAAAATTATTTATGTCTTTGAAGAACTACTTAAGTATCTTACAATGGGATTAAACTCTTTAAATGAGCCCTAGAAACTTTCCAATAAAATTTGTTCAAAATCAATCAGAAATATTTATTCAAAGTAGTCAAGAATTAAGAGTAACATAATCTTTAGTTTTTGAAATTTTTAGAGAATTGCAAATATTGAATCAAGTATTACAAAAATATTTTTAATGTATAGGTGACCTAAAAAATAGAAGCAAAATTTTTAGGTACCAACATGCCAGCCCCTTAGGAGGCCCCCTTTCAGTAAAAGGCAAAGTAAAATTAGAAATTTTCCATCTACCACAGGTATTGAACAAGGAAGTATATGTCTGTTCAGAGATCTGAATGGAGAAATGTAAATACCCAGATTTTTACTTTCTCTTGTCTTCTGGTATGAATCCCCAAAGCAATATATTAGCATACACATTAGGGTGCGTTAGCAGGACTATACTGTGCTACGTGTGCACGCTCGGCTGTGTCTGCCTCTGTGCAAGTCCATATACTACAGCCCGCCAGGCTCCTCTGTCCATGGAGTTTTCCAGGCAAGAATACTGGAGTGGGTTGCCGTTTCTACCCTAGCAAATCTAGCAGAGCAAACACAAAAGATTCTCACAGAAGGAAAAATAGAATTTAGTTGAAGTTTATCTCATAACCAAAAATTATGAATCAAGTAAAAATAATATACCATAAGCAAAGATTAGCTGATACAAACCCCAGGAATATTAGCACCCCTAAGAACTCCATAATTGTAAAATCTGAGACTATAAAAATTGTTTTAAATAATTAAAAAATTAGGGGAAAAAACAATAGTGACCATAAAAAAAGAACATGATATTAAAAAAACAAAACTAGGTGGTCTTTAAAAAAACGCATCAAATGGACACAGAAAAATGAAAAATATATGCCTTGAAATCAAATACTCAACAGAAGGATTAAACAGCATACCAGACAAAGCTGAACACTGAGTGAATCAGAAAACCATTTCAAGGAAATTATCCAAAATACAGGACTTTAAGGAGAAGGAGGTGACAATGAATGCAAGAGGTTAAACAAATGCAGGACTAAATGAGGTGGCCCAAAACATGTCTAACTGGAGTTCCAGAAGGAGGCAATTCTGTGGAAAGTTGGGGTCACTACTAAGCAGGATAAATTAAAGTAAGTCTGCAGCAATGGTCTTCAACCCTGGCTGCACCTTACATGTATCAGCTGCTGCTGCTGCTAAGTCGCTTCAGTCGTGTCCGACTCTCTGCGACCCCAAAGACGACAGCCCATCAGGCTCTACCTTCCCTGGGATTCTCCAGGCAAGAACACTGGAGTGGGTTGCCATTTCCTTCTCCAAAGTATGAAAGTGAAAAGTGAAAGTGAAGTCGCTCCGTCGTGTCTGACTCTTCGTGACCCCATGGACTGCAGCCCACCAGGCTCCTCTGTCCATGGGATTTTCCAGGCAAGAGTACTGGAGTGGGGTGCCATTGCCTTCTCCGACATGTATCAGCTAAGAAGCTTTAAAAACAGTACCTAGGCCTCTCCTTCCCCAACCAGCAATTTCAGAATTGGTGTGGAGTAGGTCAAGGTATCTGTATTTTCTTCAAAGTTTCCCAAGCTATTTTAGTGAACCCTCAGAGAACCAGCGATCCACACCCAGACATAGCTAGAGACACAGAACAAAATTAAAGAGAAAACTGTTAGAACAACTACAGAGAATTAATTCTATCTACACAATAATAACATAGGCTGACAAAAGGCTTCTCAACAACAGAGGCTAAAAGAATAATAAAACAGTACCTGCAAAGTACTAAGAGAAAATAACTGTCAACCTAAAAACACTGAACCTAGAATGAAACGGGATACAAGAGGAAATTCAAAACATAAAGACAAAACAGAGCAGACTACTGCTGCCAGATAAACTCACAGCTCATACATCTTTCTTTTCCTAAGTAATCAATCAATCCAGATGTCAGTCTTTCTGGTCATCTGTTCCAGTAGTTTATAAATATGATCAGACAAACTGACCTCGGTTTTAAAGTTAAAAGCAAACACGTGTCCCCCCCCACCACCCCCCGCCTAGATGTACCTAGCTCTAGGAGTAAGAGCCAAATTCTCCTTAAAAGTCTAACAGATCAAGAGGATAATCAGATTTTAGAACTTCAAATTCTAGTTATTTCCTTCATTCAGTAATTCTCTTTAAGTGTGGCTCCTCAAATGTCAGCATCATCATTCCTGGAACTTGTGGAAATGCAAAATTATCAGGACCCATCCTGGACCTACTGGCCTAGCAATTCTGAGGATGAACTCTGCAAATGTGCTTTAACACTCAGATGATTCTGAAGCCAAGTCAAATTTGAGAGCGCTTTCAGTCTCCTGCTCCTATTATCTACTGTTCACACTTTCACAAGAACAAACCCCCTGTTGCTGCCCCACCAACGAATCTTCTAGAGTAATGGTCCATGGCTGACCAATTCTCATATACTTTTAATCTCTTCACTGAATTTTCTTTTCATTTTTCTCTTAACTGTCACTTCTCTTATAGGGGTTCTCACAGAAAGGTTGTTCACTCTTCCAAACATCAGTGTCTAGAAGGTGAGGTCCACTCTTCTCTAACTTCCTGTAACTCCAAAAACCTTTGGATAAGAAAAATCTCGTCTTTTCTGAGACTCTCTACTCTCATGGCTTCCACTGTTAAGTGGCTGTGATATAGATTTCCAAATGTCTCTTACGATGCTGAAACCAGAAGAACCCACTACCTACCTGACACTTCCACCTGGATGTTCCCAGAGGAACCTCAAATCAATGTATGAAATCTGAACATGCTATGTTGTCCAACCCTATTTTTTCTGTATTTTCTAAAATAAATGAAGGCACTACAATTCAGCTACACAATTATCCAAATCTAAAATCTGAAAATCATTAGTGGAATTCCTTATTCAAACATTCAACTAATCACCAATTACCATCAATTTCACCTATGTTCTCTAATTCTCTCCATCACAACTGCTACTGCTACAGTAGAAATCTTCCTCCCTTACCAGGATTTCCTGTACAGCAATAGCCTCCTAACTCCCTTGCTATCTCTTCAGTACTTCACTCCTCCAATTCATTTTACAGTCCTCAAATTTCAAGAACATTTAGTTTTAAAATCATGTGAGTTTATAAAATTTTAACTTAGTTTTAATACCTCTAAAGTCATCATCATTCAGTGCAAGCTTTTAAATCTAGCTCTTTTACTCAACAGTTCTAGATCACCAACTTATTGATAATTTATCACAATTATGTAACAAAGAATGCCAGTCAAAAATTAGATCCAAATTAATCCTTAAAATTTAAGGGTGCTGTAACTAGTAACTTCATCTATATGAACTTCACTGCCACAGATTTTAGTTTTTGTTATAAATAGTAGCACTTGATGTTATAAGATGAGCAAAATAAGAACACTGTGGAAAAAATGTTTGAAACCCAGGGAAGAAAATTCTCAAATTTTGAAAAAAAAAATGAAAACTCACCGTATACACCTGCAGAAGGAGTGGAATTGTTCATGGTAAAAGGTCCGTTAATGATGCCAGAAGAAAGAAGCTCATCAGACCCCCGCTGAAAAGCAAGAGCAATATTGTGTTAATAAAAATGAGTCTCTGATAATGATCCATAAATTTACTACTAAAAATTTTAAAAGCTAGTACTATTACTTAAATCTGATTATCACGGCATTTAAGGAGAACACCTCAAGAATCATAACATCTAAAGGCTGGAAGAGAACAGTAAAGGAAAATTATTGCACATCTACATGGTTGTTAACAATAAAAAAAAGAACTGCCATCACATAATTGGGAGCATAATCCTATAACCTTTTTTGATCAAACCCTCTGAGATGTTACAGCTGAAGTATCAAAAACCATATTCAGGGGTTGTATCCTAATTATTATTTTTGCAGTATACTTTTAAGTATATTTAGTGTATTTTAAACACAATTGGTATATTAAGCATGTTAAGTTTTTTAGTATGTTTTTAAGCATTTGCATGTGAATAATTTGTGCAGCACTCCCTTTTTCAGACATATATATAAAAATATATATATACTTTCTCATGATATATATATTGTATACATATATTCTTAAAAGTTGAACAAAAAGATGTAATTTATTTCTATATTGGCCAAATCCTTTAAATAAGTGATTTTTCTTCCATTATTCCTTAAATGGTCTTTATTGTGTATTATTTCTTAAATAACTACTCTTTTAAGTAATTTAGACTTTTTTTCAGGTAAGAGCTTGACCAATTTCAAAGTTGAATTATCAAAGCTAAAAGGTAAGTGAGCGGGCCTAGCCTTTTCATTGTAACCATGAGGTCTATTACCAAGATTAAAACATTTATATATAGGAATGACAATAAGCAACATGTATAAATTTAAAACCAACCTATTTCAAATGGTAATTTGTTCAGCTCTCAGTCAATGTTTTTGGCCACATGTCACCACTTGTGAGATCTTAGTTCTCTGACCAGAGATCGAAACCTGGCCCCCGACAGCAGTAGAGAATTTCCTGATCCTCCCGACCCAGGAATCAAACCCATGTCTCCTGCTTGGCAGGTGGATTCTTTACTGCTGAGCCATGGGGGAGATCTAGTTATACATACACAATGTAATTAGTAGTGAATAGCAATCCCTTAAAGGTAAAAATATTCTTTCAATAAAGGAAACTTTCTAAAGTTTTAAAAAGAAATGCAAACTTTTTGATACCAACAAAAAGCAAATTCCCTGTCAGATAAATTGATAAAAGACTGGATTTTGACAAAATCAAAATGGAAAGGACTGCAAAAGAGATTTAATAAAGTTCCATTTGTAATTAACCTTTGAGAATAAGAGGGGCTTCCCTGGTAGCTCTTGCCTGAAGTGCAAGAGACCCGGGTTCAATCCCTGGGTCAGGAAGATGCCCTGGAAAAGGAAATGGCCAACCACTCCAGTATTCTTGCCTGGAAAATCCCATAGACAGAGGAGCCTGGTGGGCTACAGTCCATGAGATGGCAAGAGTAGGACATAAGAAGAATAAACAATGTGGCACTAGAACTTTCCTTCAGCACACTGATGATATCTGTTTAGGAAAAAAACAGGAGGTCCAATTTTTCACTATAACCATCTTCATTTAAACATTTTTGCATACTTATCCAATTATATCAGGAAAATATATAAATGTTAATTAGCTAGATCATTTTCATAGTTGTGTTATCCTAATACACACTGTACAAAGTTATAATATGAATCTATGTTTCTCTGTAATCTTTTTAACTGATAAGTTTTTGTCACATTGTTAGTCTCCATCATAATTATTTAATGAATTCTTAAATTCTGTAATTGCCTACTATTTCCCTACTACTCAATATTAGCACCACATGTAAGTTATTGATCCCCAAAATTATGCTGCATTTAGAATACAGTATTTTCTTCTATCCATAGAATAAATATTCAGAAGTAAAAGAGACAATCTTTTCTTTTTGAGTGAAGGTAAAACTGTAAGAAATCTCAAACTTCTGCTTAACAATATATAGTAACTTCAAGTTACTAATATACTACAAATGACTACTAAGATGCATTTTTGCTTCTACAGTAAAAGTGAAAGTCACTCAGTTGTGTCTGAAT
Organism: Bison bison bison; assembly: GCF_000754665.1. Taxonomy (NCBI): domain Eukaryota; kingdom Metazoa; phylum Chordata; class Mammalia; order Artiodactyla; family Bovidae; genus Bison; species Bison bison. The sequence continues at coordinate 8,640,614 of NW_011494755.1, forward strand.
CTTTGCAACTCCATGGACTATACAGTCCATGGAATTCTCCAGGCCAGAATACTGGAATGGGTAGTCATTCCCAACCCAGGGATCGAACCCAGGTCTCCTGAACCACAGGTGGATTCTTTACCAGCTGAGCCACAAGGGAAGCCCAAGAATACTGCTGTGTGTAGCCTATCCCTTCTCCAGTGGATCTTCCCAATCCAGGAATCAAACCAGTCTCCTGCATTGCAGGTGGATTCTTTACCAGATGAGCTATTTCCAAAGGGTTCTTCAAATATTGTTGGAATTGGCACATGACCGCCACAATTTTAATATTACTCAGTTTGGCTCACAGTCTGTGTAATAAAGAATCTAACCTTGTTCAAAGAGAGGTCTGGTTTTTGCCCTCTCCTTCTAGGAGGTAATCTCTAAATCCCTGGTAAAGTTATGCCTGAGAAAGTGTCTTTTTTTTTAAACTTGAGGGGATTTGAGTCACCAGACAGTATTACAGGCAAGGTTGACGACATGGCTGGAGGGGCTGGAGAGTGAATTCTAAGATTAGCCTCCAGAGCAATCAAGTATGCTTAACACAGAGTTGTTGGTCATGCTACATAGAATTGCTGTTTTGTAGTTTAGTCGCTAAATCATGTCTGACTCATGTCTGTGACGCCATGGACTGCAGTGCACCAGGGTCCTCTGTCTATGTTCAAGGCAAGAACACTGGAGTGGGTTGCCATTTCCTTCTCCAGGGGATCTTCCCGACCCAGGGATCCAAACTGGGTCTCCCGCACTGCAGGCAGATTCTATACCATTTGAGCCACCAGGGAAGCCTGTTCCCTAACTTGACTGTTGGCCTAATTCCTCTCATGGATAAATGATGAATCAATAGAGCAAATATATTAAAACTATTCATTTGAAGGATTTTTTAAAACTTTATTCTTCACCTTTAAATCACCATTGAGATTTCTAACTGTAAAAGACAAATTTAGTCCAAAAATGTGATCTACTAGTCAAATATTTACCAAAAGATAAATTTATATGGCATATTAAGTAAATTAATGAAACATCTTAACTGTTATATATGTTTCTACACGAAATATAAACTATAAAAGGAAATGGTGAACATTAGAGTCTTCAAAATAAAAGCATTTAAGTTTGATAATTCTACTAGATCTTCTAATAGTAACAAGAAGCATTTTTTAAAAGAGTAGTAATAATAATGTAATAGTAGTAATAACAATAATCTAAAATAATGCATAAGTAAAGCAAACCCTATAGGATCCAATGAAATGCTGGAATGCTATTTTTATGTCTTATTATACAATAAGAAAAATTAAAATATTTGATTCCAAAGTTTTATACTTGGAAATAGCAGAGAGGGGGTTACTATTCATTTTACAGAATAAACAACGCGTATCTCAAATAATTTTGACACTTTAAAAAACTGATAACTTTTGACCCTAATGATTTCAGGATATGATAAAAGACAAAGATAGCAAAAAGAGCTTACATTTGAAAATGCAGTCATAAAAAATATACCGATAATCAAAATTTACTAGCTAAGCTTTTTTGCTCCCCAAAATTCATTTTCAAATCATAGAAAATAAAGGTTTTAAGACATTATAAAGCTCAAATCCCAAGTCATATTACTTTGTAAGCTTTGTAAAAAGTGACAAAAACACAATCAGTTCACTAAACAACTATTCTTTCCTTGACATCAATTCTTTCTCCTGGGGGTGGGGGGTGGGGAATCACTGCCTGTAATTAACAGACTACTTCACAAAAAACAAAAATTATTTATGAAAATTATGCTTAATATTTATATCCTAAGTGTCTGAAAACTAATTTTCCATTATAGTTAAGGAAGAGCAATGCAGACCTAGGTAAAACTGACTGTCTTGTAAGGGAGGAAAACGTTTGCCTTCTTCTCTTCTAGGTTCTTTGGCTGGTCTAAAAATTCAACTGACGCAAGACAGATTAACAGGAGAGAAACAAAATTTAATTTCATACATACAGGAACTCATGAAGATATGAGACTTTAAGAAGTGACCAGAGCATGCAATTTTTATGCCTTTTAGACAAAGAAAACAATTATTTGTGGAACTCTGACAAAACAAATGGCCTGGGGCTTAATCAGCCTTCTCTGCCTTGAATTTCCTATCTCTGGTGATAAAGATGACTTCTACCCTCCTTGTACTAATGTAAGGAGGATACTTTCACTTGGAAGATTTATTTCCTGCTTTCAGGGAGACAAAGGAGGGTCAGTATGCTTGCATCATCTGTTTCTTAAGTAACTTTAATTCAAAATAATCAACACACCAAAATGGCCTATTTGAGGGTGGCATATTTTGCTCCACCTCACTCTCTGCTGGGGCTTCCCTGGTGGCTCTGACAGTAAAGAATCTGCCCTGCAATGCGGGAGACCTGGGTTCGATCCCTGGGTTTGGAAGTTCCTCTGGAGAAGGGCATGGCAATCTACTCCAATCTTCTTGCCTGGAGAATCCCCATAGTCAGAGGAGCCTGGTGGGCTAGTCTGCGGAGTCGCAAAGAGTCGGAAATGGCTGAGCGACTAAGCACAGCACTCTGTGCCAGCTATGGTGAGACATTATAGTTTTCGAGATGAAGAGAAGATAAGCAGAATGAAGACTCTAAATAAATGATGGAAAGCTTATTTGGATGAGTGACTGTAGATGATCAACAGCAGAAAACTGTTAAAAAAAAAAGTTAAAAAGTGAAAGAAAAATGACTGTACCACAGGTAAACAAATTAGCATTAAACAAAAAGGCTTTAACAAATCAAATAATGAAGACATCATGGGGTGAGGGTGGAGCAGGAACAATACTTGCTCAACAGTCTCCTTAGAAACACACAGTAAATTTATAAAAGTGCAACAGTTTTTCTGCGGACTTGTTAGCTTTCTGGTTAAGTCAACACACCAATCAGCTTTACTGCCTCAAGTATCAATTATTGAAGCTCTCTCCTGCTTAAGAATAATTAAATACACAGGGCCAACAAAGCAAAGGAATACTGCAATTAAGCACCACAAACAAAGTGTTTTATTATCAATTTGATGGGAAGTGGTTCTGTTTAGCATTAAAGTGAGATTATTAATATGACAAAAGGCAATCCACACAACTGCAAATCAGCCAATAAAATAACAGGTAAGGAAGATTCTGAAAATAAACCATTAATTAGCTTATGGTTAAATTTCAGATCATACCTAAATGCATGTGAAATTCAAGAATAAGATATTTATTTTAGTCTATCAAGGTACTATGATCATAAAAAATAAGCTATCAAAAAAACTCATTATTTTCCATGATACTAGAACTATCTTTTTTTATTAGGTACTAGGTTTGCTCTAAGGTATTAGCTTATAGTTAACACCATAGGTTTGTTCTTCTGTATAATTAGATTAAAACTACAATAGACAGGCCAAGTTTTGGAAAGAAAGAAAAATAATGAAATAAAGTGTATCACTGTTTCCATTGTTTCCCCAGCTATTTGCCATCAAGTGATGTGACTGGATGCCATGATCTTAGTTTTTTTGAATGTTGAGTTTTAAGCCACCTTTTTCACTCTCCCCTTTCACCTTCATCAAGAGGCTCTTCAGTTCCTCTCCAGTTTCCTCTTCACCTTCTGCCATAAGGGTGGTGTCATCTGCATATCTGAGATTACTGATAATGTATTAGAAGAGGAAGAAAAAATATGGATAGTTGTCTCTGGTGCAGTGTTAGTCGCTCAGTCATGTCTGACTCTTTGCGACCCCACAGACTGTGGCCCACCAGGCTCTTCTGTTCATGGGATTCTCCAGGCAAGAATACTGGTGGGGTAGCCATTCCTTTCTCCAGGGGATCTTCCTGACCGAGGCATGGAACTCAGGTCTCCTGCATTACAGGCAGATTCTTTACTGTCTGAGCCACCAGGGAAGCCCTATATATGCATTAGAAAGGTACTGGAAGGGTAAAGAAAAAGCTAATAAAATTGTTGTCTTTATGGAAAAGACAAGAAGAGGGGCAACACTGAATAAGAGTTCTCCACACGTACACAGTTGAATTTGTTGAAATACTTCTGTTCTTTTGTTTTATGAATTTAATTTTTACTTTTATCAAATATGTGTACTAGAACAAATATTACAAAAGAGTTTATATGGTAAAAGCAGATCTCAGCACTCAAACCCAGTCTTTAAACAGTTCTTATTCTAATGGTTGCCACTACAACACTAGTAGACAACATGTTTATATTACTAGTTATAAGTTATCAACTTGAAAATAAACTGACTGACCTCTAATATGAAACCTTAAGAATTTATCTCTAAAATTCCTCCCTTTTCTGTTCTCTCAATGTTTGAAATACATGCTATTAGTTTTAATTCTTATTTAAGTATCTTTGAACTTTAAATACTAAACATATCTTTATTGCTTGTCAACTTAACGTTATCTCTTTTTGTATATATTTTGAAATGTTAGATCTTATTCTCTTATTTTTTATTATTTAAAAACATTTTAATTTTATTGGAGTATAGTTGAGTTACAATGTTGTGTTAGTTTCAGGTGTACAGCAAAGTGATTCAAGTTATACATACATTCATTCTTTTCGATTTTTTTTATTTTGGCCGTGCTGCACAGCATGTGGGATCTTAATTCCTTGACCAGGAATTGAACACAGGTGACATTATCTCTTGATTCTCCATTTTGAAAGAAAGCTTTTGGGACTAGTAACCTGTTCCTCCCCTTCCTTCCCTCTCTGTCAGCTTCATTTCTACTTTTATTGATATAGTTGTTATATTCTGCCCTCCAACAATAGCATTCTTGGCTTTGCCCATTTCTGTCCTGTCCAAAGGGTGACTCGAAATTGAGTATCAATAAACAATATTTATATTTTTATTACTATGTAAATACTGTACAAGGAAACATAATCCTGGCACACTTAGCTTCTTACTCTCCATGTCTAACGTCACAACCTTAGAACCACTTGAAAAACACTGTTCTCAGAATCAAAATTAAACGGATTCTGTATTACACTCTATCAATTTCTTAACACCACAATATATTCTAATTTGGTTCACAGTTAGACATCTTTGTTTATTTATTCATTCATTCACTCATTCATTCATTTTGCTTCCCATGACATTTTAAAACTGTATTTACTTTTCTGACACTATTATCCTTTATATCATCAAATTTTCCCCAAACCTTTCATGATACCACTCATTCTATATAGTTCTCATTTTCCTTCCTAAGATCTCCCACCTAAAAGCCTCTTTTCTCTTGCTTCAATCTTGAATGACTGCTTTCTAGGACTTCTGAACAGTCATTAACTTAAGCCTTCTTTTCATTTTCATCTGGGTTGACTTAACTTTTTCCTGAACTTCTGTCTTCCGTGTCCTTGGTTCACATTATTTTGCTGCAACCTTAAATAACTACCTAAATGACGGTAGACACCAAGTTAAACTTTATGGGTCCATGCATGTCTAAAAACCCTATCCTCATAATTAATCATTTGACAGTAAAGAATTCTGGGTTAAAAATTACTTTTCTTAAGAAAATTGTAAACACAGTCCCATTTTCATCTAGCATACAGTATTAGATGCCAGTCTGACATTCATTTCTTTAAAACTGACTTCTTTTCTTCCTCTGCCTGGAAGTTTTCTGAATCATCTCTCCACCCGTGGAATTCTAAAATTTCACAATAACATATCTAAGTTATAATGCTTTGTACTTGCTGTACTAGGTGATAAACAGGTGGGTCTGAAGCCAGAGACTACCACTGTCCTTTGCATTCTCTGTATTAAGCAATAAGTTAGTTGGAAGTCTGAAGTTAGCATAAACTGTTAACTCCCATCTCCAACCATGGAGAAGCTGCAGAAGCTAAGGGGATGTGTGAATCTCTGGAACCAAACTAATGAAAGGAAAGCCTTGATGAAATATAAGGGAAAAAAGACAAATCAACAGCTGAATTGAAATTTTAATATATTTCTCTTAGAAACCAATAGACTAAACACATAAAATATGACCAGAAAAAACAAATAAAACAATCAATAACGTGAGCTAACAGATACACTGAATGCAGAACCAGACAGCCAGCTAAGAATAAACATTTATAAAAACAGACACTGTGCCAGATTGGCAAACTTTATATGTAAAGGGCCAATAGTAAGATATTTTAGACTTTGTAGGCCATACAGTCTCTGTCACAATTCACAAAAGCAATCACAGACAATGTGAAAATGAATGAGCATGGCTGTGTTTCAATATAATTTAATTTATAGACACTGAGATTTGAATCTTATCTATTTTTCACCTGTTACAAAATATTAATCATTGGATTTCTTTCAAGCACTTGGAAGTATAAAGGCCATTTTAGTAAAGGATGTATAAAAATAGATGGCAGTGAGCCCTGTTTAGTCCTTGGACAATAGTTGCCAATTCCCATTTTAGTTCATAAAAGAAGTTTCAATACAATTCAAAGGAATATACTGAACATACTATGGTTTCTATAATAAAATTAGAAATGATAAGAAAAGAATAGCTAATGTTTGACAACTAAACTTTTAAAGCTACTAAATAATCCTGGAGTTAAAATGGCAACTTCTCCAAAATGATACATGTACCACAATGTTCCTAGCAGTCCTATTTACAATAGCCAAGAGGTGGGCACAATCTAAATGTCCATCAACAGATGAGTGGATAAAGAAGTTGTAAGATACACACACACATGAATATTACTCAGCCACTTAAAAAAGAATGAAATAATCCATCTGCAGTAACACAGATGGACCTACAGATTACCGTATTAAACGAAGGAAGTCAGAAAGAGAAACAGAAGTATCATACGATATCACTTCCATGTGGAATCTCAAATATGATATAAATGAACTTATGCACAAAACAGAAACAGATTCAGAGACATAGGAAACAAACTTAGGTTTGTTATCAAACAGACATAGGTTATCAAAGGTAAAAGAGGGAGGGATAAATTAAGAGTTTGGAATAAGCAGATACAAATTGCTATATATATATATATATAAAATAGATAAACTACTGTACAGCTCAGGGAATATCTTGTAATAAACTATAATGGAAAACAATCTGAAAAAGAGGATATATGTACACATATATAAATATACATATATATGTAACTGAATCACTTTGCTGTGCATCACAAACACAACACTGTAACTCAACTGTACTTTAAAAATAAATAAATAAAATTTTTGAAATCATAAGGAAAACAAACAAACATTTGGATATAATGAAAATGAAAAACACAAATCGAAAACTTGTGGGATCCACCTTTAGCACTTAAAAGATAAATTTATAGTTGAAAATACATTTATGAGGAAACAGCAGATTTTAAAATATGTGAGTTAATAATCTGACTGAAAAAAAAAACAAAACAACAGAGCAAATCCAAATCCCAAAATTAGTGTGAGAGGAATAAAGTATCTGAATTGACCATAAGGATTAAAGATAGTGAGATAATATACAAAGACATCCCTACTCCCCACTACTGATCCAGGTCCAGATGACTTCACAAGTGAGGTAAGAAAACATTTATTCCACAAAACAGCAAAAGAATGAGAGTTTCTCAGTTCATTTGAAGCAGCTAGTGAATGAAATCTTGATTCCAAAAGTAAAATTAGAAAATCATCACTTTACAACTATCACTGTAATAACAATTTCAGGCAAGAATCATCAAAATAGATGTTAAAACCAGTATGTTAAAGCTTGAGAATTAAAATAATATTAGTGTGGCCTCAAAGTATCACTCCCCAAAATACTAACTAGTTGCAAAGAGAGAAACAGTAAATTTACAGTGGAAAATCTGGCAAATACAACCTAAAGCGATCAAAGTTAACACATCACAAGTAACAGGACAAATCAACATCCTTTGCCTTCTGAAAAAATACACTAAGAACAACATAGCTTCTGTGGTATTCACTTAAATCTAGTTAAAAGAAACATATACACTCAAAGTATGGGATATCCTACACAATAACATGCCTATATTCTTTTAAAATGTAAATATCATGAGTCAAAAAGACTGAAGCAACACTTCAGATTAATTTCCAGATTTTGATAATTATGCTACAGTAATGTCAAATGTCTTTGTTTTTAGATGATATACTCTAAAGTATTTAGGGGTTAAAGAATAAAGTAAAATAATATATCAATGAAGTTGCAAGGAATCTCCTTGACATACAATTAAGAAGGGAAAATTAATAACTTAATATAGTGGAGAGCTGGGCTGAAAATCATGCTAACCAAATGATGATTCAGAAGGATAAAAAAGGAAAATAGATATACATGTATCTGCAGAAAGTAACATATAGATATATAGAGAGAAAAGACTATAAATGAAAAAACAATGGAGCAAATGTGAATTGCCTGGTTAATGATTATATAAGTTTTTTTTAATAGTACTCTGCAACCTTTCTGTAAGTTTGTATTCAAGTTTTAAAAAATAAGGTATCAATGAAATTCACCACATCAGTACAATAAGAAAAAAGAAAATATAAAGTAAAAATCATATGTACAAACTACAGTAAGCTATCAGAGAAGAGAGAATGCGGTAATATAAAAAGTCATATGCACAGTGATTTACAACCAAAAAAGCACTTGCATTTTTTATAATCTTGTGTGCATTTTAAGTTGTTTCAGTCATGTCCAATTCTTTATGACCTATGGTTTGTGGCCTGCCAGGCTCCTCTGTTCATGGGATTCTCCAGGCAAGAATACTGAGGTGGATTGCCATGCCCTCCTCCAGGGGATCTTCCCAATCCAGGGATTGAACCTGTGTCTCCTGCACTACAGGCAGATTCTTTACCACTAAGCCACCAGGGAAACCTTAGACATTAATAAGCTATTTTATTACTCATCTTTCAATATTTATTCACTACTGGTAGTTAGTTATATTAGGTATACATGGATACCTAACAAATTATCCCAAAATCTAGTAACTTAAAGTTTTTAAATTTTTTTCTTTTTATTTTTGGTATGTGGCATGCGAGATCTTAGTTCTGTGACCAAGGATCAAACCCTTGCCCCCTGCATTGGGAGCACAGAGTTTAAACCACTGGACCACTAGGCAAGTTCTCAAAAAAAAAAAAAAAAAAAAAAAAATTTTTTTTTTAAACTCAATTTCTGAGAGCCAGGAATCTAGGCATGGCTTAGTTCCATTCTCTGGTTCAGGGTCTCTCACAGACTAGAATATCTCAAGGCTCAACAGAGGAAACGGAGGCCCTGCTTCCGCATTCACTCCAGTGATTGCTGGCAGGGTTCAGTCTGTAAACGGGCCTCTCCATAAGGTAGCTCATTTTCATCAGAGAAAGCAAGAGAAGCCAGTCTTTTGGAAACTAATCCTTCAAGCAGATTTAAGACTACCATCTTGCTCCTTACTATCTCTGGTTCATCCACCCTTTAATCTATCTTAAAAACAGACAAATTAAAAGGGAAAAAAAGGGGGAACAGGAAGAAAAGATATACCACACAAATATTAATCCTAAGAAAAATGGAACAACTAGAATGACTTTATTACTATAAGACAAAGTAGATTTGGGGACAGGAACTATTACTAGGTAAAGATGTATATCACAAATGATTTTTTAAAAGGTTAATTCATCAAGAAAATATAACATTCCTAAATGTGAATGCATCTTTGCTTCAGTCATGTCCAAATCTGTGTGACCCCATGGACTGGAGCCTGCCAGGCTTCTCTGTCCATGCTCCAGGCAAGAATACTGGAGTGGGTTTCCATGCCCTCCCTCCAGGGGATCTTCCCAACCCAGGCCTCTTACGTCTCCTGCATTGGCAGGTGGGTTCTTTACCACTAGAGTAATTGAACTTTAAAATATATAAAGCAAAAACGGACAGAACTATAGAAAAAATTTAAGAAAACCACAACTGTGGATGGAAATTCCAATATCCCTCTCTTCTTTTGATAATGAACAGAAGAGAAAGAAAATCAGGAAGATTACAGAAGACTTGCAACTTCAACCAGTTTATCCTACCAACATTTATAAGCAGGCACTACACCCAACAAAAGTAAACTATACATTTTTTCAAGTCTACATAGAACATTCACAAAGACAGACCATAGCTTGACATTAGAACAAATCTCAGGAAATGTAAAGGGCTGAAACGGTACAGAGCATTTTCTCTACTCAAAGCAGCATTTTTTTAAAAAAAACTAGAAATTCGAAGATTTCGGTTGGAAACCAAATATTTAGAAATTAAACTCCCAAATATTCACAAGTTAAATCATGTACTTATAAATAATCATAGGTAAAAAGAGAATCACAGGAAGAGTAGAAAATACTTTATACTAAGTAAAAATTAAAACCCAGTATACCAAATTCTGTGGGATATAACTAAAGAAAGAAAAAAACCTGAGTAGCTCAATATCTATTTTTAAAGCTGAATTCATAATTAGAAACCTTCCCACAAAGAAAATCATCCACAGATAGCTACACTGATTAATTCTACACTGATTAATTCTATCGAACATTTAAGAAAGAAATAATACCAATCTTATATAATTCTCATCAGCAGACTGACATGGCTGAAGAAGAATTATGAGCTTGAAGGTTAATTCCAATAGAAACCTCCCAAACTGAAATGCAAGAAGAAAAAAAGAATGGGGGGTGGTGCAGAAAGAAAAGGAGAGAGTGAAGAAAAAAAAAATCTGAAAATAATGAATGACTAAGAGCTTTCTATAATCAATGATAGACACCAAACCACAAAACCAGGATCTCAGAGAACACCAACAGGATAATGCCAAAAAATACGTACTTCAGCGTATCATTCAAACTGCAGAAAACCAAAAACAAAGAGAAAATATTGGAGGAAAAAAAAAAAGAGGAAAACATCTTACTTAACAGAGAAGTAAGGATAAGAATTACAGAGGTTACTTTCTCATCAGAACCATGGAAGAAAGAGGAAAGAAAAGTGGAATATTTAAAGTGTTAACAGAGGGGGAAAAAAAGAAAAAAACACCAATCTAGAATTTCTATATGAAGAGTAAAGAAGAAAAAGACTTGCTCACACAAAAACCAAGGAAATGTACTGTTAGTAGACCCCCTCTGCAAAAAAATATTAAAAGAAGGTCTTTGGGAAGAAGAAAAATTAAACAGATCAGAACTCAGACCTACATAAGGAAAGGAAGACTACTGAAGAAGGAATTAGTGAAGGTATTTTATACTTCTTATTCTTAATTTATCTAAAAGACTTTATTTAAAGTAATAACAGTAACAATATATTGGGTGATTACAGCATATAATTAAGTAAAATGAAAGATGAGGGCTTCTTTGATGGCCCAGTGGTGAAGAATCCACTTGCCAATGCAGGAGACATGGGTTCCACCCTTGGTCTGGGAAGATCCCATATGCCATGGGACAACTAAGACCACACTCCACCACTACTGAGCCTCTAGAGCCCGGGAGACACAACTACGGAAGCGTGTACGCCTAGAACCTGTGCTTTCCAACAAGAGGAGCCGCCGCAATAAGAGGTCCCTGCAACACAAGTGGAGAGCAGCCCCCACTCACCACAACTACAGAAAATCCCACTCAGCAATGAAGAGCCAAACACACAAATACTTTTTTAGAAAAGGAAAGATAACAATGTCCTAATGGACTGGAAGGACAAATTGGGAATGCTCTGTTTAAGCTTCCCTGGTGGCTCAGATGGTAAAGCATCTGTCTACAATGTGGGAGACCCGGGTTCGATCCCTGGGTGGGGAAGATCTCCTGGAGAAGGAAATGGCAAGCCACTCTGGTATTCTTGCCTGGAAAATCCCATGGATGGAGGAGCCTGGTAGGCTACAGTCCATGGGGTCACAAAGAATCGGACACGACTGAGTGATTTCACTTTCACTGCTTAAGCTACCTGCACTACCCATGAAGCAGTATAGTATTATTTGGAGGTGGACTTAAAGTTGTGAATGCAGACTGCAACCACTAAAAATGCTTTTAAACTATGAGAGACTAAATGCTATAATCACCCAATATATTGTTACTATTACTTTAAACAAAATCTTTCAGATAAATTAAGAATAAGAAGTATAAAATACCTTCACTAATTCCTTCTTCAGTAGTCTTCCTTTCCTTATGAGGAGAGACTACGAGGAGATAAAGGAATCACAGAAAATGCTCAACTAAAACCAGAGAAGGCAAAAAAAATGAGAGGAGAAAAAATAAAAACAAAGAACAAGTCAGTGAAGATACTTATTAATTCACCCCTCTTAATCATCCCTTGAAGTATGAAAGGTAATGGTCTACATATACCAATTAAAAGACACTGTTCAGAGTGGGTTTAAAAAAAAAAAGACCTAACTGTATGTGGTCTATAAGAAATCCACTTTAAAGGAACGAGCAAAAAAGTTAACATTCATAAAAGAAGGTGAGTGAATGGCTAAAAAGCACATGGAAGGGTACACACTACTACCCGGCATCAGGTCAATGGAAATTAAAACTACAGTAAGACACTACTGGCCCTTCTAGTTATACTTACTAGCATGGCTAACAGTAAAGTCTTGGCAAGAACGTGAAGCAACCTGAACTGTAATACAAAGCTGGTCAGAATGTAAAGTGGTGCAACATTTTGCAAAATAACCAAGTTAAATATACACACACCCAGTTTTACTCTGAGGCATGGTGTACAATGAAACAAACATCTACGCAAAGACATACACAAATGTTTATTATAGTAGCTTTATTCGTAATAGCTCCAATTTGAAAAGAATCTAAATGCCTATCAACATGAGGATGGATTTTTAAATATCATGACATATTCACACAATGGAATACTCTCATTAAGAAAGAAGAAAAACATACTGATACATAAAACATAGATATCAATAAATCTAAAAATCCATTTTGCCGAGTAAAAGCCAGACATCAAAGAGCTTATGCTGTGTATCTTTGTTTTAGCACTAAGTCATGTCCAACTCTTCTGCGACCCCTTGGACTATAGACCTTCAGGCTCCTTTGTCCAAGACATCTTCTAGGCAAGAACACTGGAGTGGGTTGCCATTTCCTTCTCCAGGGGATCTTCCCGACCCAGGGATGGAACCTGAGTCTCCTGCATAGGCTGGCAGACTGTTTACCACTGGGCCATCAGGGAAGCTCATACTGTATATACACCGCATGAATATTTTATTCCATTTATATTAAGTTCAAAACATGCAAAATTAATCTGTGGTGACAGAAATCAAAAGAGTTGCCTAGACTGGGTCTGGAAGAGGGCAACAGGAAACAGAGGGATAAGTTTGTCAAATTTACTGCACTGTACCCTTAAGATCCGTGCATTTCACTCTATGTAAATTAAGTTCAGTTTAAAAGAAAAAAAAAATTCCTGGCCTTCAGTATTTTCTGTAGTTGAAGCACAACAAGTAGCAGATGAATTTTTTTTGTCCAAAGGGTCAGAAAGTAAATCTTTTAGAATTTGCTGTCATACGGTGGCTGATCTAACCCCTCTGTCATTGTATCAAAGTACCCAGACAATATGCAAACTAACGAGCATGGCGGTGTTCCACTGAAACTATTTACAAAAACAGGCGGCAAGCTGGATTTGGTCCACAGGCTGTATGTAGTCTGCTAACTCCTGGTGGAGCAAACAGAAAATTGATCTTCAAAATTAATTTAGGTTAATTTCTAATTCAGAGTCAAGTTAAAAAAAATTAATTTAAATACGATGCATTGTTCTTTCCTATATGGTGACAGGCAATGATAATTATTAGAAGCCTATTATAATCCTTCCTAAACTTGTTTTTCTACACTCATGGAATCATTTTAAAAGAGAAAGACAAACCAGAAAATCCCTAATATGGTTGATACGCAAGATTATCATTTTAGAAAATCATTTAACAGCTATAATAGTATCCTGAAAAATTATCTAGGAATATGAAAAATATTTAAGATAAACTAGGTAGTAATAATTAAAGTATGAACTGGAAATTTAAAATATACTTAGGTACACACATTAAAAGCTTTGTTACCCACAGTGGTGATGCTTTATGTGGTATAATAAAGTTTTTGAAACATTCAGTATCACTCATAACCACCTGGTTCGTTCTTTATTTAAAAGAATTGAAAATTAAGAACAGCAATCCCTTCTTGATGTTTTAAAAAGCATTTCAGAAAACTAAAAAAAGAAGGGAAATAAAACAAGTATTTTCTGAGAATTAATTTCCTTGCCTAATTTAGACAAGGCTCAAAAACTGAGCTTCTCTGGTGGCTCAGATGGTAAAGGTCTGCCTACAATGTGGAAGACCTGGGTTCAATCCCTTGGTCGGGAAGATCTCCTGGAGAAGGAAAATGGCAACCCACTTCAGTATTCTTGCCTGGAAAATCCCATGGATGGAGGAACCTGGTAGGCTACAGTCTGTGGGGTCGTGAAGAGTCAGACACGACTAAGCGGCTTCACTTCACTTCAAAAATTGGTATCTTGCAAAGAACATCCAGGGTACACAACTAGGTATAAGTAAATCTCAAACATGGCACACATAAGCTGCCTGAAAATGTTTAGCCATCTTCAAGAAAATCCCAATCTAAAAAATGAACTTAATCCTCTCTCACCATGGTATATACCTATTAGAAGAAACACCAGCAAAATTAGGAGGCTTGGGTTCCAGTATAAGTTTGCCACCTAATTGGCTGTGTGAGAATCTGGCATCCACTCATCATTCATCAAGCATTTCTGAGAGCTTAGTATGTGCCAGACACTGGAAACACAGTAGTGAAGGAAATATCAAAAATTCCTGCCCTCATGACACATTCCAGTGAGTCACTTAATCTCTAAAAACAATTTAGTTTTCTTTCTCTAAGATAATGGATTTCATATTTAAGGGTATTTTCAAGTCCCTAAAATAAGATGCATATTACTTTCCTGCATCCAGGAAAGCAACTGACAGAGTACCACCTGAAATCCACTCTTTAACTGGTTAAAACTCTTTCCTGTGTCACCATATTCAGAGAGCAAATTAAAAAAAAAAAAGTAACACACATTCTTGAAGGACTTATTTTAAATTTGCTAATTTTGGTTTATAAAATTTAGAGGAAATATGAGCCTTATTGGCCTATTACTTGGTAGCTAAACTTCCTTGGATGGGATCCAAGAAAGCAGCAGAACAACCTTATGAGAATGTTCTTCATATAATGAATAATTTTACAGACATTTCCAGTACTGCCTGGTGAACCAACTAATCAGCTCATCTTTTCTTCATAGTAGGATTTGATCTTTCTTTCCAAAGTGCTTGCTGCAACACAGGTACTCAGAAATCCAAATTGTATATTCAAATCTAGTCCCTTGCGCCCTGCATTTAAATTTTTCTTTTATTTATCATCAAGATATATATTTTCCCCACAACAAAACAGGCATGCCAGTCCTTCAAGCATAACTCCTCAATTCCCAAGTGGTAAATTTTTAAAATGTCTCATGTATTTATTTTTCCCAGATGAACTCTAGAATCACAAATTACATTTCTGGTAAGACCAAAGCAATGCTCACTTTAAATATCCCTTCCTTCATAGGCCCCTACCGAAACACCAAAAGGGATCAAAAATGTAAGCCTGCAGTTTCTAATCTAGGAGTATTCACTCCCAAACGAGAAACTGACCTAAGGATCTACCAAAAAAAAATGTATATCCCACCAAAAGCGGCTTCTCCATTTATTTTCAACTCATAAAATACATTCAAAGTTTGTTAAAGTAAGCTAACACCATTCAACTTCAAAAGACAATATAAATAGTAGTTCCCAATTACGCTTATCTTGAGCAACCTATTGTTAACTAAAACACTGTTCACTATATGTATGCTTATATCTTAAGATGTTTTAAGAATATGAGCACCACCATCAGATCTAATAAGCCCAAATGCAGAAGTACTGAAATGGTTAGCAAGAGCTGATGGACAGAAAGCAGAACAGCTTTACATAAAACACATGCAATGTACACATGAACTGTTTCTATTTTTTACAGTAATCTGAACTGTCAGTGGCCTTTAGAACTAGATTTTCAATTCAGGTATATCAAATACCAAATTGCTAAAAAGAAATCTTAAACTTCCATCTATATTTTAACAGTCTCATATTAACGAACTTGATTTATATTTCGGAATCCAATAAATGAAACGACTTTGATAAAACTGAAATGACATGTAACTTAGAAGAATCATTATTGTAAAATATTAATAATCCAGCTCTCCTGCTGTTCATCTTGTAGGCAGTACCCTCCTCATTACTGGCAGTGAGGTAAAAATAAAGGAAAAAAAAAAGTCTGGTTTTGGAACCACAAAGACATGGGTTTGAACTCCGAGGCACCATGCCTTAAACATAAACTTTCTGAACCTATTTTTTTCATCTCTAAAATGGGAATATTAATACCTAATTTGAATAAATATTTTAATGATTAGTGAGATATATGTAAAGCAGCTTGCATATAATAGGAACTGAAGAAACTTTAGCTGCTATTTTTATTTTATTACTCAGAAATGTATCCAAGAGAAGATAAAAGGAGGGACATGACAGGAAAATAAATCAGAGCCAAGGTTACATGTAACTGTTAAAACAAGACAAAAACAAATACACTGACAGTTCAAGTGAAACTTTTTGTTCACATTTTATAGAAACAAGCTAATATTGTCACCACTTTTTATACACACATAAAACCTACAGATCTACTAATGGTGGAGCTAAATAAAGACTAAAGATTATTACCATACAGTAAAACAGGTAATTTTATGAACAGGTGAGATGATTTCACCATTGGAAAAAAAATGCCAAAACTAAGATTTTTAAATGCTTATGGAAGGATATTAAAAGATTCCTACCTTTAAACCGACTGCTATAAGATCTGTAACAACACTGTATGGAAAAAGTAAAAAGAGAAAATGGAAAACAAAGTTAGAAACAAGTTTTTAAAAGACAGAGATAAGATAAAGAAAAAAGAAAAATATTATAATAAATAATAAAAATAAGAATGTGACAAGTTGTGAAATGTTAGTACAAAGAAAAGCGATGGGACAGTCTAGCCAACAGAGTGTAAAAGCAAAGCTTCAACAGCAATGTAAGAAACAATAAATCAAATTTGCTTTCAGGATTTAGAAAAATAATTGTTTCAGTAAAATGAAAATGGGTTTATCCATTCACCTCTATTTAACAAATCCAGCCAAGCCTTATAATCACCAAAGTTCATTCTTTTAAATCACTGGCATGAGTAACCATACTTCAAGTTTTAAATGAAACAAAACCAGTGAGTGGATTTTATAGAAATAGAAAATATCTTGAAAATTTGCATCCACCACCCAAATGGCTCACCAAAATATAGCTAAGACAGCCTTAGAACTGAAATAATTACAAACACCAAACTTAAGACATCAAAATTGTCAAAGATTCGCTTTTAAAAAAGTCCTACCACACCATGTCTGTGATTAAATTACCTCAGAAAGAAATGAACATACACACACATACACACACACAAGGACAGTTGGCATCTGAGGTGGAACTAGAAAGATATGTTGACTGGAGGTTTGTTGTCTTTTTAACTATCCAAAATAATGAAAAAGGACCTTTTTTCAGGCTATGGAAAAATGTAGAAATTTAATTAGCTTCCTGAAAGCATAAGCTCACTGAGTTAAAAACCATATCCCTTAACATCAAGATGTAAAAAACCCTATATAGTTCTGCCAAACAAAAATCTATCTCTTCTAACCCAAAAGAAACTGTTTTCAATTAAGTTTGTCTCAATATCTTCTAAAAGAAAGCTCTAATAAAATTCTATATATTGTTAATAACCTATATCATTACTTACTAGAAATAAATTTATATTTGTCTAATGATGCAAATTTGTTTTAAACAATAACGATATAGATTAAAAATTTTTCTTATACACTTTGGAAACTCGAATTTGGTTTGTTTTAAATTTAAATGTGATATCTCTGACATCTGCACATAAAAAATTAGATTGTGTAAGGTATACCACAGTATTGGTCTGGATACAAAGAGCATGCTTCTACTTGAACTCCCAAATGAACTTACCTTTCAGTATTTCTTATTGCCTCATATACTTAAACCAATAAACTCATTCTTAGCTTTCAAACCACATTTAGGAGGAAGAAAAAGTTAATTTCTTAAACACTACCCAAAAGAGTAAGTTTGCACTTCACAGTTGCTCAAGAGTTTAACAGCCAAGATGCATAATCCAAGAGTCCTCTTTATAACACTGTAAAGTTTCCAATACAAAAAGCTAGCCTGCTTCCACGTCTCACGTCAAACCACTAGTCCAGACAATTCACTACACATAATGAAATACTACTTTCACAGCCTTCCTCAACTGAAATACTGGCATACTCACACAAATACTTAAGATAGCAAAATTTTGCACCCATAGAAAGTGTAGTTGAAAAAAGGTGAAGTAAAATGAGTTTTGAACAATGCTCTCAGAAAAGCTTCAATTAAACAATAAAAACAGCTTCAGTTAAATCTTAAAAATACTTGAGAACATCACAATAAGCGAAATCTAAAACTGCACTCTGCCTAACGTCTGTAATAGTGTGCAATCTGCATTCAAATATATTTATAGATTTATAAAACTAGGATAAATGAAATCTAATGAAGGGAAAAATTGTTCGAAGATCCTTTTACACAGGAAGGTCTTTACACAGCATGACAACAGTCAACTACATGGCAACATATACGTGATTTTACTGTACATGCAAGTTCCATATATTCTACAACCAAAAGGTTTACAGAAATCTTGCCATCAAAATCAAGTAACAGGCAACCAAAATCTCAAGTGCATAATGAAAATAAGTAAGTGGATCTGCAGGCTCTAAGACAGCAGGAGATTTTTTTTTTAACCTTGACAGACTAGGATCTTCAACTAATTCACTAAGATCTTAATCTAGTTATTTTCTTAATCATTCAAATATTGGTTTGGTCCCACCCAAGGAGCCTGGGTCCCCAGAGAAATATTTACACCGATGATCCCAAATCTTTATTTTGGCCACAGACTTCATTCACTTTTAGAGCGTTTCAAAGCGCCCGAAAATTCGCACTTTTTTTTTTTTTTTGCATACAGCGCAGGGAATTCACGAAGTTCCTTGGGGGCGGAGGTGGGGCTGGTAAGGGGACGCATCCCCGTTCACCGAGTCCAGACGCCCGGAGTACCGTAATCGTAACCAGCTCCCAGCACAAGCCCGGAGACCGCGTGGGGCCCGGCTCCGGGACCGGGTCGCCGCCCAGACGTTTACCGGCGCGTGCCCTCGCCGTCCGCCACTCCGCCGCCACTCGTCTCCCCGCCAGGGGAAGCTCCAGCGCTCGCCCCACCTCACCGGTAAACACCAACTCCCCGAGCGGGAGGACGCCCGCCCCGAGCGCCGCCTCCGCCTCCCCCAGCGCCGCGCACCATTTTCTGAGAGGAAGTGTCGGGAGGCCGGGCCGGGCTCCCCCGACTCTCGGGCGGAGGGCGGACCTTGGAACCCGGGCGCTGCACCGGGCTTTCCGCCGCTTCCCGGGGC
>NW_011494755.1:8660349-8687550 GCF_000754665.1 Bison bison bison
GCGGCGGCAACAGGGCGGCTCCGGGAACCGGCAAACGGCGCCGTCTCCGGGAGCCCGGGCCGGTCGGAGGTGGAGAGAGAGTGGGAAACAGGGGCGGAGACCAGGGACCGCTCCCGCCACCGCCGCGCCCCCGCCTTCCCACCCCCCGAGCGCGTCCCCGCCTCGCCTCACCCCGCCCCTCAGCGTCGACGCCCTCCCTGGGCCCCGCCCTCAGCCGCCCTCCGGCTCGGCTCCAGGGCGCCCTCTTCCTGCTGCCGCCCTAGAGACCCCGCCTCCGGGTGCCCCGCCCCAGCGCGCGCCCCCCGTCCCCGCCCGCCTCCTGTGCTCGCGGGAGCGCGCGCCTTGTGCTTCCCGCTTCTCCGCCTCCCACCCGCCCTCCGCCCCGTGCCCCCGCGGGCTTCGCCTGCCTTCCGGCTCCTCCGCCCCGGGGCTCCCTAGCTTGGACACCTCCCTCTACCAGCGGGGAAAACGTTGGGGACCCGACTCCGGACAGTAGGTAGGAGTGTCCCACGAGAGCCCCAGAACCGCCGCGAAATTGCCCCGGGTGGGCGAGACTGTCGGCTCGGCCCCGAGCACCGAGGCCAGGCGCCGGCTGTGGTCTTCCCCCGGCCTGGCAGCCCAGGGAAGCGCCGGTCGTCCGCCTGGTGACCCGCACCGGCTCGGTAGATGAGGTTGGGATGAAAGAGGTGAATGAGATTACCCCGAACTTTGAGAATATACAGCTTTAGTCGCTGAGTGCTTTTCCACTCAGTCTGACATTAAATTTATAGGAAACATTCATTGCACTGTATGGAATGGCCACTATATTGGTAGCATTTTATAAAAGTTTACACATTTTCCCTATTAAAAAATAAACAACAGAAACCTATGAAAGTGCTTATTCTCGTTTTTTAGATGAAAATTTAGACATAAGTGATTTGCCGACAGTTTGACACCCACCGAAACCCTTTCCTTTTAGTCTGAGCAAAATTATAAGAGTATAACTAGTGGCAACTCAGTTGTTTCCCCTCATATTCTGTTTGGTTCTGAAATTGAATGATTTTTCGATTCACAGATCGCCCAGACGTGAGCCACTGAACACTGTCCTCCACCAAATTCTTAACTTCCTGGGTAGAAAGAGGGGACAGCTCCTTCTCAGCCTCATTTGAAAAGCCAGTAACTAGAAGCTCCATCATCTATCCTTGCTACTATCCTGCTTTTTAAAAAGTGGGCGCTACTGAAAAGATTTAAACTGTTGATTCACCCATCGTTCAGTCAATATTTGTTGCTTACTATTTGCCGAGCACTGCAGGGCTGACCAAGAAAATTAGGTTCCAGTCTTGACGGTTGCATGCATTCCTCCCTTAGTGTATTATTTGTTTGTTGACAAAACACAATTTTTGAATAGCTCAGGTATCTTATTAAGAAAGGTCATTTAAAAAATACTGTATCTAACCTAAATCCCACTTTTCAAAAGGTCAAATATACTTTGATTCTTATGTTAAATCTAAATATGAAGTTGCAGTTGTAAACATTGCCACCCTACATTGCCAGATGGGTATTAAAAATACCAGCAAGATAAGTAGCTGATGAGGTCTTCTTGTTGTTTGAGGGATATATTCTGTTGATAAAATTGCCTTGATTTTTTTTAAGCTATGCAAGTAATAATATACATACATGCTCATTTTGGAAAATTCAAAACAATATTAAATATAAAAAGTTATTATTTTTCTTCACAAGCTACCCCTGCCCATGATAGCCACTTAACAGTTGTGCATGCATACTTCCAAGACCCTCACCATTTTTTCCTTTTTCCACTTAAAAATCCTAGAGATTTTTCTCATCTACTTAATTCTTTTTAATACTGCCTATTATTTCATAGTTTCATGTGCCATAATTTTATTTAAGCTTTTCCAAAATAGTGGAAATTTACCTTGTTTCTTATTATTCAAAATAATTAACAGTACTGCAAAGAACATCATATGTGTATGAGCATCTTTGCTTGTATATGATTGTATCAAGGAATAGATTCCTAGAAGCAGAATTGCAGGACAAAAGGCATAAGCATTCTCAGATTCATAGATATTGACAAAATTATTCCCAAAAGCTGAACCAGTTTATACTTTTAAAAGTTGTATTTCTCTTAGCCAATGCCTTATGATAGCTAGCAGATTTCAGGATTAAAAAATAAATGTGAAGTCTGTCTCACACTCCCTGTCCATAGTACCAACAATAACTCTGAAAAGTCTCCAGTGTAAAGTGTACTTGACTGAAATGAACAGAGCTGTATGGCATTTCCTAGACCACTCACATCCAGTTTTACAACAGAAGCCTAGATAGTAAGAAAAGAACTCGGGACAGAACACAAGGTGAAACCCTGCCCCCTCCCCTGCCTCTTGGTCGTAAGTTTAAAAGATTTTTCATGGATTGAGTGCCATAGGTTTGTGAGTTTCTCTGATTCAAAAGCAATATATAGAATAGAATTTAGTTCTTCTATGACCACTTTTAGAATACTAGCTATTCCTGTAATCCATATGGCATTAGAAAGCTGTGGCCTAACAAGTTTCTGAGTTTCTGGAACAATCAGATAATCACCCACATGACCTGGCTTGACATAAAGAGCTATATGTTCTGTATACTGGCTTCCTGATGATGAAGAGGATAACACAGTCTTTATTTGCTAAGTGCTCTATACTTTTGAAAAGTAAGACAGTTAAAATAATTTAGTTTAAATTTTCTAACACTTTACCTTCTTTTGTTTTTATTCTAATTTTTATTGTAAGAAAGTGCCCTGAAACACTTTCATCAAATGAGACTCCCTACTCCCTCAATTATAATGTTTGGACAAAATGTAACCTTTGAACATTTGCCTTAAAACATTGCAGTATGCAGTGGAGTTAACATTTAACCAACGTTATTACCCTGCTTGGGCCTCCCACGTGGCGCTGGTGCTAAAGAAAGGGCCTCTCTGCAGGAGACATATATAAGAGGCGTGGATTCGATGCCTGGGTGGGGAAGATCCCCTGGAGAAGGGCATGGCAGCCCTCTCCAGTACTCTTGCCTGGAGTATCCCATGGACAAAGGAGCCTGCAGACTGTGGTCCATGGGGTCACAGAGTCTGACATGACTGAAGCAACTTAGCACACACACATTACCCTATTCATGTTTATAGGTAAGATTACTTAAGATATAAATATAATACTTAAGATAGAAAAATAAAAAGATCCCAATTTAAGTCAGAGATAAGACCAGCCATTTGATGAATCTAGGAGGGAGACATTTTAATATCATTTTATCCCCTGACAAATACAGAATCATAATTGCTGACATATATACACTAAAATACAAACGTGAAATTATACTGAGTGAAATAAAGCTAAACTTAAAAGGCTATAAACTGTCTGATTCCATTTATATAACAGTCTCAAAATGACAAAATGACAGAGATAGACAGCAGATTACCAGTTGCCAAGGGTTAGAAGGGGGACGGCAGGGTGGTGGTGAGGGAAGATACAGAAGGAGAAGGAGACAGGTGTGACTATAAGGGAGGATAGCAGGGGGGATGTTTGTGGTGATGGTGCAAGTCTTGATTGTGAGGTTGTACAAACCTACACATGATAAAATGGCATCGAGCTTTAGACACACACAGTGCATGTAAAACCAGTAAAATCTGAGTGAGATTTATGGATTGTACCAATGTCAATTTCCTGACTTTGTTACAATTATTAAGACGTTACCAATGGTAGAAACTGGGTGAAGAGTTTCTGGCACCTCTTGGTACTTCTTTTAAAACTTACTGTGAATCTATAATTATTTCAAAAATAAAACAAAAAAAATTGCCAAGTGTTCCCTTAAACACATGTTATTTGTTCAATAGTTAATGCCAATAGCAAACTTCAGAGGCTGAAGGAAAATGTATAGGTGTATAGTTCATATTTTTCAGGTGCTATCAACTTGGTAGTCAGACTAGGTTATAATAGCTGACACACACTGAGTCTGACAGACTCTGCCCAATCTGTTGAATGATGCGCCTTCCTTCAAAGTCCTTCTCAACTGTTTGAGGAAGAGACTTGAAAGTGTTTCCCACCTACTCACTGACCTCTCTGCCATCGTGAGTTGTATCCATTTTCCTGAGCGCATCCCTGGCCCTGATGTAGTCATTTCCATGTGAAGCGCCGAGTAAGACCAGTCCAGAGGACTTGAGCATTTGTGCTGAAGGTGCTGTCTTCAGTCCCTGACCGGTAGTGGCACGTGCCAGCCCATGTTGAAGTTGCTGTGGATTTTCAAGAATAATTTTCCTTTTGTCATACTATATCACCGAGGTCCCAGTGTCACTGAGAGTTTTTAATAAAACAGACCTTTCCATTTTTATTCTGAGAAAGTCCTTTGAGATTTAGGCATGAGTCTGAGACAAGGCCAGAGAACAATTTGAGTGATAATCACTACCCTCTTTAAAGAATCATTGCCCTTAAGCACTGAGCTTTTGTCCTTAAAACTGGTACAACTGGGACAATCTACTCTCTACCCTGAGACTCTGGGTTCCCAACCAGGGGTCTGCATTCAGTCCCTGGTAAGGAGACTAGATCCCACATGAGGACAGCTAAGGGTCGGCATGCTGCAGCGAAGATGCAGTGCAGCAAAATAAATTTTTTTTAAAAAATAATCATCACATTATTTAGAAATAATTGACCGTGTTGTGTTTTTTAATCATCTTTCAGTTAGAAGAATAAATTTTCAAGATTTTTTTTAGAAGGAACCTTGAGTGGTTTCCCGAGTCTATATATTCCATCACTTATCTAAGGTAAAACTTCAGTAGATGAAGAACTATTGAGTCAGGAACGCTGTAACTATAGCCCTACTTTCCTTCAGCATCGTATAACTGTGATGGAAAAGACTGATCCTTAGAAGAGCTTTTCTTCATCTTTGAAATTTAGATAGTTATTTAGGCTATGTCTTTAAGTCTTTGATTTTTCTAGAATCAGTCTAATGGGCAGTTCTCAGACCCCATCTAAATCAAACCATCAGCAGTAGTTGGCTGTTCCCTCTTCCTTGATGGGCTTCCCTGGCGGCTCAGTTGGTAAAGAATCCGCCTGCAATGTGGAAAACCTGCGTTCCATCCCTGGGTTGGAAAGATCCTCTGGAGAAGGGGATCCACTTCAGCCTGGAGAATTCCGTGGACGATACAGTGCATGGGGTTGCGAAGAGGGGGACACAACTGAGTGACTGTGACTGACTTTCTTCCTTGATACACTTTCTTCACTTGGTTCTCAGGAAACTGCATTTTTGTTACGTTTTTTGTCTCTGGTCACTCCCATCTTCTTGCCTGGTTCTGCCTTAACAGCTTTCAAATATTTCAAGACCCAGCCTTTGACCTTCTTTTCCTATACTCACTCTCTTGATACGTCTTAGGGTTTTAAATATCATCTATAGCCTGAAGAGTACCAAATTTCTCTAGCCTAGAACTCTTTCTTGAACGTTAGGTTGGTTGTTCCTAGTTGGGACCAGGCAGGTTCCCATCTCAGAGTCCTTTATACTTGTTGTTCACTCTTCCTGGAACGCTCTTCCCCCGCATGGTTTGCTCCTTCATTTCTAGAATCCTTCATAGCCTTCCTTGCATGTAATTTTCCCAGTAAGACCTTTCTGGGCCACTCTTACTTGAAACTGGATATCATGCTCACCCCTGTTATTTCTTCTCCTCCCTGCTTTATTTTTCTCCTTATTCTGACATACATAACCTACTTGTTTTATTCATTGTTTGTCTCCCTCCACTAAAATGTAAAAGCATTAAGGCAGTGATACTTGTGTGTGTTTGCTGATGTATTCTTAACAACTGGAACAATGCCTCCCACGTAGTAACCAGTGACTATCTTATTAAATAAATACGTGAAACACGTTGTTCCTTGCAGAGACAGTCTTTCTTTTGATTTTGAAATTTTGTTTTAAATTTATGTTAAGCTTTGTTTTCTTCCTTAGCATTGCTAACTAGTTGTTTATTGGATCTCTGATCATTTCAATATTTATTAGGTTTCCCTCATAGCTGAGTTGGTAAAGAATCTGCCTGCAATGCAGGAGACCCTGGTTTGATTCCTGGGTTGGGAAGATCCTCTGGAGAAGGGGAAGGCTACCCACTCCAGTATTCTGACCTAGAGAATTCCATGGACTATATAGTTGCAAAGAGTCAGATAAGACTGAGCAACTTTTCACTTTCACTTTGTCTGTTTTCTTCCTTAGCATTGCTAACTAGTTATTTATTGGATCTCTGATCATTTCCGTATTTATTCTTTAGTGTCATGTTTCTGTTTTTCCTTTACTTTCTGTACAACTTCTCAAGCCTATTTTCTCCAACCATAATTCAGATTTCTATAGTAGTGGTTTGATTCCTTTCTATTTTTATGTTTTAAAATTATATAATTTTATTTTTCCCCTCATTCTTTCAATTCTTGTCAGATTTTTTCTTTTTTTCATCTCATGGTGTTATCTTACATATACATGTACATATGTATTTTATTGAAGTATAATGATTTACAGTGTATACATGTATATATAGAGAGAGGTACAATATAGCAGAATTAGATATAGATATGTGTATAGGCATTGGTTGGTATGTATGGTTGCTATGTATACTTGTATTTCTAAGTTTTGTCTGCTGAGAGAGCCAATGACACCCCATTAACTTTACCAACATTTTAGTTACTAAATATCAGTCCCCAATAAAAGGAACCAGGACTCCACAGAGAAGTCATTGATTCTAGGGCTGCAGAAATAAAAATAATACATGAGCCTAGAGCAACTTGCGGAGAAGGCAATGGCACCCCACTCCAGCACTCTTGCCTGGAAAATCCCATGGACGGAGGAGCCTGGTGGGCTGCAGTCTATGGGGTCTCGAAGAGTTGGACACGACTGAGTGACTTCACTTTCACTTTTCACTTTCATGCATTGGAGAAGGAAACGGCAACCCACTCCAGTGTTCTTGCCTTGAGAATCCCAGGGACGGGGGAGCCTGGTGGGCTGCCGTCTATGGGGTCGCACAGAGTCGGACACGACTGAAGCGACTTAGCAGCAGCAGCAGCAAAGTACTTTTAAAATGATAGGGACTTGCCAAAAGGACACAGGAGTCTAGCTGAAAGATCTCCCAGGGACCAAAGGGGGAATAGTTTGAGCAACAAAATAAATAACAATAGTATTATACAGCCTTTAAAGTAAAATAATGAGTCAATACTTACATAAATAAATAATTGAATAAGCAAATAAGGGGGAAAGGATAGCTCTTACAGAAGAATTCTAATTAATAAGCATAGAAGGAATACAGGGAATAGAAAACCACTATTAGAATAATTGCTGCAGACAAGATCCACCAATTAATGCTAAAATTAGTGAGCAAACCTTAAGAAATAGGATAGTGGCATAATTTCAAAGTATCTCCCCTAAGATATTTATTAATTATGGAGAAAAATAATAACTTTACAATGAAATCCACCAGACACCATCTCAGCTAAGCAGTCAAAATTAGCAGTAATGTGACATGTTGACGTGAACTGATAAACTATTGATAGACTGCACTGGCAAGGTTACATTGCTGCTATCATATCCCATTCCAAAATGCATAACTCAGTCTAACCCCAAGAAGACATCAGAGAAACTCAAATTGCAATTTAAAAAAAATTTTTTTTCTTGAAGAATTGACAGACTTTTCAAGACTGTCAACACCATGAAGGACAAGCAAAGATTGACAAAATATTACAGATTGGGGGCAACTAATGAGACATGACAACTAAATGCAGTGTGAGACTTTACAACAGAAAAGGACATTAGTAGATAAATAGATACAATACAAAGGCTATTTGTTTTCTGTTGCTGTGTGACAAACTGTTGCTCAGTCTCGCAGTCCTGTCTGACTCTTCTAATCCCATGAACTGTAGCCTGCCAGGCTCCTCTGTACATGGGATTTTCCAGGCAAGAATACTGGAGTGGGTTGCCATTTCCTTCTCCACTGTAACAAATTACCACGTACAAGTTTAGAAGCTTAAAACAATACAAATTTTTATCTGGCAATTCTATAGGTCGGAAACTTGCATGGGCTTGACTGAGTCTCTCCTTAATCTCACAATGCAGAAGTTAAGGAATTGTCCAGTTTAGGTTTTTATCTGGAGCATTCGGGGAGCGTCGGCTTCCAAACTCTTTCCTGTTATTGCAAGAATCCATTCCTCCAGATCCTAGATTCCTGTTTCCTTGCTGTCAGCCAGGGATCACCCTCAGTTCCTTCAGATTAAGGCAGCAGCATTGCTGAGGCTAGTCCTTCTGATACCCTCGATCTGTAGGACTTCTTCTGCTTTCTTCCATCAGCCAGAGAAAGCTTCTGCTTTTAAGGGCTCTTATTTGAGTCCGGTAATCCCTGTTTCTTAAAGTCAGCTAATGTGGAACTTTAATTAGACCTGAAAATCCCTTCACAGCAGTACTTACAATTAGTGTTTAAATAACCAGGGAATGGGAATATTGTTGGATGGAAGGTGGGAAAAACTGCTAAAATTCTGCCTACCCCACACCATCTGTAGTTCGCTAATAATGTATGATTATTAATTTATTAGTTGATTATTGTACAGTGGTTATGCAAGAGAATAATATTAGGGGAAGCTGGACAGCGTATTCAGGAATGCTCTGTAGACATTTTACAGTTTTTCTGAATGTCTACATTTATTTCAAAATAAAAATTTAATAAACTTACACGTGCTAGTTGCTCAGTCGTGGCTGACTCTTTGCCATCCCATGGACTGTAGCCCACCAGACTCCTCTGTCCATGGAATTTTCCAGGCAAGAATACTGGAGTGGGTTGCCATTTCCATTTACATAAATTATTAAGCATAATCATAAAATGACCACCAAGGAGAATTTGAGAAATTGATATCAAAGGCAAAATTGGAAGGTCTTTTTTTTTTTTTTTGGCATTGCCACATGGCATGTGAAATCTTAGTTTCCTGATCATAGATCCAACTTGTAACCCCTGAATTGGCAGTGTGGAGTCTTAGCTGCTGGACCACCATGGAAGTCTCAAAGATTCTTTTTGTACTTTTCTAACCCCATTTCTAATCTCTCCCATCCCAGTGCAAAGAATGGTAATCCTGAGTTTTATGATTACTCATTCTTGCTTTCTTAATAGTTTTAAAAGGTGTGCAAATTCCTAAACCATAGGAACTTTATATAAACAGTGTAATATTTTTAATATCTTTTTGCCACTTGATTTTTTCACTTAATATTCTGATTCTGTGGTTAATTCCATGTGTTTCCTTAATTTTCAGTGCAGTATTTCTCAATGAGAATATGCTGCAATGTATCCCTTCTTCTCTTGATTGATATTTGAGTGGTTTCTAGTTTCTGCTTCTTGTTGTGTTATTATAAATAATTTTTCTGTGAATATTTTGGTACCTGTCTCCTGAGGCACTCAGAGATTTCTCTAGGTTTGACAATCTAGGTTATGCATTCAAAAGTCATGAAATTTGGTAATCTTCATCTTTACTGTGTTTCCAAAGTGATTTTATCAATTTTCACTACCACCATTATCAAGTATTTGAAAGCTCCCATTGCTCATACCCTCAATTGGTCAATTGGTATTGTAACTAATACAAGTTTAAAATTTTGCCATTGGGTCTAAAAATGTCATATGTGCCCTACATTTTCACTTTTTGATTATTAATACAATTGAATATTATCTCATATTTTACTGGCCAGTCACGAATCTTCTTCAGTATGTCTGTTGATGTATTTTACCTTTTTTAAATTCCTATTTGACTGTTGTTTACTTATTGATTTTTAGCTGTCCCTGGTAATAGCCATAGTAGATACCTTCTTCCCAGAATGTGGCTTCTCTTTTCATTTTCTTTGTGTTATCATCTGATGAACAAAAACTCTTAATTTTAACAAAATAAAAGGTCTTAATCTTCTTTTGCTTATGTTTTGGTCCTTTTGCTTAAGTTTCTATTCAGTATTATACCATAGTTCCTGTACAGTAAGACAAGAAACAGAAATGAAAGCTATGAATATTGGAAAGGAGAAAGCAAATTGCTATTATTTGCAGTTAGGAGGATTATATAGAAAAATCCAGAAGTATGTAAAAGGTATTAAAATTAATGAGTTTAGTAGGAAATCTAGGTATAATCCGAGTACATGAAAATCAACTGCATTTTATATACCAGCAACAACAGTGAGAAAATATCACTGAAAAATGGTAATACCATTGCCACAGACCTGTACACCTAAAATCTGTTGAAAGTATAAAAGTTTTATTTTGTACATTTTATCACATACACAGACACACAGAATGCCATCAAATTTTGTATGAAAGCAAAATTAAAGATACTTAGAAATACATGTGACCAAGTATCTGTTGTATCTTATGGAAAGAAACTTAGAAAAGACAGCCTAAAGAAGTGATACACCATGTATGGACTGCTGCTGCTGCTAAGTCGCTTCAGTCGTGTCCGACTCTGTGCGACCCCATAGACGGCAGCCCACCAGGCTCCTCCGTCCCTGGGATCCTCTAGGCAAGAGCACTGGAGTGGGTTGCCATTTCCTTCTCCAGTGCATGAAAATGAAAAGCGAAAGGGAAGTCGCTCAGTCGTGTCCAACTCTTCACGACCCCATGGACTGCAGCCTACCAGGCTCCTCCCGCCATGGGATTTTCCAGGCAAGAGTACTGGAGTAGGGTGCCATCGCCTTCTCCCATGTATGGACTAGAAGACACTAAATTGTAAAGATGTAGATATTCAAAATGATCTATGGATTCAAGGCAGTCCCAAGTGATTTTCCCAGGAGTTTGATGAAGTAACTTCTATAATAACTTAAGACAATCTTGATGAATAACAACGTAAGAGGACTTGCCTCCCCAAGTATTAAAATTTAAAAAGACAAATAATCAAGAACATGCAGCATTTCCACAGAGATAGATAAGTTATTTAATGGAACAGATCTGGATATAAATGAAAACTTGATGTAGGACACAGGAGACATTTAGATCAATTGGGGGGAAAAAGTGGACGTTGATCTCTACCTCATTCCAAATATAGATAACAACCACCTTAAAGTTGCTCCAGGTGACTCAGAAAGGAAAGGCAAAGTTTTTAAGCTTTTAGAATAACATTTAGGAGACTGTCTTTATGATTTCAGGATAGAAGACGAATTCTTAACATAATTTCAACTTAAAGACATCCATACTTGAGTACTTCTACTCCTATATGTACATAACCTAGAGAAATTTAAAATATGTACTAGGAGACATATGAAAGACTCTTCATAGCACCACTGCTATTCTATGCTATTATTATTCTATATAATATAGATGCAAATAACCCAAATGTCCATCAAGAGAGATGGGCAAATAAATTGTGGCATAGGCACATGATGGAATACTATACAACGGTGAAAAAGAATAAAACACAATAAGTAATGATATGGATAAGTCAAACCAAAATACTGAATGAAAAATAAAATCAGAAAATAACTGTATACTAAGATACTATTTCTATAAAGTTGGAAAGGAACCACCACCATGCAAAGCTGACCAATGTATTATGTATACACACACACACACACACAAACACATGCACAATTTTATAAAAGACAAAGGAGAAGTAAAGACAAAACTCAGAGGTGACTTTTAGAGAGGAAGCAGGGAGGTGGAAATCAGAGAAGCACATGACTCATGATTTCTAGTTCTTTAGCTGGGTGACAGTTTCACAGATGTTTCTTATTATCTCATAATTTACATATATATCATACATATTTTGGATGTGTCAAATATTACACATGCACAAAATCTAGCCTATTTCTGTCAGCACAGATATAGGTCTCCAAACCTCATGCATTAGGGTAGCGTTTCTCAGCCTCAGCACATTTTGGATGGGATAATTCTCAGGGAGATGGGATGTACTGTCCTGTATACTGTAGAACACTTAGCGGCATCCATGGACTCCATTCACTAGATTCCGGTACCATCCCTCACATACATGGGACAGCAGAATGTTTCTAGACATTCATTCACAAATATTCTCTGGGGTGTAAATTCCATTAAGAATCATTGCCTTAGACATTTCCCTTAGTTTCTTCCAAATTCATTCAGTCACTTAAAATAGTGTGTGTGTTTTTTTTAATTTATGTAGCATTATAAGATTTAAAATTTTTAAAATAAGCTTTATTGTTTAGAACAGTTTTAAGATGTACAAAAGAATTGTGAAGATAGCACAGAGTTCTTGTATGCCCTACACCGGTTTCTATTATTATCTTACATTAGTTGGACATACTTGTTACAATTAATGAATCAATATTGATACAGTGTTATCATCTGTCACCCATATTTTATTAAGATTTCATCAGTTTTTACCTAATGTTGTTTTTCTGTTTCAGGATCCCATCCAGGATACCATATTACATTGAGTTATCATATCCCGTTTAGGATCCTCTTAGCTGGGACAGTTTCTCAGACTTTCATTTTTTGTGATGACCATGACAGTTTTGAGGAGTACGGGTTAAGTATTTTGCAGAATGTCCTTCAGTTGGGATTTGTCTGATGTTTTTGCTCACAGTTAGATGAGGCTTTGTTGACTTTGATCACCTGACTGAGACAATATTTGTCAGCTTTCTTCACTGTTATTTTTTTCCCCTTTTCATACTGTACTCTTCAGAAAGAAGTCACTATGTACAGCCCATACTTAAGGAGTGAAGAGTTACTCTGTATCTCCTTGTCATCCCCTTCTGACTTCAATCTTTCCCAGCATCAGGGTCTTTTCCAATGAGTCGGCTCTCTGCATCAGGTGGCCAAAGTATTGGAGCTTCAGCTTCAGCATCAGTCCTTCTAATGAGTATTCAGGGTTGATTTCCTTTAGGATGGACTGGTTTGATATGCTTGCTGTCTAGTGAACTCTCAAGAGTCTTCTCAGTTCGAAATACCACAGTTCAAAAGCATCAATTCTTCGGTGCTCAGCCTTCTTTATGGTCCAACTCTCACATCCATACATAACTACTGGAAAAACGATAGCTTTGAGTGTATGGACCTTTGTCAGCAAAGTAATGTCTCTGCTTTTCAATACACTGTCTAAATTTGTCATAGCTTTTTTTTCAAGGAGCAAGCATCTTTTAATTTCATAGCTTCAGTCACCATCTGCAGTGATTTTAGAGCCCAAGAAAAAAAAGTCTGTCACTGTTTCCATTGTTTCCCCATCTATTTGCCATGAAGTGATAGGACCAGATGCCATGATCTTAGTTTTTTGAATGTTGAGTTTCAAGCCAACTTTTTTTTTTTTTTCTAAAAGTGAAGTCGCTCAGTCATGTCCGACTCTTCACGACCCCATGGACTGCAGCCTACCAGGCTCCTCCATCCATGGGATTTTCCAGGCAACAGTACTGGAGTGGGGTGCCATTGCCTTCTCCTATACAAGCCAACTTTTTCATTCTCCTCTTTCACCCACATCAAGAGGCTCTTTAGTTCCTCTTATCTTTGTGTCATAAGGGTGATGTCATTTGCATATCTGAGTTTATTGATATTTCTTCTGGCAATCTTGATTCTAGCTTGTGCTTCATCCGGCCTGGCATTTCACATGATGTACTCTTCATATCAGTTAAATAAGCAGGGTGACAATATACAGTCTTGATGTACTCCTTTCCCTATTTGGAACCAGTCCGTTGTCCCATGTCCATTTCTAGCTGTGACTTCTTGACCTGCATACAGATTTCTTAGGAGGTAGGTAAAGTGTTCTGGTATTCCCACCTCTTTAAGAATTTTCCAGTTTGTTGTGATCCACACAGTCAAAGGCTTTGGCATAGTCAATGAAGCAGAAGTAGATGTTTTTCTGGAATTTCCTTGCTTTTTCCATGATGATCTCTGGCTCCTCTGCCTTTTCTAAATCCAGCTTGTACATCTGGACGTTCTCAGTACACATACTGTGGAAGCACTAGTCCTTATTTTGTCAAATTTCAGATAGCTGCTGGACCTTTAGGTCTATCCCATTTATTTTCTTAAAAATGGTTCTGAGTTGTTTCTTAGAAGAAACACTTGTTAAATGTCACTTTCTTCCTTAATTTGGATACAAATTGGAGGGTATTCTTCATATTGTGGTAGGGTTATGTCAGTTTCCTATTTTATTATACTAGAAATTTTCTCTGGTTCAGGTTCATTTTTTTTTTCATTTTCCTGGACTTCCATTTTCCCTGCAAATTATGTGGTAACTAATGACTTTCATTACAATATTCCCACTGTTCTCTGGCAGCTTTCTATACTGTCTTTCACCAGTCCTTATCATGATTCTCCCTTAACTTATCTATGCCTAAACAGTTACCTAATGTGAGATTCACCCTAGTCATTTCAAAGACGGAACGTGGAGGAATAGCTGTGAGTAGAGTAGCAGAAGGAAAGGGACAACTCCTTTTTTTCACCCGTCTTTTCCCATGAACCTGTTGCCTGTAACTCTTCCCATCTGAACTGAAGTTGGCTTACTATAATGAGTTGATTTGCCTTTACTGCCTTGGTATTCCTTTTGTCTACAGATATATGAGGTCAATACATATTATAGATGCCTATTGGACTTCCCTGGTGGTCCAATGTTTAAGAATCCACCTTCCAATGCAGGAGATGCAGGTTCGATCCCTTACCGGCTGATCAGGAACTAAGATCCCACATGTCACAGGGCAACTCAGCCCATGCACCACAACTGGAGAGGCTGTGTTTTACAACAAGAAGCACCTGCGTGCTGCAACTGGAGCAAGCCCACGAGCCTCAATGAAGAGCCCACATGCTGCAGTGAAGATCCAGCACAGTGAAAAAAAAAAAAAGATGTCTATAATATTGTAAGTGTTCTTATATGAGACAAAATAGTCCCTTCTTAGCAATCTGAGACCATATCTTTAATAGGAAATACTTATATTTTTCACTAGAATAAGCCTTCACTATGGTCAAGTCAAACCTTCCCCTAAAATTTTTGATACAACTGTTTAACAAGGAGTCATATCTGGCTATTGATTGGTTAGAGAATATATATTTTTTTTCTTTGTCCTTATTTGCCCTTGGTTGAAATAGTCTTGTGCAAAAATCTGGTCATAGTTTACAAGGTTGGTGGAATGGTTCTTGCGATGCCAGACAACTGGAAAAAATGATTGCTGTCCCTCCCCAGTGTAGTTCTAGAAGATGTTTGCTTCATGTGATCCTCCAGGGCACCAGGCAAACATTCAGCCTTGAGCAGGCAAACAAGCAAAAGGTCAGTAGCAGAAAAACGAAAGAACAATCTGGAGGATTTCGCTGTGAGAATGTTATTTATGTAACTGGAAAAGCAAGTCTTCCCACCTCCACACCCCACTCTTGGAGGTGGAGGATTGGTTGTATTAGAGGATAATGTCTTCATATAGCCTCTCTTCTCCTGGAGCAGTGGGAGTAGGAGACCTTAATCAAAAATTTAATTTAGTAGAGTGTAGTGGGAGGATGACACCTCTGAGAATTTAATTTGGCATAGCAGAAAGACATGGGGGAATTCCAAAGTCTGGTCTTTGTGTAGCAAACTAATGGCCAGCAAGAGATAGATGGCTCAATTATGGGCCTGATCCTTAAGCTAACTTAAAATGTCCGTATTTTCCCAATGGTAGGCACAGTTGGAAAGTTAGAAGATAAAAAAACTGACATTGTTCCTCAGTATAAAATGATAAAATGCTATCTTTACAGTGAGCAGGGTTGAAGCTATGTTGATTACAGAAGAATCAAATGTTTCTTTTTCTCGGCTTGGAAAGAGTACATGTACTCACAGTAGACTACTGTATCTCAGAAGTAATGCCTGAGTTTGGGAAAGGTGGGTGTGTTTAACATAGTAGTCACTTACTGGATACCAGGAAGAATTAGGTGAGACTATCTCCAAGGGAAGTGGACTTGGAATACCTACAGCCATCACGGATCTCTTGCTAAAGTCATATTCTAAATACAATGAGTAGGGGACTTTCCTGGTGGTCCAGTGGCTAAGACACCACGCGCCTAGTGCAGGGACCAGGTTGGATCCCGGGTCAGAGAACTAGATCTGCATGCCACAACAAGGACCAAAGATCCACAGTGCTGCGACTAAGACCCAGCGCAGCCAAATAAAGAAAGATTAACAAAAATAAATAAAATGAATAATTCACTCTTGGGAAAATGGCTAGGGAAGGGAGGATGGATGTTAGCGTGAGACCAACTCCTGTGAGCAGGGCTTGGGAGTTCCTGAAAAGTGGTGGAAATATTAAAGACAATTTTAAAGAAAGAAATCTGAACAAAACTAATGCTCTCAGGGAAAAATGCAGACATGAAACCAAGGATCTGGTTGGTTCCAGAGGGAACTCCCTTCAGTGGTTTATAGTCTTTTGATACTTTGCCTTGAGACAAAGTATCATTTAAGAGTTAGGTCCAGATACCTATAACAGAAGACAAAAAATAATAGTGCCCGAGATAAAAATTTATTCATTGTGCAAAAGAAGTAATGGTTTCAGGGCTGCAATGGCATTCCATGTTTATTAAAGATCCAGTCTACTTTATGTTCTGTTATGCGAACATACAGCTTTCATTCTTTTTTTTTTTAATTTTATTTTATTTTTAATCTTTACATAATTGTATTAGTTTTGCCAAGTATCAAAATGAATCCGCCACAGGTATACATGTGTTCCCCATCCTGAACCCTCCTCCCTCCTCCCTCCCCATACCATCCCTCTGGGTCGTCCCAGTGCACTAGCCCCAAGCATCCAGTATCGTGCATCGAACCTGGACTGGCAACTCGTTTCTTAAATGATATTTTACATGTTTCAATGTCATTCTCCCAAATCTTCCCACCCTCTCCCTCTCCCACAGAGTCCATAAGACTGTTCTATACATCCGTGTCTCTTTTGCTGTCTCGTACACCGGGTTATTGTTACCATCTTTCTAAATTCCATATATATGCGTTAGTATACTGTATTTATGTTTTTCCTTCTGGCTTACTTCACTCTGTATAATAGGCTCCAGTTTCATCCACCTCATTAGAACTGATTCAAATGTATTCTTTTTAATGGCTGAGTAATACTCCATTGTGTATATGTACCACAGCTTTCTTATCCATTCATCTGCTGATGGACATCTAGGTTGCTTCCATGTCCTGGCTATTATAAACAGTGCTGCGTATGCGAACATACAGCTTTCATTCTTAACATCACAAGATGTCTGGAAGCCCTTTAAAGAAGCTTTCCCAGAAGTTCTTCCCAATATCTTCCGCTTACCTCATTAGCCTTAATTTGGTCACATGGGGCCCTAGTCAAGGGAGGCTGGAGAGATGCAATGTTTTTACTGGGCATACTGCCACCTCTAATAATAGAGATATACCATTGGTAAGAAGTGGAGAATGTGTAATGGGTAGGCAAATAAGTCTGACACAGCAGTTGTCATGCAGAGAGAGAGAGAGAGAGAGAGAGAGAGATGGGTTTCCCTGGTGGCTCAGATGGTAGAGAGAGAGAGAGAGAGAGATAGGTTTCCCTGGTGGCTCAGATGGTAAAGAATCTGCCTGCAACGCAGGAGACCAAGATTCGATCCCTGGGTTGGGAAGATCCCCTGGAGGAGAGAATGTCTACCCACTCCAGTATTCTTGCCTGGAGAATTCCATGGACAGAGGAGCCTGGCAGGCTACAGTCCATGGAGTTGCAAAGAGTTGGACCCAACTGAAGTGACTTAGCACACACAGCACACAGAGAGATGGTAGTTCCCTCATGTAAGCCTCAGCTCTTTGGTAAAGAGCTGTGTGGGAATTGAGTAGTAAACAAATCAACAGA
Organism: Bison bison bison; assembly: GCF_000754665.1. Lineage (NCBI taxonomy): Eukaryota > Metazoa > Chordata > Mammalia > Artiodactyla > Bovidae > Bison > Bison bison. The sequence goes on from NW_011494755.1 coordinate 8,678,119, forward strand.
TCGAAAAATGGACTATGGCCTGATCCACACACCCACTCCACTACTGTACTCAGGCAAGGAAGCAGTTGTCTACTGAGGGAACTGTCTCCAAGAATTGTAAGAGCTGGCTAGCTGCAAAGTGAGGAAAACCCACACTGTGCCTTTGAGCAGGGGGAGTATCAGAAAGCTAGGTGAAGACCTAGGTGGGTTCTTAGACAACTGCCCCCTAACTCCCTTTCCTGTATATTATAGGAGAAAGTTCACCTTTGAAGGAGCTATGGAAAGGGGAAGGCTAGTTCCTCTCGTGGTTTCAAGACCAAAGCAGCTGTTCCAAGCATCATGTCCAGAAATAACATTAGAAGAAGAAAGCTGATATATTCAGTGGTCTCTTTCTTAAAGTCAGAAAACCTTCTCCAGCAGACCTCACATTTGCCAGAACTAGAAAACATATCCACTGCTAAGCAAGACATTGACTAGTGAACAATGATGTACACACAATGGCTTTTATTGCAATACTGTTTATAAAAAATAAAAACTATTGAAATACCATCACAAGTGGTAACATTAATTTGGAGTACATTCATATAAAAGAAAACCATGAACCTAAGATAGTCTTGGACCTGGGATCAGGGACCTTTTACTGGAGTGCCTGAACATGGACAAAAGGAGTTCATGGAGCAACAGAATACAAAGAAACTATAAGGGACTAAAAACAGCTGAATGCATGGCAGTCAGGGTGATTATGAACAGTGATACAAAAAGGCCACAAACCAACGGCCACTTCTGAGGTGCCTGGAGCAAAAGCAGGGTACTGAGCGTGATCTCTGCACACAGCACCACCACAAGGGTGGCAGACCACCTAAGCCACCCCTTCTGTCAGACCCATGGAGCTGCCCCTACCCTCACTCCATTTAAGGAGAGCTAGCAAGGGCACCTGTAACTTGTTTTCTCTCCCTAGTGCTGCATTACAAGTCCCAGGAAAGCCTTGCCTGAATTTCTCCTCCAGCCTCTTATAAATTTCTGCTGATTAAAGAGTCTAAGGACCCGGGTGGATAACACATCTAATTTTTTAAATTTAAGGTGAACTTTTAGGTGTAAATTTGAAAAGATGTTTGTGATACACTAAAACAAAAACAGGTTCCAAAACAATAGAGTATATATAACCTCCCTTTTGGGCTTCTTTGGTGGCTCAGATGGTAAAGAATTCACCTGCAATGCTGGAGACTTGAGTTTGATCCCCGGGTTGAGAAAATCTCCTGGAGAAGGGAATGGCTACCCTCTCTAGTATTCTTGCCTGGAGAATTCCATGGACAGAGGAGCCTGGAGGCCTACAGTCCACAGGGCCGAAAAGAGTTGGACATGACTAAGTGAGTAACACTAACAATCTCCCCTTTGCTTTTTATTGTTCAGTCACTCACTTGTGTCCGACTTTTTGCGACCCCATGGACTATAGCACACCAGGCTTCCCTGTCCATTACCAACTCCTGGAGCTTACTCAAACTCATGTCCATTGAGTTGGTGATGCCACCAAACCATCTCATCCTCTGTCACTCTCTTTTCCTCCTGCCCTCCATTTCCCAGCATCAGGGTCTTTTCCAATGAGGCAGCTCTTTGCATCAGGTGGCCAAAGCATTGGAGCTTCAGCTTCAGCATCAGTCCTTCCAATGAGTATTCAGGGTTGATTTCCTTTAGGATTGACTGGCTTGATCTCCTTGCAAGTCCAAGGGACTCTCAAGTGTCTTCTCCAGCACCACAGTTTGAAAACATCAATTCTTCAGCGCTCAGCCTTCTTTATGGTGCAACTCTCACATCCATACATGACTACTGCAAAAACCATAGCTTTGACTATATGGACCTTTGTTGGCCAAGTGATGTCTCTGCTTTTGAATATGCTGTCTAGGTTTGTCATAGCTTCCTTTCAAAGAGCAGGGATCTTTTAGTTTCATGGCTGCAGTCACCGTCTGCAGTGATTTTGGAGCCCAAGAAAGAAAAGTCTGTCACTGCTTCCATTGTTTCCCCATCTGTTTGTCATGAAGTGATAGGACCAGATGCCATGATCTTAGTTTTTTAAATGTTGACTTTTAAGCCAGTCTTTTCACTCTCCTCTTTTCACCTACACATCAAGAGGCTCTTTAGTTCCTCTTCTGTATCTGCAATAAGGGTGGTGTCATCTCCATATCTGAAGTTATTGATACTTCTCCTGGCAGTCTTACTTCTAGCTTGTGCTTCATCCAGCCCAGCATGTAACATGATGTACTCTGCATATCAGTTAAATAAGCAGGGTGACAATAAACAGCCTTGACGTACTCCTTTCCCAATTTTGAACCAGTCTGTTCTATGTCTGGTTCTAACTGTTGCTACTTGACTTGCATACAGGTTTCTCAGGAGGCAGGAAAGGTGTTTTGGTATTCCTATCTCTTTAAGAATTTTCCACAGTTTGTTGTGATCCACCCTTTTGCTTTAAATGCAATCAAAATCTATATTAAAATTTCAGAGCATACATGCCAAACTATTAACAATGATTATCTCTCAAGGGTGATATTACAGAGAAAGTTTCACTTTTGTTAGATTGTTGGAATAATGTACTATGAGAAAAATACAGACATTATAATACAGCAAAGAGGTTAATATCTTAAATGAGTGGCAAAAAGTCATTGAACAACAAAAGGTACAGTGAGGAGTCCTACTGGGAAGATTTGGTACATTGTCAGAAACCACTGTTGTATACGCAAAACCCCCAAGGATTTCTCCATTTCACCTTCTAAAGTAGGGTGTGCTATCTTGTGGGTGAAAGAAATGAAAGTTTCAAGTGATCCCTGACTCTTCAAATGCCCTTGAAAGCACCTGCTCTTAGTCACATGGTATTGTTGGCTTCTGCTGCTAAGTCACTTCAGTCGTGTCCGACTCTGTGTGACCCCATAGACGGCAGCCCACCAGGCTCCCCCGTCCATGGGATTTTCCAGGCAAGAGTACTGGAGTGGGGTGCCATTGCCTTCTCCATTGTTGGCTTCTAACCATCAAATAATAATTTTACATTTGACTGAAGGAACCTAGAATATCTTAAAAAGTTGAAAAATTACAATGGCAAATTACAACACACTAAAGCAGTGTTTTCCAAATGGTAGGTTATGATCCATAAATAAGTCATTGAAATAATGTTGTAGGTTACAATCAACTTAAAAAAAAAAAAACAGGGTAGTATACAATGGATTGAAATAAAATAGAAAAGTTAACTAGGTCTGGATAAAAAATTTATTTATGTGGGTTGTGGTCAACAAACTTGAGTGCATTATACACTTAAAAAAATATATTATTATACAAGGTCAGGATTAGAAGAATCCTTATTTGATAATTTAAGATTAAACTTGTTTTTAACATCATGTGTGTGTGCTCAGTCATGTCTGATTCTTTGGGACCCAAAGGACTGTAGCCCACCAGGCTTCTCTGTCCATGGCATTTTCCAGGCAAGAATACCAGAGTGGACTGCCATTTCCTACTCCGGGGGATCTTCCCCAACCGGGGATCCACGCTGAGTCTCTTGAATCTCCTGCATTGGCAGGCGGATTGTTTATCACTGTGCCACCTGGAATGCCCCTTTTAACATATCCTTTGATATTTCAATTTAAGTTCATTTTCAATCTATGTATTTGAAAACCACTAACACTGAAGAATTAAACTTGACAGACTTTAGAAGTCAAACTGAAGGCACATTTGCTTATTCTGTGATAATTGAAAAAATAGTAATACAGATTAGACCATCACATCCTGTTTTACTGATATAAAGCATTATTTTAAGGAACTTAAAATTTATGCATCCTCTTATTTCCCCTTTATAACGATCCTATAAAGAAATTTATGTTATTTTTGCCTTAATCCAAATCAGATTATAGCATATATCACAAACGTTAACAAATTAACGTTTTGCAGTATTATATAATTGAGAATTTTAAAATACCAGTGCCATCTAGTGGTTATTCTCAACACGTTTCCTTTCTCTTGGGTATATACCCAAAAGTGGAATTGCTCTTCTGTATGTAGACATCCAGTGGCTGGTAACTATGCTTTAACTTTTGGAGGAACTGCAAAACTGTTTTCCAAAGTGGCTGTGCTATTCTACATTCCCACCAGCAATGTTTGAGGGTGTCAACTACTTTACATCTTGGCCAACACAGTAATTTCCATCTTTTTTTTTTTTTGGCTGCACCAGGTGGCATGCAGGATCTTAGTTCCCTCACCAGGGTTGAAACTCAGGCCTCCTGCAGTGAAAGTGAGGAATCTTAACCACAGAACTGCCAGGAAAGTTGCTCCATCTTTTCTATTACAAATATCCAGAAGGCAATGGCACCCCACTCCAGTACTCTTGCCTGGAAAATCCCATGGATGGAGGAGCCTGGTGGGCTGCAGTCCATAGGGTCGATAGAGTCGGACACGACTGAGCGACTTCACTTTCACTTTTCACTTTCATGCACTGGAGAAGGAAATGGCAACCCACTCCAGTGTTCTTGCCTGGAGAATCCCAGGGACGGGGGAGCCTGGTGGGCTGCCGTCTATGGGGTCACACAGAGTCGGACACGACTGAAGTGACTTAGCAGCAGCAGTGGGTGTATAGTGAAATCTCACTGTGGTCTTGATTTGTGTTTCCCTAATAACTAATGCTGTTGGGCCTCCTTTCATGTGCTTGCTGGTTGTTCACGTTTTCTTTGGAGAAATGTCTATTGCAGTCCTTTGCTCATGTTTAAATTGGAGGTTGCTCATCTTTTCCTTGCTGGAGTTGTAAGAGCTCTTTATAGATTCTGGATACCTTATCAGATGTATGATTTGCAAATATTTTCTCTCATCCTGTAGGTTGTCTTCACTTTCTTGAATGAATGGAGAGGATTTTTTTCACCTAACAGTTTCTATCATCACTCTTTTCAGAACACCTAATATGTCAACTCCTGGAGAAGGCAATGGCAACCCACTCCAGTACTCTTGCCTGAAAAATCTCATGGACAGAGGAGCCTGGTAGGATGCAGTCCATGGGGTCGCTAAGAGTCAGGCACGACTAAGCGACTTCACTTTCACTTTTCACTTTCATGCATTGGAGAAGGAAATGGCAACCTACTCCAGTGTTCTTGCCTGGAGAATCCCAGGGACGGGGGAGCCTGGTGGGCTGCCGTCTATGGGGTCGCACAGAATTGGACACGACTGAAGCAACTTAGCAGCAGTAGCAGCAATATTTCAACACAGTGTTAAAGAATCTGCCTGCCAGTGCAGGTGACAGGGGTTTGATCCCTGGGTTGGGAAGACTGCCTGGAGAAGGAAATGGCAACACACTCCAGTATTCTCACATGGAAAACCTATGGACAGAGGAGGCTGATGGGCTGTAGTGCATGGGGTTGCAAAGAGTTAGACAGCCTAAAGAACACATTGGTTACTCCTCATTCCTCTTACATAGGGAGAGACCTTGGCTTTGCTTGGTCCAGCTGTATCTCCATTGACTAGCACCCATAATTGCTAATACTTCTTGAATAAGTAAATTCTCTGGAGTCTCTAAGGACCATATCATAGATGGAAAATTCAAATGCCTATGACACTGGAAAGTGATATAAATGAGTAAAGAGAGATATTTAATGGCTTCTGATAAAAGGGAGACTTCAGTTCAGTCGCTCAGTCGTGTCCAACTCTTTGCGACCCCATGAATCGCAGCACGCCAGGCCTCCCTGTCCATCACCAACTCCCGGAGTTCACCCAAACTCATATGCATCGAGTTGGTGAGCACATATCCTATTTCCAGGTTAGTTTCTTCAGCTAGTCCTCACATAACAAGATTATCCTGTTCTACCTCTTCACCCTTGTTCTACCCTGTTCTACTCTCAGACTGCAAGGAGATCAAACCAGTCCATCCTAAAGGAAATCAGTCCCGAATGTTCACTGGAAGGACTGATGCTGAAGCTGAAGCTCCAAGACTTTGGCCACCTGATGGGAAGAACTGACTCCTTGGAAAAGACCCTGATGCTGGGAAAGACTGAAGGCGGGAGGAGAGGGGGGCGACAGAGGATGAGATGGTTGGATGGCATCACCGACTCGATGGACATGAGTCTGAGTAAGCTCTGGGAGCTGGTGATGGACAGGGAGAGTGCTGCAGTCCATGGGCCACAAAGAGGCGGACACGACTGAGCGACTGAACTGAACTGAACCTCTTCAAAACAGAATTTCTTCACGTCTCCCTAAAAGTATTGTGCCAGTCTCTAGTTCATTAGGGTAGCTGAGTTATGTCCAAGGTATACTACAAAAGCAATACTAAGTCCCAGAATTCACCTTATTCTAGCACTGAGCCTGGATGTTTCCTCGCCGAGATATTGACAAAGAGTAGAAAAATCAGAGTTAACTCTGAGTTCTTCGGCAAGACTGACTACTGCAGAGCTCTGATTCTGAAGCTACTCCTCACCACAGGGCTGTCTAGCTGCACTCCGGCTGGCTTTAGTCCAGATTCAGTGGGAGAGTCGAAATGCGCCGCTGGCCGGCTTCTAGGAGAATAGTGGGTTTATCTGCCCAGGAAAAGCGTTCCTAAGACGGGCCTCCCAGGGCGCGCGGGCAGCCAGGCGTCCTGGTGCCAGCGTGGACGGCGAGGGGACCAAGAGCCAAAGTCCGCTGGGAAGCCGCATCTCAGCCTTCAAGGTCCCTAATGCACATCTCAAATGGCCATCCTCCCCACGCCCCCCCCCGGCAAAGGAATTCCGCGTGGCAGCGCGGAAACGTTCATAGGCCGGGAAAAGGCGTACTCGGCGGCTGACGCGCCCAGTACCTCTAGACGCGCAGGCTGGAGACCAATTGTCACCGTAGAGACCCCGCAGGAGGGGCGGGGCGGAGTTGTTTCTCACAGAGCTTGCGCGTAGCGCCTGTTTCCAGAGGGCAGGCTGCGGAGAGAAGGAAACCAGCGCCGCGCGCCACCGAGGCCCACTGCGTGCGCAGGCGCACTCAGCCACCTCCCGCCTCTTGGAGCGCCCGGCACCTCCCCGCAGAGCTCGGGGGCGGGGCCCCAGGGGCGGGGTCTGGGGCGGGGCTAAATGCTGGGGGAAAATCAGCCTTTCTGTGGTCGCTCGTTGAGTCCGTTGTCGCCTCTGACTTCGATCTGCCGCAATCATGTTGCCCAACACTGGGTAAGCATAATTTGGCTCCGTGGGGGAGGAAACCGGGCCAGGCGGAGTGGATAGCTTGGGTGGCCCTGACCCGGCGGTAGGAGGATTAATGATACTGCGCGGAGCGATCCGGAACGCTGTTTCGCCCTGGATGCAGTGTTCCTCTAACCTGCGGTAACTTGTGAAAAGTAGCGCAGAGGTATGTACTTCAGGGTGTCAGTCGTGTTAATATCTCACACATAAAGGATCCGGAGTGACGTATCCCGCTGCCTCTGGGGCGGGTCCCAATTTGGGGTTTAGACATACAGCTGCGTGTCCTGCTGGAAGTCGCGAGTTCTGGGTGAAAGGTCACCGGAACTCTTGTGCACTTAATGAGTCCCCCACTTGTTCAGAACTCTCAATTCTGGAAGGAGAAAATAAGGGGTGTTTAAAAAGGGATTTCAAGTTAGTAACAAACTAAGCTAATCTTAAAGGATGAGTGTCTTTGGCGAGGCTTTTTTTTTTTTTTTACTTTGAGATGATACTAAGTTGTGCTATAATACACATAAGGTTTGCCATCGTCACCGTTTTTAAGTGTACAGTTAAGTAGTGTTAAATATGTTTGCACTGTTGTGCAACCAGTTTCCAGAACTTTTTCGACTTGAGAAGTAAACTCTGTACCCTCCTCCCATCCCATTCTGTTTTCCGTTTATGTACTGTATGGATGTTTTGAGCTGAGTGACATGTTCGTTCTGAAGTTAGCTTGAAACATACAGGCACGTGGCCAAAAGACTTAAACACCTCAGAAGGGTGAGTTTCCTTATTCTTAACTTTCAATCCCCTACTTACTCTCTGGTGGGTTTCCAAAGGTACTCTGTGTATTTATAAACATATTTGGGTACACAATCCTAAACACGTACAAACACACTCCCCACTTTACAAAATAGTAGCAAAGCCCCGTTTTGCATCTTGCTATTTTTACCTGTCATTTAATATGTCTTGGGACATATTTTCAGTACATTTAGATCTTTCTCACTTTTAATGTTCTATTTATTTAACCTACCCCCATCATTGGATGGGGCTTCCCTTCCCTGGTGGCTCAGAGGATAAAGCATCTGCCTGCAATGCAGGAGACCCGGGTTTGATCCCTGGGTTGGGAAGATCCCCTGGAGAAGGAAATGGCAATCCACTCCAGTGTTCTTGCCTGGAGAATCCCAAAGACAGAGGAGCCTGAAGGGCTACCGTCCACAGGGTCGCAAAGAGTCGGACACGACTGAGCGACTTCACTTTCACTTTCATTTTCATCATTGGATACCGGATCGTTTCTGCTTCAGTCATGTCCAACTCTGTGTGACCCCATAGACGGCAGCCCACCAGGCTCCCCCATCCCTGGGATTCTCCAGGCAAGAACACTGGAGTGGGTTGCCATTTCCTTCTCCAATGCATGAGAGTGAAAAGTGAAAGTGAAGTCGCTCAGTCCTGTCCGACTCCCAGCGACCCCATGGATTGCAGCCTACCAGGCTCCTCCGTCCATGAGATTTTCCAGGCAAGAGTACTGGAGTGGGGTGCCATTGCCTTCTCCGAGATCATTTCTAGTCTTCTGTTACTCCATCTTTGCTGCCATGATTATCCTTGTATTCACATATTCACATATCTTGTTTTTCACATATTTGAGTGTATCTACATAATAAATTCTTGGCAATGAAGCTGCTGGAGCAAAGAATGTAAGCATTTCAAATTTGATCAGTTCAGTTCAGTTCAGTCACTCAGTCTTGTCCCACTCTTTTCGACCCCATGAATCACAGCACCCCAGGCCTCCCTGTCCATCACCAACTCCCAGAGTTCACTCAGACTCACATCCATCGAGTCAGTGATGCCATCCAGCCATCTCATCCTCTGTCGTCCCCTTCTCCTCCTGCCCCCAATCCCTCCCAGCATCAGACTCTTTTCCAATGAGTCAACTCTTCACATGAGGTGGCCAAAGTACTGGAGTTTCAGCATTAGCATTATTCCTTCCAAAGAAATCCCAGGGCTGATCTCCTTCATGATGGACTGATTGGATCTCTTTGCAGTCCAAGGGACTCTCAAGAGTCTTCTCCAACACCACAGTTCAAAAGCATCAATTCTTCGGCGCTCAGCCTTCCTCACAGTCCAACTCTCACATCCATACATGACCACAGGAAAAACCATAGCCTTGACTAGACTGACCTTTGTTGGCAAAGTAATGTCTCTGCTTTTGAATATGCTATCTAGGTTGGTCATAACTTTCCTTCCAAGAAGTAAGCGTCTTTTAATTTCATGACTGCAGTCACCATCTGCAGTGATTTTGGAGGCCCCCCAAAATAAAGTCTGA
>NW_011494755.1:8687650-8691049 GCF_000754665.1 Bison bison bison
CACCATCTGCAGTGATTTTGGAGGCCCCCCAAAATAAAGCTGACACTGTTTCCACTGTCTCCCCATCTATTTCCCATGAAGTGATGGGACCGGATGCCATGATCTTTGTTTTCTGAATGTTGAGCTTTAAGCCAACTTTTTCACTCTCCACTTTCACTTTCATCAAGAGGCTTTTAAGTTCCTCTTCACTTTCTGCCGTAAGGGTGGTGTCATCTGCATATCTGAGGTTATTGATATTTCTCCCAGCAATCTTGATTCCAGCTTGTGCTTCTTCCAGTCCAGAAGTTAAATAAGCAGGGTGACAATATACAGCCTTGACATACTCCTTTTCTTATTTGGAACCAGTCTGTTGTTCCATGTCCAGTTCTAACTGTTCCTTCCTGACCTTCATACAGATTTCTCAAGAGGCAGGTCATAGTTAATACCAAAAGCTCTCCAAAGAGGTTGCACGCTGAAAAGAATTAATGCGATTTCCTAACCCAACATACTGGTAAACAGCAAAATGTCTGATTAAAAAAAATACTTGTTTTGATAATAAAAATCTAACTAGAGAAAAAAATGGCACCTCATTATAGTTAAAATCTGCACCAAAGAGTGAGGAAGCAGATCTTTTTATATGTTTAAAGCAGCAGTTCTTGTTGAGGAGTATTTTTGATTCCCATAGGACATTAGGCAATATCTGGGAACACATTTTATTGTCACAATTTAGTGGGGGTGCTACTGGCATCTAATGGGGGGTCCAGGGATGCTGGCAAACATCTTATAAGGCACAGGAGAGCCCTCTACGGTAAAGAATTATCTTGTCCAAAACGTCAATAGTGTAGAGATTGAGAAATCCTGGTTTAAAACCATCTGTGTATCTTTCCCTTTGCCTGGCTTACACAGTTAGGCTTTTGATTGATCTCTGAGATCTCTCTACTGAAAAGTAATTTGTTCTATATCATACATGTTAGAAAATTTTTCTCAGTGTTTTTTCATTGCATCTTGAGTTTGATGATGCTATTTGTTTATCATGCAGAACCATGTGGTTTTATTGAATCAGAGTTATCAATGATAATCAAGTTATCTTTTAAGACTTTTGTGTTTTTGTGACAAAGCTATAAAAGGCCATCTTAAACAAAGATTTTTTAAATTTATAAGTATTCTTCTGGAATTTTTGTGGGCTTCCCCCGCCCCCCTCCCCACCAACTCAGATTTCAGCATAGCAAGTGAGTTAGGAAACCCACTTCATTTTGGTTCAGATGGCTGGCTGTACAGTTTTTCCAGCACCATTTACTGACTATTTGTTCTTTCTGTTAAAAATTCCACCTCTGAATTCTTGTATGTATAGGGATCTTTTTTATTCTATTACTTTGGTCTATCTGTTCATGTACCAGTGCTAAATTATGTTAATTACTCTAATTTTATAAAGTGTTTTAGTATCTTGGAAGGCTAGTTACTGCCTCATCTGGATTTTTTTTTCAGAATTTTCTTTGTTACTTTCAGATGTTTATTTTTCTAAATGAACTTTAACTTGTATAGTGTTTTTTGAAGTGATTGTTTTTTTTCTTTAAATAGTTAAAGATTCATCACATTTACCATGATTTTGAGGTACTAGGGAATTTTGGTAAATTGTAGTGCTAACTCTGCATTAGCAAGTTTTAGTCATCTACCAGTAGTAATGAGGAATTTGGAATCTTTTTGCTTTCTCACCTTCTATACTCTGGTTCTGATGCTTTAGAAATGGAGGTATAGACCCAGTGGTTTTCAGGTTAAGAGGAAAGCGGACTTTGCCCTTGTTTGTGCCAATGCCTGAGACCTTCAGCGTGAAAATGCCCTTCATCCTGCTGGGAATCAATCCAAGTGGACCAAAGGCAAAGGAGTAGAGCTTTTTTTTTTTTTTTCTTAAATTTATTTTATTAAAGTATAGCTAATTTACAATGTTGTGTTAATTCCTGCTGTATGGCAAAGTGAGTCAATTATACATATATATGTACACACACACTAACATGTATGTGTGTGTTAGTTGCTCAGTTGTGTCTGATTCTTTGCAAACCTATGGACTGTAGCCCACCAGGCTCCTCTGTCCGTGGAATTCTCCAGGCAACCATTCCCTTCGCCAGGGGATCTTCCCGACCCAGGGATAGAACCAAGTATCCTGCATTGTAGACAGATTCTTTACTGTCTGAGCCACCAGGGAAACCCACAAACATATATATGTATATATATAAACTGATAGCTTATGGGGAACAATGTCGGATTCGTGATCTCCGAAGAAGAGTTAGCTTTGGGACCAGGGATCAGGCTTGATCACTGAAGAGCTTTTGTGTGGCGGAGTTTTATTAAAGTAAGAAAAGAGACAGAGAAAGCTTCTGACATAGATATCAGAAGGGGTCGGAGAACGCCTCCCTTTGCTAGTGTTAGCAAGGGAGTTATATACTTTTTAAATTAGTTATTATAGTAAATCAAAAGAATGTCTCAAGGTTGTAAAATTTTTACCAGACCCACTCCCACAATTTACATTTTAGGATAACAGATTAGAATTTAACAATAGAAAGATCCTACCAGACCCACTCCCATAATATACATTCTAAAATATCAGGGTTAATAGGAAGGTTTTCAGGAAGGAGAAACTGTCCTCAAGCAGGATACTTTGTTGTTATATAATCCCTAGTACAAAGTTGAAACTGAGTTGTTTGTTGTGTTATCATCAGTTCTGGGCTTAAAGGGAAAAAAAAAAAAAAACATTTTATGTGATTAAGACTAAGAAATGTAGAGGAAAAAAAAAAGTTTGTCCTTTTCTCCTCCTGGAGAACCCCAGACCCCTCTCTCCTTGGGGAACCCCGGACTTCTTATCAACCTGCCTAGGAACTGACTCTCTCAAAACCATAATGGAAAAGGATATGAACATTCTTTTTCATGTGGGAGGATTAATGATACTGCTCAGAGCGATCTGGAACGCTGTTTGGCCCTGGATGCAGTGTTCCTCTAACCTGTGGTAACTTGTGAAAAGTAGCGCAGAGGTATGTACTTCAGGGTGTCAGTCGTGTTAATATCTCACAGATAAAGGATCCCGAGTGAGGTATCCCGCCGCTTCTGGAGAGGGTCCCAACTTTGGGTTTAGACATACAGCTGTGTGTCCTGCTGGAAGTCTCGAGTTCTGGGTGAAAGGTCACTGAAACTCTTGTGCACTTAATGAGTCCCCCACTTGTTCAGTTCAGTTCAGTTCAGTGGCTCAGTCGTGTCCGACTCTTTGCGACCCCATAAATCGCAGCACGCCAGGCCTCCCTGTCCATCACCAACTCCCGGAGTTCACTCAGACTCACGTCCATCGAGTCAGTGATGCCATCCAGCCATCTCATCCTCTGTCATCCCCTTCTTCTCCTGCCCCCAATCCCTCCCAGCATCAGACTCTTTTCC
>NW_011494755.1:8691358-8692246 GCF_000754665.1 Bison bison bison
GGTTGGTCATAACTTTCCTTCCAAGAAGTAAGTGTCTTTTAATTTTATGACTGCAGTCACCATCTGCAGTGATTTTGGAGCCAAGAAAAATAAAGTCTGACACTGTTTCCACTGTTTCCCTATCTATTTCCCATGAAGTGATGGGACCAGATGCCATGATCTTCGTTTTCTGAATGTTGAGCTTTAAGCCAACTTTTTCACTCTCCACTTTCACTTTCATCAAGAGGCTTTTGAGTTCCTCTTCACTTTCTGCCATAAGAGTGGTGTCATCTGCATATCTGAGGTTCTGGAAGGAGAAAATAAGGGGTGTTTAAAAAGGGATTTCAAGTTAGTAACAAACTAAGCTAACCTTAAAGGATGAGTGTCTTTGGCGAGGCTTTTTTTTTTTTCACTTTGAGATGATACTAAGTTGTGCTAAAATACACATAAGGTTTGCCATCGTCACCGTTTTTAAGTGTACAGTTAAGTAGTGTTAAATATGTTTGCACTGTTGTGCAACCAGTTTCCAGAACTTTTTCGACTTGAGAAGTAAACTCTGTACCCTCCTCCCATCCCATTCTGTTTTCCGTTTATGTACTGTATGGATGTTTTGAGCTGAGTGACATGTTCGTTCTGAAGTTAGCTTGAAACATACAGGCACGTGGCCAAAAGACTTAAACACCTCAGAAGGGTGAGTTTCCTTATTCTTAACTTTCAATCCCCTACTTACTCTCTGGTGGGTTTCCAAAGGTACTCTGTGTATTTATAAACATATTTGGGTACACAATCCTAAACACGTACAAACACACTCCCCACTTTACAAAATAGTAGCAAAGCCCCGTTTTGCATCTTGCTATTTTTACCTGTCATTTAATATGTCTTGGGACATATTTTCAGTACATTTAGATC
>NW_011494755.1:8692365-8717330 GCF_000754665.1 Bison bison bison
CCTGGAGAAGGAAATGGCAACCCACTCCAGTATTCTTGTCTGGAGAATCCCATGGACAGAGGAGCCTGGAGGGCTATTGTCCACAGGGTCGCAAAGAGTCGAACACGACTGAGTGACTTCACTTTCACTTTTACTTTTTCATATTCTTTTCCATTATGGTTTATCACAGGATATTGAATACAATTCCCTGTGCTACACAGTAGGCCCTGTTGTTTATCCTTCCTATATGTAATAGTTTGTATCTGCTATGGATAGGGCTTTTTAAAGCAATAATTGGGACGTTTTCATCTAAATACTTACATTTAAAAATTACTTTAACACTATGTATACTACCTTTTGTATAAAAAGGAAGGGAAAATTACACATACACACAGGATATGTTTTATATATGTGTGTGTCTGCATATTTTTAAAAAAGGAAATATAATAAGGGTAAGTGGAAAATAAGGAATCTATAGACAAAGGATTGAACTTCTTTCAATACACACATTTATAAGGTTTGACTTTTTTATTGGCCACACAGTGCAGCTTGTAGGATCTTAGTTCCCCCAACCAGGGGTGGAACCCAGGCCCTTGGCAGTGAAAGCACAGGAGTCCTAAGCACTGGACGACCAGGGAATTTCCAGATTTGACTTTTAAATCAAGTATAGGTTTTATAGTATCCCTCATCAAAGATGAGGGGAAAGTGATAAACTAAAGTGGACTGTCATCATAAACAGAGGACCTTAACTGTATGTCAAGCTTTTCACATAAATATACATAGAAAAATAATTCAAATAATTTTAACATAGTAATTTGTATACCTTTAGAGACATCTGCTCTAAGGACAAGAGAGTACAAAGAAATCTTGAACTGTACTTGGTAGATTTATTATTGATAGTTGTATTAGTGTAGTAATTTGAATACTGTTGCATCTTACAGTATTAATAAATATTAATAAAATTAATAAATATTAATATACCACCTCTTCTTGGTCTGATTCTTTAGCAGAAGAACCAGTGATCCTTACCCTTCCCTCTGCCACGAGTGAGAGTGTGTTCCTGGAGTCTTCTTCTCTTCTCTAACCTGTCTTTCCTTGATTGCTCAGTTGGTGAAGAATCCACCTACAGTGCAGGTTCAATTCCTGGGTCAGGAAGATCTGCTGGAGAAAGCATAGGCTACCCACTCCAGCATTCTTGGGCTGCCATTGTGGCTCAGCTGGTAAAGAATCTGCCTGCAATGCAGGAGACCTGGATTCAATCCCTGGATTGGGAAGATCCTTTGGAGAAGGGAAGGGAAAGGCTGCCCACTCCAGTACTCTGGCCTGGAGAATTCCATGGACTGTGTAGTCCTCGGGGTAGCAAAGAGTTGGACACAACTGAGCAACTTTCACTTTACAACCCGTCTTACGGACTTCTTGTCCTTTTTCTGTTAGAAAGCCATGTCTTTGTTAGAATCCCATTCTTGTCACAAAAACTGTTAAGACCTGGAATTTGTATTTATCATGTTTAACATAAACAGTTTAAAGGTGTATATAACTTACCAGTGTCTGAAGTACATAAAATTCTATCATTCCCCCAAACAATACAAGGATCTAGAAAAGTTGAACTTCAGTCATTCCAGTTTAACTTTTGTTATTGTAATAATATATTTTAATTCTATTTTAACCTCTAAATGTTATGATTTATTATATCATTTATATTATTACTAATTAGCAGTATAAAAACTTTTTTTAGATTTCTGTACTTAATTTATCTTTGGCTTTTATTTCTTCCTGTAGCTCTGACCTTCCATCTGGAAACATTTTTTTTTCTTTCTTTAGTAAATAAGGCAGGAGAAAGAAAGAAAAAATATTTGGCTTGAAATGAAAGAAATAATGCTGTCATTATTTGCAGATGATATGATTATCTAACTGGAAAATCAAAATAATGTACAACTAAATTATAGATTTAATAAGAGTCTGATACACGGTCAGGATACAAAAGTCAATGATAAAAATTAGATTTCTGCACACAAGCAAAAGGGCTTCCCAGGTGGCGCTAGTGGTAAAGAAGTAAGAGACTCCGGTTCCATCCCTGAGTCAGGAAGATCCCCTGGAGGAGGGTAGGCAACCCACTGCAGGTGTTCTTGCCTGGAGAATCACATGGACAGAGGAGCCTGATGGGCTACAGTCCATGGGGTTGCAAAGAGTAGGACACGACTGAAGCAACTTAGCATGCACTCACAGTCACAAGTAACAGCCAGCAAGTACAGTACAATGGCTATAAAAATGAGAAGTTCAAAATCCAGAATATGGGTTGTTCTACAGATCTATATTCTTCAGCAAATAAATGGCATAAAGAAAATCTAAAATCTGTTATAGATTATAAGAGACTCAAAAGATGTACAGGCATACCTCATTTTATTTGTGCTGTACCTTTACTGCCCTTTGCAGATATTTTGTGTTTTACAAACTGAAAGTTTGTGGGAACCCTGCTTTGTCAGATGGTGGTTAGCACTTTTTAGCAATAAAATAGTTTTAAATTAAAATATGCACATTTTTTAAAGACATAGTACTATAGCATATTTAAAAGACCACAATGTAAATGTAACTTTTATATACTGGGAAACCAAAGTTTGTGTGACTCACTTTATTTCAATATTCACTTTATTGTGCTGGTCTGGAATTGAACCTGCAATCTCTCAAGGTGTGTCTGTAACAAATTAATGCAATGTAAAGTCCTTACAGGATCCTGATTTGATCAAACCCACTGTAAAAAGATATTTTTGAGATAGTTGTGAAACTTTGCATAAGGATAGGTACTAGTTGATTTTGAGGAATTACTGTTACTTTTCTTAGTTGTGATAATAACATTATTATATAAAAGTTGGAGGTACATACTGAAGCGTTTGTAAGTGAAATTAAATGACTTTTGAGGTTTGCTTTCTGATAATTATTTTCAAAATTGTGATTGTTGTTGAATTGTTAAATAAACATGGATACTTATTACAGTATTTTTGTATTTTTGAAAATATTTGAAAATTCTATAATAAAAAATGGTCTTTAAGTAACTTTGCACTGATTGAGAGGGAAACTAGAGTAATTAAATAATGGGAAAATCTGATAACACCATGATTGGATGGTCAGAATATTACCTTTGATTACAGAGGGACATCCTGTGGTTCCGGGTGTGAAATAGAGAGTAATACCGTGTTAATGGACTGGAGCACTCAATGTCTTAAAGCTGGTGGTTCTTCTCACATTGTTGTGCTGTGTGCTTAGTCGCTCAGTTGTGTCTATTTGTGACCCCATGGACTGTAGCCCTCCAGGCTCCTCTGTCCATTGAATTCTATCAAAATCCCAACTGATTTTGCATGTGCAGTTAAATAAGCTAATTTCTAATATGTGGAAAAGCAAAGATCCAAGTATAGCCAAGAAAGCTGTTAAGACAGTGCAATCCATTTAACCAAATTAAACAGAAGACAGAGCCTAGAAATAGATCTGTTTGTTTCTGGAGACTCAGTCTGTGACAAAGCTGGCATTCAAGATCTGTGGGAAAGATAGGCTTTTCAGACTGGAACTGTTGGTTGTCCATATCGGGGAAAATGTAGGTCATCGGTCGGCATATGCCCTGGAGAAACTCTTGTACGTGTGACTGGAAGAAGTGTACAAGATTCTTTTAGCACCATTGTTCATAATAGGAAAAAAAAAAACAAAAACAAAACCTGGAAACCCTCCTCAAGGTCCATAAACAGTAGAATGACTAAATACCTAATAGTATCGGTTCAGTTCAGTCACTCAGTCGTGTCTGACTCTGCGACCCCATGGACATGCTCATATGCAAAATATTGTATATTAAATAAAGTAAGTGTAACTGTTTACACCAGTATGGATAAGTCTCCATGTTTTGTGAAATAAGCAAACTATAGAATGACATATACTGTATGAAGGGCTTCCCTGGTAGCTCAGCTGGTAAAGAATCCACTTGCAATGCAAGAGACCCCGGTTCAATTTCTGCGTCAGGAAGATACCCACACCAGTATTCTTGGGCTTCCCTGGTGGCTCCCTTTATTCCTCCCTGGTAAAGAATCCACCTGCCAGTGCAGGAGATGTAGGTTCCATCTCTGTGTCAGGAAGATCCCCTGGAGTAGAAAATGGCAGCCCACTCCAGTATTCTTGCCTGGAAAACCCCATGAACTGCAGAGTCTGGTGCGCTGAAGTCTATGGGGGCGCAAAAGAGTCAGATATGACTTAGCAACTAAAACAACAAAGAGCAACAACAAAAATGAAATTCTTTTTTGAGGGGAAGAAAGAATGTGTTTATTTCCTAGGGCTGCCATAACAAAAGACCACCGATTGAGTGGCTTCAAATGGAGATTTAAGTTCTGAAGACTTGAAGTCTGAAGTCCAGGTGTTAGCAGTGCCCTAGCAATGCTAGTGTTCCCTCTGAAATTATGAGCAGAACCCTTACTTGCCTCTCCCTAGCTCTGGTTATCATCGGCAGTACCTTGGCATTCTTAGTTGGTGGCTGCTTTACTCCACTCTCCACTTCTGTCGTCACACGGTGTCCTCCCTGTGTGTCTGTCTGTATGTAGTCTTTCTTCCTCTTACAAAGGCACAGTCAAACTGAAGTAAGGATCCACCTACTGTCAGACGGTAAAGCGTCTGCCCACAATGTGGGAGACCTGGGTTCAATCCCTGGGTTGGGAAGATCCCCTGGAAAAGGAAATGGCAACCCACTCCGGTACTCTTGCCTAGAAAATTCCGTGGATGGAGGAGCCTGGTGGGCTACAGTCCATGGGGCTGCCAAAAGTTGGACACGACTGAGCGACTTCACTTTCTTTTCTTCCTACTCCTGTATGACCTCATTGTAACTAATTACATCTGCAGCAACCCTGTTTCCAAATACGGTCTCATTAGGGGATGCTGGAGGTTAGGACTTCAAAATACCCTAACACTTTGGTAGATAAAATTCAATCTATGACAGGGAGGTACAATTGTATTTTGGTGAATACAGTTCAATTTATAATAGCGAAATAGTGTTTGCTGAATTGGGTTTCAAAATCGATCATACGTGTTCATACACATAAGTGTTCAAAACTGTTCTTAGCTCTCACACTGTACACAAACAGATGGAGGGTCGGATTTGGCCCCTGGCTTAGACATAGATAAGTAGGTATTAGGAATAATGAAAAAAAAAAGGCAAGGAAACTAGTAATAATATTTAAAGTAGTTGTTACTTTGTGGGTCGGAAGGAAGAAGAAGGATAGAGAGGAGTAAACAGGTGGCTTCTAGGGTATTGATAATATTCTATTTCTTGGTATGCTTTTTATTTTGATCTTTAAGCTTTACACATTATTTATATATATTTTTTGTATTTTGTGGGTTTTTTTTTTTTTTACTAAAAGTAGTAAAAAGAACACCTCTTTATTCCCCTTCTTTCTTATTAAACCGTTTATTTCTTGTTTTGAAACACTTCTCCCACTTTTACCTCTGAACTTGCTTCTAAAGTGTAGTCTTTCTGATCTTGGCAAAAGCCTTACATTCTTTCCTAGCAAGCCTGCTTATCTGTTACCCTTGTCTCTGGTTACTGCCCCTTTTTCTGTTAGTCATTGTCACTTTGCTGCCCTCTCT
This sequence comes from Bison bison bison, assembly GCF_000754665.1. Taxonomy (NCBI): domain Eukaryota; kingdom Metazoa; phylum Chordata; class Mammalia; order Artiodactyla; family Bovidae; genus Bison; species Bison bison. The sequence goes on from NW_011494755.1 coordinate 8,697,958, forward strand.
TCAGCCTTCTCCTTGAACTTTATATGCCTTTAGAAAGTAAATAAGAAATGGGTTTCCCGCTCTGACTTAATTCAGGTTTTCTTCTCATCTAACACCTGAATAAGTAGAAAGTTAAAAGTGGGTGGTTGGATATATTATAAAAAAAGGGAATGGGCACGGAGAACTTCCCTCACATTTGGATCAGAGAATCTTTTGAACAACACCCACAGTTCTTTGTCAGCTTGCTATGTTTGTTTGTTTAACATCATTATTGAGATGTAATTCACGCACCACACAATATACCCATTTAAAGTACACAATTAAATGGTATAGTCACAGAGTTGTGTACACACCACAGTCAACTTTAAAATATTTTTTCTATCCAAGAAAGAAACCCCCTACCCCTCCTCCTCCCACCCCCAGTCCTAGGCAGCCACTAGTCCTTGTGTGTCTGTAGGTTTGCCTCTTGTGGATGTTTCATATAAATGGAATCATACATTATGAAGGCCTTGTGATGGCTTCTTTCACTGAGCATGTTTTCAAAGTTCATCCATGTGGACAGATCAGTACTTCATTCCCTTTTATTGCTAAATGTATCCCTTTGTGTGTATTGATTTATAACACATTTTCAGTTCAGTTCAGTTCAGTCGCTCAGTCGTGTAAGACTCTTTGTGACCCCATGGACTGCAGCACTCCAGGCTTCCCTGTCCATCATCAATTCGCGGAGCTTGCTCAAACTCATGTCCATTGGGTCGGTGATGCCATCCAACCATCTCATTCTCTGTCACCCCCTTCTCCTCCTCCCTTCAATCTTTCCCAGCATCAGGGTCTTTTCCATTGAGTCAGTTCTTTGCATCAGGTGGCCAGAGTATTAGAGTTTCAGCTTCAGCATCAGTCCTTCCAATGAATATTCAGGACTGATTTCCTTTAGGATGGATTGGTTGGATCTCCTTGCAGTCCAAGGGACTCTCAAGAGTCTTCTCCAACACCACAGTTCAAAAGCATCAATTCTTCGGCACTCAGCTTTCTTTATAATCCAACTCTCACATCCATACATGACTACTGGAAAAACCATAGCTCTGACTAGACAGACCTTTGTTGGCAGAGTAATATCTCAGCTTCTTAATATGCTGTCTAAGTTGGTCATAGTTTTTCTTCCAAGGAGCAAACATCTTTTAATTTCATGGCTGCAGTCACCATCAGTGATTTTGGAACCCCTCAAAATGAAGTCTGTCACTGTTTCCATTGTTTCCCCATCCATCTTCCATGAAGTGATGGGACTGGAAGTTATGATCTTAGTTTTCTGAATATTGAGTTTTAAGCCAACTTTTTCACTCTCCTCTTTCACTTTCATCAAGAGACTCTTTAGTTCTTCACTTTCTGCCATAAGGGTGGTGTCATCTACATATCTGAGATTATTGATATTTCCCTCAGCATTCTTGATTCCAGCTTGTCCTTCATCCAGCCCAGCATTTCTCATGATGTACTTTGCATATAAGTTAAATCAGCAGGGTGACAATATACAGCCTTGACGTACTCCTTTCTTGATTTGGAACCAGTCTGTTGTTCTGTGTCTAGTTCTAACTATTGCTTCTTGACCTGCATACAGATTTCTCAGGAGGCAGGTAAGATGGTCGGATATTCCCATCTCTTTAAGAATTTTCCACAGTCTGTTGTGATCCACACAGACAAAGGCTTTGATGTAGTCAATAAAGCAGAAGTAGATGTTTTTCTGGAACTCTCTTGCTTTTTCCATGATCCATCGGATGTTGGCAATATGATCTCTGGCTCCTCTGCCTTTTCTAAATCCAGGTTGAACATCTGGAATTTCATGGTTCACATACTGTTGAAGCATGGCTTGGAGAGAATTTTGAGCATTACTTTGCTAGCGTGTGAGATGAGTGCAATTGTGCAGTAGTTTGAACATTCTTTGGCATTGCCTTTCTTTGGGATTGGATTGAAAAGTGACCTTTTCCAGTCCTGTGGCCACTGCTGAATTTTCCAAATTTGCTGGCATATTGAGTGCGGCACTTTCACAGCATCATCTTTTAGGATTTGAAATAGCTCAACTGAAATTCCATCGCCTCCAGTAGCTTTGTTTGTACTGATGCTTCCTAAGGCCCACTTGACTTCGCATTCCAGGGTGTCTGGTTCTAGGTCATTGATCACACCATCATGGTTATCTGGGTCATGAAGCTCTTTTTTTGTATAGTTCTGTGTATTGTTTCCACCTCTTCTTAATAACTTATGCTTCTGTTAGGTCCATACCATTTCTGTCCTTTATTGTGCCCATTTTTGCATGAAATGTTCCCTTGGTATCTCTCATTTTCTTGAAGAGATCTCTAGTCTTTCCCATTCTATTGTTTTCCTCTATTTCTTTGCATTGATCACTGCTGCTAAGTCGCTTCAGTTGTGTGAGTCTGTGCAACCCCATAAATGGCCTCCCACTAGGCTCCCCCGTCCCTGGGATTCTCCAGGCAAGAACACTGGAGTAGGTTGCCATTTCCTTCTCCAATGCATGAAAGTGAAAAGTGAAAGTGAAGTCGCTCAGTCGTGTCCAACTCTTAGCAACCTCATGGACTGCAGCCTACCAGGCTCCTCTGTCTATGGGATTTTCCAGGCAAGAGTACTGGAGTGGGGTACCGTTGGCTTTCTTATCTCTCCTTACTGTTCTTTGGAACTCTGCATTCAGATGGGTATATCTTTCCTTTTCTGCTTTGCCTTTAGCTTCTCTTCTTTTCTCAGCTATTTGTAAGGCCTCCGTAGACAACCATTTTGCCTTTTTGCACTTTTTTTTCTTGGGGATGGTCTTGATCACTGCCTCCTGTACAATGTCACAAACCTCCGTCTGTAGTTCTTTAGGTACTGTGTCTATCAGATCTAATTCCTTGAATCTATTTGTTACTTATACTGTATAATCATAAGGAATTTGGTTTAGGTCATACATGATCAGTCTAGTGGTTTTCCCTACTTTCTTCAATTTAAGTCTGAATTTGGCAGTAATGAGTTCATGATCTGAGCCACAGTCAGGTCCTGGTCTTGTTTTTGCTGACTTTATAAGGCTTCTCCATCTTTGGCTGCAAAGAATATAATCAGTCTGATTTTTCTGTTGACCATATAGTGATGTCCGCGTGTAGAGTCTTCTCTTGTGTTGTTAAAGAGGATGTTTCCTGTAAGAAGTGCATTGTCTTGGCAAAACTCTGTTAGCCTTTGCCCTGCTTCATTTCGTACTCCAAGGCCAAATTTGCCTGTTACCCCAGGTATCTCTTGACTTCCTACTTTTGCATTCCAGTCCCCTATAATGAAAAGGACATCCCTTTTGAGTGTTAGTTCTAGAAGGTCTTGTAGGTCTTCATAGAACCAGTCAACTTCAGCTTCTTCAGCATTACTGGTTGGGGCATAGACTTGGATTACAGTGATATTGAATGGTTTGTCTTGCAAACAAACAGAGATCATTCTGTCGTTTTTTGAGATTGCACCCAAGTACTGCATTTCAGACTTTTTTGTTGACTATGATGGCTACTCCATTTCTTCTAAGGGATTCCTGCCCACAGTAGTAGACATAATGGTCATCTGAGTTAAAGTTGCCCATTCCAGTCCATTTTAGTTCACTAGTTCCTAAAATGTCCATGTTCATTCTTGCCATCCCCTGTTTGACCACTTCCAATTTGCCTTGATTAATGAACCTAACATTCCAGGTTCCTATGCAATATTGCTCTTTACAACACTGGACCTTGCTTCCATCACCAGTCACATCCACAACTGGGCATCATTTTTACTTTGGCTCCATCTCTTCATTCTCTCTGGAGTTATTTCTCTACTGTCCTCCAGTAACATATTGGGCACTTACTGACCTGGGGAGTTCATCTTTCAGTGTCATATCTTTTTGCCTTTTCATACTGTTCATGGGGTTCTCAAGGCAAGAATGCTGAAGTGGTTTGCCATTCCCTTCTCCAGTGGGCCACGTTTTGTCAGAACATCTTCTCCACTGTGATCCATCCATCTTGGGTGGCCCTGCATGGCAAGGCTCATAGTGTTATTGAGTTAGACAAGGCTACAGTCCCTGTGATCAGTTATATATAACACATTTTACTTTATCCATTCATCAGCTGATGGACATTTAAGTTGTTTCCACTCTAGCTATTATAAGCAATGATGAGCATCTGTTAAATAATTATTAGCTTTTACGTAATTCCTTTTAAGTGGTATGTATTCATTGCAGAAAACTGAAAAACCCTGAAGAATATAAAGACTATGATAAAATTTATTCATAATCCCACCATTCAAAAGTAAGGTCCTTTTACAAATTTTTCAAAAAAAAACTTTAACACTTTTTCTGTGGGGAAAAAAATATATGTTCATGTAGTTCATTAATTCCTCATTTTTTTTTAAGATTTACTCATTTGAGCAGATTTTGTTTGCAAAAATCATAGCAAATCCGGCCACTGCAGTTATAATAATTTATAGATCATTATACAATGGGAGTAATCAGGTATCAGATGGGGAAGGAGGAGGGTTTAGAGAAAGTTTGATAGAAGAGGAAACATGTTTTGTGAATATGTGCATGAGTTTTTGGCACTGATATCAATAAATAGAAACTTTGAGATTTCTAATAAGGCCATATTTGTTCTGTTGTAGGAAGTTAGCAGGATGTACTGTCTTCATCACAGGTGCAAGCCGTGGCATTGGCAAAGCGATTGCTTTGAAAGCAGCCAAGGATGGAGCAAACATAGTCATTGCTGCGAAGACTGCCCAGGCACACCCCAAACTTCCAGGCACCATCTATACTGCTGCTGAAGAAAGTATGTTTCAGTAAATCGAGAATTTGCTGGAAAGTTTAATTATATCTTTCTGAAGTTTATCCTATAAATAATTTTATCTGGTTAAAGAAATATTTTGTCACCTTAGAGTGGTGTTTGGGGATCATTTTTCTCCCTAGCTTTTTTAAGTAATGGGAGTGATGTCCGTTAAAAATCATATGTCATGAGGCCAGTGGTTCTTGGATGAGAGCAAAGAGCAGAAGAGTGGAAGCAGAGGAAAGAATTTAAGAGGTGTATGGTGTGAATGAAAAAACGCTCCATGTTACCTGTTCTCTGCATAATTTGCAAGTCATTATTTTAATACTTTCAGGTCACAAACAGTTATTTTTTTTCTTTTAAAAAAGTTATTTACTTTTAATTGAAGGATAATTGCTTTACAATACTGTGTTGGTTTCTCCCGGACATCATCATGAATCAGCCATAGATATACATATGTGCCCTCCCTCCTGAACCTCCCTTCCGTCTCCCACCCCATCCTACCCCTCTAGGTTGTTACCGAGCCGAGGGAACACAAATAGTTATTGAGTGCTTATATTCAAGGCACTGTGCCAGGAGTGAGGGCTTCAGCTTCAGCTGATATGCTCGTTTTGTTAGTTATGTTAATAGTGCTGTGGTTATGTAAAGGGAATACATATGAAGCAATTATGAATGAAGTGATGCCTGGGATTTGTTTTGAAACATACCAGCAAAAAACGAAACAGAATTGGTGGTAGATAAATTTACTGCAAAACATGGTCAATCATTGAAGATAGTTAATGGATTCATGATAGTTCATTATACTATTCTTTATATTTTTGTACATTTTAAGAAATTTTCCATAGTAAACATCTTTTAAATTACCTTCCCCCCTTATTTCTTTTTAATAGCATTTTTAAAAATTGCCCTCTTTTTTGTTTGTTTTTTAAATAGAGATGACCTGGCTAGTCTGTAGATGGCTATGAATTCAGTCTGTCCTACAGCAGGACAGAGTTGCTAGTAGTTGGAAGACATCATTATTTATACTGATTTTCTGAAAATGGGGTACTTTTTCCTTTTGACTTATGTCAGAGATGTGGTATCGATGAAAGTTTTAACATTTGAATGCATCTTTATTTATCCTTTGTAGTCAAAGCAGCTGGAGGAAAGGCCTTGCCATGTATTGTTGATGTAAGAGATGAAGAGCAAATCAGCAGTGCTGTGGAGAAGGCAGTGGAAAAATTTGGAGGTAGTGCCTTCATTCTGAGATAATTATTGAATATTGGTAAAGTATCGGTATAACTATCACTTTAATTTTTAACTTTCTTTTGATATTTTTACTCTTTAAGTCTTCAGAGTATAGCCAGAAATAAGTATTTGTTCCTACAGAAGCACAGTTTAAAACCATCTGATGAGTAACTGAATAATTGTTAAAAATTATTTTTAATATAATCAATCTCCCATCCAAGGTAAAGTTAAGACCTTGACCATAACATATACATCTATACCCCAGATCCCATCCACTTGTTTTCACGTAACCCATCATTTGATGACTTTTTAATATTTATTGAGTAAAGTGCAGATTACCTATTGGCTTTCAAGACATTTCGCATTCTGATGTTAACAGACGTGTTTTGGCTCAATATTCTTTCTATATGCCTATGTAAACTCCCTAATCCAGCCAAAAGAGTTTGCTTCCATTTCCTTACCTTAATTTTGTCTCTTCATCTTTTCTCATCCCATTCCTGAAGCTCCTCAATGACCACTCCTCCACCTCCCACCCTTCCTGAAATGACCCCTTCTTTTTCTTTAGAAATATTTGTGCTTAAATCTCATCTACTTCATGAAGCCAGTTTCCCAACTATGCAAAGTAATCACAAATGTACATTTTTCTTTCTCTGAATTCGTAGAACATTCCTTTGGTCCTCTTCTTGTAAAACTTCAGATCTTAGTATTTTTTCTTTTCCCCAAATTAATTCGTAATCTCCTAGAAGGCAAGTATTGGGAGTTGAACTAAGACTTTGATGGTATTATAGCATGGTATTTAGCTGTGTCCAAATCCTGTCCAAACCATTACCATTCTCTCCTTATATTATTCCAGAGACTGTATGTATATGCAGAGGATATTGGGGAACAAGGTAATGCTTTATTAGCAAGTCTCATGCTTATAACCGCTAATGGAGAGTGCTATGTTCTTCTGGACTGGAGCACAAAGCTTTGACTCAAATGGGATCTCTTCCTTTAAATTCAAAATCTTACCCCTGGCTGGCAACCTTTCCCAAAGTAATGTGAATGCCCCTGAGAGAAGACGAGAGAGAATGCAAAATTACTGGGTGGTTTTTTGTTTTTTGTTTTTTCCTTCTTCTTCTTACTGATAGGGTCCAAAATATGAAGGAAGAAGAAGAAGCCACATTCAAATGGGGGACCTTTATCTAAAATAACTTCTACCTACTAGGAAAAGAAAGGAGGTGAATTCTGGGCTTATTATGGTATGGCCTTCAGTATCTATAGTTAATGTCCATCCTGACCCATTTCAGAGGTTTCTTGGGACAACACCAGACAACAACTGAACTGTTCATGTTCTCTAACAGAATTAAAGGACAGAAACTAAGACTGAGAAAGGACACAGACAAAGGTGGTAGCAGTCCTCCCCTACATTCTGATGATCTCCGTCTCCAGAAAGGATGAATTCACTCTCAGTTGACAGAACCAATGGATCAATGGAAAGAACTAAAACTGGATGAATACAGAGGAAGGAAAAGCTCTATTCTTCTACCCTCACCACCTTATCCCTTAATTCCTCCCTAAAAAGGAGTGGCTAAACTAATTAGGTTAAATCCTAATTGGCACTAATTGGTCACTTTTCCTAGTAGGTAGAAGTGTCACTTTCAAACTAACTAGGTAAAGTCCTAACTGGCACTAATTGGTCACCATCTTGAATTCTAGCTGGATCCAGAAGGAGTTACACATTGTGTATTAGTGACAGCATAGTCCAAAAATATGCACCTGAGTGTCAAAATGTGAAGACCTCCACTTTCCAGGTTGGGGCTCTTCCAGAGTAGCTGGCATCTCACAAGTTTGTTTCTTCTCCTGTTGTTGCCATAGAGAATTTAAAGAGCCAAACTGAAATCTCTTTCTTGGAAGAATTAAAGCCCAGAAATCTCTCCTCTCCAATTTCCTAACTCTGTTTTGTCCCAGCCAAGGAAGTTTCACTCAGATGCATGGATGGTCTCGATTGGTTTAGCCACCATGGCTTAGATTGTCTTCCATTGAACCCGGCATCATTCCTTCAGCATCTTCAGTGTGGGATTGATCCAGCTTTGTCTCTCAAGTGATCTACTTTCCCAGGAACAGACAGAGAAGATGAAAGGGACCAAAGCAAATCTTTTTTGTTTCTTCAGAAGCCAGTTGATCCATATTAATTGATTTGGCATTCATATCCTGGAACTTAGCTGAGTTGGTAGAAATCTTCAGTCAAGAAGATATGCTTTGGACTTCCCTGGTCATCCAGTGGTTAGGACTTTGCCTTCCAATGCAGGGAGTGCAGGTTCAATCCCTGGTCAGGGAGCTACGGTTCCATATGCCTCGCAGCCAAAAAACCAAAACATAATCAAGAGGTATGGTAAGAAGTTCAATGAAGACTTTAAAAAAAGAGAAGATATACTTTTCATATCTTTGGGGGAAGAAAATCTGCCAATGTATTTTGCTTCCTGTTGTTGAGATGGGCATCTGAAACACTTCTGTTTTCTTGCTAAAGTGCAAATTGGTGGTGGAGTTACCTCTCTTGGAATCTTCCCTAACATTTCCTTCCCTCCTCCTTAGGATCCACGTTGATGTATTTAAAATATTTTGCTTTCCATTTGCCCATGAACTTCTGCTTTTCTGGCGTAATGATGCAGAATCTTAATTCTTTGGTGAGCTCTGCTTAGCAACTCAACTGCTGCTACCTCCTAATCAGGATGGATGTCACATTTATGAGATGATTCAAGGCCTGCTCTTTTCTTCTCTCTGTATTTTTTTCCTCTAGATCTTCCAAGCCTTTATTTTTGGTTTGTTTGGTTTCAGTTCCATGCTGTGGTTGCTGCTGTTATGGTGTGGTTTGGAGTTTTGTAGGCCTTTGAAGTCTGCCTTTTAGAGAAGACTTTACCTTTCTCCTAACTTTTCTCTCTGCCAGGGAATTATCCTTAACAAAGTCCTGAGCAGTGGATGATGTTTTCCCTGTGCCCCTTGGGGACCTCTGCCACATAGTACTGCCTATCATCTTGCCTTCCTTCATCTTCAGAGTTTTTACGCCTTGAGTAGATTACACTATTTCATCAACCACAGATATAATATTTCCTGCCATCTTTTTTTCTGCAGCAGGCATACATGCCTTTTATTCTGTATCATTTCCCACCATTGTGCCCTGATTCATTAAAAAAATTTTTCTTTTTGGCTGTACCATGTGGCATGTGGAGTCTTAGTTCCCCAGCTAGGGACTGAACCTGTGCCCTTTGCATTGGAAGCCTGGAACCTTAACCACTGGACCACCAGGGAAGTCCCATCCCTGATCTGTTAGGTTGGTGCAGAAGTAATTATGGTTTCAGACCCTGAATCTTTATTAATCAAAATAGGAACCATTACAGTCAACACAATTTTGCCAACAAGAAATAAGTTTGTTTATCCTTGTAGTATAAAAATCCATGCTTTGGGATTCAACGAACTCTGGGAAAGCATTTTCTTCATCTTGTTGGTTGTAGAAGCATTTCCCCAGCAAAATGTTGTTGAGATGCTTGAAGAAGTGAGAGTTGGCTAGAGGACAGGTGACTATGGCAGATGAGGGAAAACTCTGTAGCCCACTTCATTCAACTTTTCAAACGTTGGTTGTGCTAAGTGCAGTCAGGTGTTGTTGTAAAGAAGAATTGGGCCTTTTCTGTTGACCTGTGCTGGCTGCAGTCATTGAAGTTTTCTGTGCATCTCATCAATTTGCTGAGCGTATTTCTCAGATATAGTGGTTTCGCTGGGATTCAGAAAGCTGTAGTGAACCAGGCTCGTAGCAGACCACCAAACAGTGACCATGACCCTTTTTCTGGTGCAGGTTTGGCTTTGGGAAGTGCTTTGGAGCTTCTTTTTGGTTCAGCCACTGAGCTGGTCATGGCCAGTTGTTGTATAAATTCCACTTTTTGTCATGTCACAATCCAATTGAGAAATGGTTTGTTGTTGTTGCATACAATAAGAGAAGACAGCACTTAAATGATTTTTTTTGATTTGCTGTCAGCTCATGAGGCACCTGCTTATCAAGCTTTTTCATTTTCACGTTTCCAATTTGCTTCAACTGCCAAATGACCACAGAATGGTCTGTTGAGTTCTTGGGTAACTTCTCATGTAGTTGTAAGAGGACCAGCTTCAGTTATCCTCTCAATTGGTCATTGTCAGCTTCTGATGGTTGGCCACTACTCTCCTCATCTTCAAGGCTCTCATCTCCTTTGCAAAACTTCTTGAACCACCACTGCACTGAACGTTCATTAGTAGTTCCTGGGCCAAATGCATTGTTGATGTTGTGAGTTGTCTCTGCTGCTTAATGACCCATTTTGAACTTACATAAGAAAATCTCTTGAGTTTTGCTTTTTGTCTAACATTATTTCCATAGTCTAAAATACATATAAAATAAGCAGCAAGTAATAATTCATTAGCAAGAAATGTGCATTAAAATGATATATAACATAATCACATTTATTTAAGAATATATTTCAATATCAAATGGCAGAGTTCAACAATGCAAAACCTAAATTACTTTTGCACCAACCTAATATTTTTATTTGGCTCATCTGAGTCTAAAAATTTTGTTACCCCTTAATTGGACCCAGGTTTTTTTTCTTTATCATTGGCAAGTCAGATCCAGTTTGCACAATCTGTAGCTTCAGTCCTCATCTACTTTCATTTGCTTTGGGGCTCACTAGAGGATTTATTTGGCAAAAACAGAACTATATTCAGCAACATGGAACTGAACATTATTTTTCCTACAAAGTTAAAAGCACATTGTATCTCCTTTCTGACCACTTGCCCAGTCCCCATTTCTTTGAGAGATAAAGCTTCATCTAAATTATTTCATCTGATTGTTAATTGTCGTTTGTAATTTTATTGCTACTTCAGTCTCGGGTATTCCTTTAGAAAGGTGGATGAATTCATTACATATTCTAATGTATTGTCTATGGATTATAAGATAAAGTCAAGCATGTATCTGCTAATACTTTTCAAGTAAAAGTAAAAGACCTGTTTTAAAACTGAAAAGTTAAAGACCTGTCTTTAAACTTAGAAATGCCTTAATAGTAGGCTTCCCTGGTGGCCCAGATGATAAAGAATCTGCCTGCAATTCAGAGACCCATGTTCTATTCCTGTGTCAGGAAGATCCCCTGGAGAAGAAAATGGCAACCCACTCCAGTATTCTTGCCTGGAGAATTCCATAGACAGAGGAGCTTGGTGGGCTACAGTCCATGGGGTCGCACAGAGTCGAACATGACTGAGCGACTATCACTCACTCACTCACTCACTCACTCATAATAACCTCATTTAAACCATTATTCACACAATGTGAGAGAGGGGCAAAGCAAAGTCAAGAGAATAGTAAAAGACATTTATGGCAACAGTCTAACCCCAGCAATAGAAGTTGTCATATATCTATTTGACAAAATATTAAATGTTCTTTAAAAAGAATTTTGGCAGCAACGTGGATGCAACTAGAGATGATCATACTAAATGAAGTAAGTCAGAAAGAGACATACCCTGTAGTATTACTTATATGTGGGATCTAAAATATGATACAAATGAACTTATCTATGAAACAGAAACAGACGCACAGACACAGAGAACAGACCTGTGGTTGCCAGGTGGGAAGAGGGGTGGGGAGGGAAGGACTGGGAGTTTGGTATCAGCAGGTACAAACCATTACATATAGAATGGATGAGCAACGAGATCCAACCGTATAGTTCAGGGAGCTATATTCAATATCCTGAGATAAAGCATAATGGAAAAGAACATAAAAAAGAATGTATATATATGTAAAACTGAGTCACTTTACTGTATATCAGAAATTGACATTGCAAATCAACGTTACTTTAGTTTGAAAAAAAAATGAATTATGAAGGCCATGTAGAAGTGCAAAAATGTGTTGAGATGCTTTTGTATTTTACCATTTTCATTTAACATTATTTAAGCTTGTAGCCATAAATGTTACATATGGATAAGGACTAGATAGAATATGCAGAAATAATTATGATTCTAGATTTAGTTTATTTTGTGTATAAGTTTATCTACTTTGATGATTTGCCTAGAATTGAAGCTCTGAGTCATTTCTACTTTCCCAGTTCCAAGACCAGAAAGGAGCTCTTTCATTTAAGTAAGGGCCTTAAAGGGAGAAGGGAGACCAGTGTCCTTGGAAGGAAGGCAGACCTTGGAAAGATGCTGGAGAGGAGGGAAAACTTTAAGGAAGTTGACCTAAGGTTTTGGAGACAAAGAGGGAATTAAGAGATCAGGAATTAAGAGAACAGATAAGGACGGAAGCGACAAACTACTGAGGACTAAGCGTCTTTGTGGTTTCCTGTGGAGCCCTGATGATGGGCTGACTTCACAGTGCCAGTGAAAATCATTTGCGTGCTGTTTTGACATAGCTACTGAGTCCTACGCTGGGAAATTGGTCAGTCATATTATCTAAAAGAAGTGTTTGTGAACTCAGGATTCAACTGTATAAATATTGTTTATTTCTTTCTGTTGTAAAGTCTAAATGACATTACTAAGAAGTTGATTATTTGAAAACAGGAATTGATATTTTGGTGAATAATGCCAGTGCAATTAGCTTGACCAACACATTGGAAACACCTACGAAGAAAGTGGATTTGATGATGAACGTCAACACCAGAGGCACCTATCTTACGTAAGTTGAAGAGCTGTGGGACAGACTTTCCTGGTGGTCCAGTAGCTAAGATTCCTTGCTCCTAATGCAGGAGGTCCAGGTTCGATCCCTGGTCAGGAACTAGATGCCACGTGATACAGCTAATACCCGGAGCGGCCAAATAAATACTTAAAAGAAAAAAATGGCTATGAGTGTTGCAGTGCTTTGTCAGAGAACTAGTTGTGAACATATTTGAATAGGTTAGCAATCAGTTTGAAATCTAGTCAATCCTTATTTGTATTTCTAAGTTTTAATTAAACATATAATCTCCAATGGGCTTCCCTCATAGTTCAGATGGTAAAGAATCCACCTGCAGTGCAGAAGACCTGGGTTTGATCCCTAGGTTGGGAAAATCCCCTGTTGAAGGGAATGGCTACCCACCCCAGTATTCTTGCCTGGAAAATTCCATGGGCTGAGAAGCCTGGAGGGCTACAGTCCATGGGGTCGCAAAGAGTCAGACACAACTGAGCAACTAACACTTAACTTATCATCTCCAGTATTATATGTGTTTGTATCATGTTAAATGCATGCTTATAGAGATTCTATAATAAGGCTCAACTGTATTTTTGAACAGTTGATCTTTCTTATACCCAGCTCACTTTATTCATTTATTCAAATGCCCTGTAGGCCTTTGAGCTTACAGCACTCAAAATAACATGATTCATGTGAAAGCTAAGAAGTGCAGTGCCTAGCACACAGTGAACTTAGCTGCTTTATTAAGCTCAAGATACTAGTATCTAAGTGTGGCGCTGAGTTTTCAGTATAATGAGTAAGATAGGGCATGTTGCCATGGAAAATGTACCTGGTTAGGGTTAGTGATGCTGAGGGTTAGGCAAGCAAAGTGCTGGTGGAAAGGTTTTGTCTAATAGATCAAAGGAGAAGCTCATGTTTATAATGTAAATAAAATGAACTTTTTCCTTTGAGTGTGAAATATGGTCTTATTGCTTGGAATAGGTTGTTCGTTTCCTATCAGTGTTTTGAGGTGCGGCTTCACTGTTCTAATGACTATCAGTGGTAATGTTGTTTGTCCTTCTTTCTCACTCCCATAATTATGAAGTACCTCTGGAATGGAAAAACAATATGTACAAAAACCCTTTACTTTAGTGATATTAATTGTATTTGGTTTATAAACTTAAAATGACATTGTAGATGGTAACAAGAATTTTGTACATTAATAAGAAAGAAACTAACTTAAGAAGAATGGACTAGTTTCAAGTCCTAGAAGTTATTGAATGTGAAATAAAACTAAACACTATGAAGTTAGTAAGCTACAATATGTTATTAAGCTGTGTATTATAGCTTAATAGTTAAATATTTGAAAATATTGGACCTGTGTCTTTTGTAAAATACCTATCTTTTTGAATGGGATTTTTAAAAAAACAACTAAAATTGCCCCCAAAGGAATATTGCATTGTGTGTTGGCATAAATTAAGTTAGGTAATGTGTTGAGAATTAATATTATTAACTTACAGTTCCTTTGTGGTAGAAATACCATACCTACCAAGATGAAAAAAATCAGAATGTGTAAACTAATAATTTCAGTTGTTTATTTCATGTTTAATATATGTACTGTTCTAAGTACCTCATATATATTGTCTCATTTTAATCCTTTGGTCAGTCCTAGATAGTAGCAAGTATTACCAGCATTTGCAAATGAGAAAACTGAGAATCGGAATACTCTATGTATCTGCCCCAGATCACACAATGAAGGGCAGAAGGAGACTTTGAACCCAGGTCTGTCTGACTTGGAATGATGTAGTTGAAGATAATCTAAGTTGGATTTAAGCCTAATGTGCTACTTACTTGATTGTTTTCATCAGGCAGATCATATTGTCAGGCCATTATATAAAGTTTCAAAGGATGAATATTAGTTGCTTTTCCTATCTTCATTCTTGATAAATGGGAAAAAAGCCAACAAAAGTATCCTATAAATTACTGAACAAGTTCAGTTGCTCTGTAGAAGTAGTTTAACATATGATTTAAAAAAGTAATGAAGCTGTTAGAAAGCTAGCAGTTTGACTTGTGTTTTCTTTTGCTTTCAGATCTAAAGCATGCATTCCTTATTTGAAAAAGAGTAAAGTTGCTCATATCCTCAATCTCAGCCCACCTCTGAACCTGAATCCACTGTGGTTCAAACAGCACTGTGGTAGGTGGTAGGTGAGGGGATGACTTGTTTAGTCAATCTGTTTCACATTAAATCAGTGTATTGATGATGTAATCACAGTTTGTACATACTGATAACATTAAGTTTTCTCTGCAGAAGTTGGTAGCATTTTGGTAAGTAGATTCTTAATCTTTTATCTGTCAGTTTTTAAATGGAGGTATAATTTACATTAAATAAAATGCATAGTTGTTAATGGTTGAGTCTGATGAGTTTTGACAAATAGATACACCTGAATAACCAATACTCAAATGAAGATATGGATATCCACCATCCTGGAAAGCTCCCTCAAGTACCAGTGGGTGTGTTTTACTGTATATAACTTATTCTTCAATAAAGTTGATTAAGACTACCATGATTGACATGTATGCATTGCTATGTTTTAAATGGATAGCCAACAGCAACCTGCTGTCTGGATCAGGGAACTCTGCTCAATATTATGTGACAGCCTAAATGGGTAAGGATTTGGAAGGGAGTGGATATGTGTATACGCATAACTGGATCACTTTGCTGTATACCTAAAACTAGCACAGCATTGTTGATAAACTCATATAAAATAAAATAAAATAAAAAACTGTCCATGAATTACTTTACTTTTCACACCTAATGATGTAAGATGAGTATGCTAAATAACAGGCCTTCCCCAGTATCTCAGTGGTAAAGAATCCACCTGCAATACAGGAGACATAGGAGACATAGGTTCGATCCCTGGGTCAGGAAGGTCCCCTGGAAGAGGGCATGGCAACCCACTCCAGTATTCTTGCCTGGAGAATCCCATGGACAGAGGAGCCTGGCAGGTTATAGTCCATAGAGTTGCAAAGAGTCAGACATGACTGAAGTAACTGTGCTACAAAGACAGAAATATAGATCAATGGAACAAAATAGAAAGCCCAGAGATAAATCCACGCACATATGGACACCTTATCTTTGACAAAGGAGGCAAGAATATACAATGGATTAAAGACAATCTCTTTAACAAGTGGTGCTGGGAAATCTGGTCAACCACTTGTAAAAGAATGAAACTAGAGCACTTTCTAACACCATCACAAAAATAAACTCAAAATGGATTAAAGATCTAAACATAAGACCAGAAATTAAAAAACTCCTAGAGGAGAACATAGGCAAAACACTCTCCGACTACATCACAGCAGGATCCTCTATGACCCACCTCCCAGAATATTGGAAATCAAAGCAAAAATAAACAAATGGGACCTAATTAAACTTAAAAGCTTCTGCACAACAAAGGAAAGTATAAGCAAGGTGAAAAGACAGCCTTCAGAATGGGAGAAAATAGTAGCAAATGAAGCAAATGACAAACCACTAATCTCAAAAATATACAAGCAACTCCTACAGCTTAATTCCAGAAAAATAAATGACCTAATCAAAAAATGGGCCAAAGAACTAAATAGACATTTCTCCAAAGAAGACATACAGATGGCTAACAAACACATGAAAAGATGCTCAATATCACTCATTATCAGAGAAATGCAAATCAAAACCACTATGAGGTACCATTTCACGCCAGTCAGAATGGCTGCGATCCAAAAGTCTACAAGCAATAAATGCTGGAGAGGGTGTGGAGAAAAGGGAACCCTCTTACACTGTTGGTGGGAATGCAAACTAGTACAGCCACTATGGAGAACGGTGTGGAGATTCCTTAAAAAACTGGAAATAGAACTGCCTTATGATCCAGCAATCCCACTGCTGGACATACACACTGAGGAAACCAGAAGGGAAAGAGACACGTGTACCCCAATGTTCATCGCAGCACTGTTTATAATAGCCAGGACATGGAAGCAACCTAGATGTGCATCAGCAGATGAATGGATAAGAAAGCAGTGGTACATATACACAATGGAGTATTACTCAGCCATTAAAAAGAATACATTTGAATCAGTTCTAATGAGGTGGATGAAACTGGAGCCTATTACACAGAGTGAAGTAAGCCAGAAAGAAAAACACCAATACAATATACTAACGCATATATATGGAATTTAGAAAGATGGTAACAATAACCCTGTATACGAGACAGCAAAAGAGACACTGATGTATAGAACAGTCTTTTGGACTCTGTGGGAGAGGGAGAGGGTGGGATGATTTGGGAGAATGGCATTGAAATACGTATAATATCATATATGGAACGAGTCGCCAGTCCAGGTTCCATGCACGATACTGAATGCTTGGGGCTGGTGCACTGGGACGACCCAGAGGGATGTATGGGGAGGGAGGAGGGAGGAGGGTTCAGGATGGGGAACACATGTATACCTGTGGCGGATTCATTTAGATATTTGGCAAAACCAATACAATATTGTAAAGTTTAAAAATAAAATTAAAAAAAAATAAAAATAAAACCCTTAAAAAAAAAAAAAGAAGTAACTGTGCTAAATAACAAGATTTATGTACAGGTGCCTCCTTTGAGTTTATTGTATCATATACTTACTCCTTATTTCAACATAATTCCATAAAATTTGGAAAGGAGGACATTTGGAATAAGAACCCACAGAACAAAACTAAAACAAGTTCTGTTTTAATTGACTCCATTAAATGAATTTGCAACCTTTTGTTTATGTTTTACTAGAAGTAGTCTTGCCAGGAAAATCCCATGGACGGAGGAGTGTGGTAGGCTGCAGTCCATGGGGTCGCTAAGAGTCGTGTCACTTTCCCTTTTCCCTTTCATGCATTGGAGAAGGAAATGGCAACCCACTCCAGTGTTCTTGCCTGGAGAATCCCAGGGACGGGGGAGCCTGGTGGGCTGTCTATGGGGTCGCACAGAGTCGGACATGACTGAAGCGACTTAGCAGCAGCAGCAACAGCAGTTTTCCTTTAAATGGCCAGTTTCATTGAAAAAAGGATAAAAAAACAAACAATAATGTAATTTATCCCCATAATATTCAGAGGAATAAAAGTTTATTACTGCCTCTTTTTTTTTAAACAATTACTAGGATGGAAATATGTTAAAGTAGTTCATCCCTGATATATATAAAATTATTTACATAGAAATCTGTTCTTTTAAAAATAGTACATTAAAAGTTTTTGTGAAATGAAGAAGTGAAGTTGCTCAGTCGTGTCCGTCTCTTTGTGACCCCATGGACTGTAGCCCACCAGGATCCTCGGTCCATGGGGTTTTCCAGGCATGAATACTGGAGTGGGTTGCTATTTCCTTCTCCAGGGGATCTTCCCTACCCAGGGATCGAACCTGGGTCTCCCGCGTTGTAGGCGGATGCTTTACCGTCTGAGCTACCAGGCAAGCCCAAAGTTTTTGTACTAATATAAATATTAAATAATTCTGAAAAATGTATCAAGGAAAAACAGTAATAGAAGGAAATTGGTTATTTATACTCACAAATTAATTTGTTTCCTAATTAAATTCTTGATGGTTTCTTTCAGCTTACACTATTGCTAAATATGGTATGTCTATGTGTGTACTTGGAATGGCAGAAGAATTTAAAGGTGAAATTGCAGTCAATGCATTGTGGCCTAAAACAGGTATGTACTTATGAAAGAAACCCATTTGTTGGATTCTCATTTATTGCCTTAGACACTCTCGGGTGGGTGCTGCTACCGCTAAATCGCTTCAGTCGTGTCCAACTCTGTGCAACCCCATAGACGGCAGCCCACCAGGCTCTGCTGTCCCTGGGATTCTCCAGGCAAGAACACTGGAGTGGGTTGCCATTTCCTTCTCCAATGCATGGAAGTGACAAGTGAAAGTGAAGTTGCTCAGTCATGTCCGACTTAGCGACCCCATGGACTGCAGCCCACCAGGCTCCTCCATCCATGGGGTTTTCCAGGCAAGAGTACTGAGTGGGTGGGGTGGGTGCAAATGAGTAGATCATCAAAAGGAAACCTCAGTATGTCTGTTTGGAAACAAGTTCAGCTTTTTATTGTATATGAAGGACCCTTTTCAGTCCTTCTATTTGACTACATGGTTGCTGTACTAGAAACACTAACACTGGAAGAGTCTCATAAAAGCCAATAGGAAGCCAGCTGCACTTCCCTAACCTTTTTTCCACCCTTGTCTTTGGTACCTTAAATTCTGCAGATTCTCTTGCAGTTACTTTTATTTTCTCCTCACACATCCCAGAAAATACTTCTTTACTTTGTTGTACTCTTACTGATTTGTCTTTTTCCTTTATGAGAAGCTGACTTTTCTGTACTTTCACATAAGTTCTGAGTTCACAGAGTGTCTGGATCCCCTTTAGGTGACAGGGTAACCTGCCTATGGCTGGGCTTTGTATGCAGCTTTTGAGTTAAATGTACAGTGGAAGCTGATGGCTTGCAGGTTAGGGAACATGTTGTGTAAACATGAGGGGAGGAAAATGACAGAAAGGGAAGGCTTGTCCTACTTATCCTCCACTTATATATCAGAACAACTTAAAGGAAGAAAAAGAAAAAAAACTATTCTTATTCTACCTTTTTTTCATATATTTAATAGTGCCTATGAAAACCTTAACCTCTTTTATTTTCTTCACTCTAAATGACAATCCTACCCCACAAAAGTATGAAAAAGAGAAAACATAGTGGGAATCACTTT
>NW_011494755.1:8717430-8724883 GCF_000754665.1 Bison bison bison
CATTTCACTTAAAAAAAAAATTAACAGAACCTTTGTTGCACTAACATCAGAACTCCAACATGTAAGTTAGTGTGACCCCTTTCTAGGGAATCTCCTTAGGGTCAATACAGGATTTTCCTGATTCTCCCCATTGGGTCATTTAATGTATTCCTATATCTTCTAAGGACCTTGATATTGTTTATTCCCATTCTTCTTCCTTCTGGCATTGTTTTCTTTGTTCATTCATCACTCAACGAATACCTAGTGGACAGTTGCCATGGGGCAGACATTGTGCAGGGTTCAGTGGACACCTCTTTGGCCTTTTCAGCTCGTAAATGAGTCGGTTGATAGAGCTGTCTGCAAAAGAACATTTAATTCAGTATTTTGGCAAATTATAATGGCCCTAGAGGTGCTCTTGAATGGAACTGCCACGTACAGCAGTGTGGACTGTACCCAGAGTCGTAGCTTAGGAACAAAGGAGGGGTTTCTTTCACTTCCCATCTACTGTGTGCAGGTGAGGACATTTCCTCAGCCCTGGCACTGGTGAGAGGCCTAATGGTCTATGGTATTGAAGCTGAGAGAACAGGAGGCTGTGGGGCAGAATTTATGGAGCCCTGGGATATGTTGCTAATGTAACTGTCAGGAAAATTTAGCCATTGCACCCAGCTCTCTCATCACCATCTTTGTTTTCTAATAAGAACTCCAGGAATTTAAAAAAAAAAGGTTTTTATGTGAAGTGTAGTTGATGTAGGGCTTCCCTGGTGGTTCAGTGGTAAAGAATCCGCCTGCCAATGCAGGAGATGCAGGATTGATCCCTGGGTTGGGAAAATACCCTGGAGAAGGAAATGCAACCCACTCCAGTATTCTTGTCTGGGAAATCCCATGGACAGAGGAGCCTGACGGGCACAGTCCGTAGGGTCACAAAAAGGTCGGACACAACCTGGGGACTACAAAGCAGCAACACGGCTGATTTACAGTTTTACGGTAGTTGCAGGTGTGCAACATTGGCACTTGATGCTTGCGTACGTGGTGAACTGATCACTGTGATAAGTCTAGTAACCATCTGTCCCCATGCAAAGCTATTACACTAACATTCACCATATTCCTTATGCTACATGTTATATTCCTGTGGTTTATTATTTTATAACTGGAGGTCTGTCTGTCTTCATCACTTTCAGCTATTTTGCCCCACCCTGTACCCCACTGTCCTCTGGCAGCCACCTGTTTGTATCTGTCTGTTTTCATTTTGTTTTGTTCATTTATTTTGTTTTTCAGATTCCACACATAAGTGAAACCATATGATATTTGTCTTCCTCTGTCTGACATTTCATTTAGCATAATATGCTCTAAATCCATCCATGTTGTCACAGGTAGCAAGATTTCATTTTTTTAATGGCTGAGTAGTGTTCCATTGTGTATGTATGTATTATATATAACCACATCTTATTTATCTATTGATGGCCTTTTAGGTTGCTTCCATATCTGGGTTATTGTAAGTAATGCTGCAGTGAACATGGGTATGCATAAATATTTTTGAATTGGTGTTTTCTTTTCTTTGGGTAAATACCCAGAAGTGAAATTGCTGGATCATGTGGCAGTTCTATTTTTAACTTTTTTTTATGAGGAATCAGTTTTTTTTTAATATTCCATCTGCCAGTTTGACCAAGATTCCTTTATTTCCTAATCTACCAGGGTATCAGAACCATGATTTATTGCTTCTTCATTTCCCTTATGTTACTCTAGCAGACAAAATTCTTTTAAGATTTTCTAGAGAATGCTATTTGTTGCAATCAGGCAAAAGATGAGAGTGAAAAACTGCTTCTACGATATTTTCAAACTACATGTCAAGACTCACTGGTGAGTCATGAAATCAATTTAGTGAGGCATGAAATCAATTTGGTGGATTGTGAAATTGATTTAGTGGATAGCAGCCAGAATTTTGCTGTTGTTTCATTTTATTTTTAATTGAAATAGAGAATATTAGAGAGCATTTCACATTGTAATAGTGTTTTTTGGTAAACTTTAAAACTTATATATGAATATCCTATATAAATGAAACATGCATATGTTTATGAGTGTTTATGTGTAGGTATTATGTGTTTTTAGTCTTGCTCATAAGAACTGTTACTTATTGTGAATCACAGTAAAACAGTTTAAAACTTGGACTTTTCTTTGCCTCTTTTTTTCAGCTTCTTTTCCTTCTCTCATCCTTTCTCAGCTTCCTCTCCCTGCCTTAATCACTGCTGTTTGCTGTTAAAGTTGATAGAGTCAGAAAGTTAGTATCTACATCTCCTTCACATCACTTACAGCATTTGAATTTAAATTACTGATAACAATAACAATAGTCATTTAATGTCTTTCTTGCTAGAAAAGCTTCTTAAAGATATAGTATCTGTTTTGTCCATTTGGTTATCATCATTACAGACGTTCAATAAATATTGATATTGATGAATGAATGAAGGCAGTATGATTAGTTTCCATGTAGGTCCATAACAGACTTTCCAAATAAAAGGTTTATATAAGAAAGGGGAAGAATATTGTATGACTTGGAATGTGAAGGACATTATCAGGATTGGCAGGAGAAATCAGCTCACTGCCTAGATCTTTGCTTTAGTTGAGATGTTCATTTTATTAATAGAAGGTTTACTTGACATCTTGGAACCCTTGGTATCGTTTGGGTCCTAGACTTGTATAATATAGTGAATTGAATTTACGGTCATGCTCCTTATGTTACATGGCATGATGAATGATGTAAAGGATACTTTTGAAACATAGCAAGAGGACCATGTAGCTCAGATGAAAAGTCAGAAAGGGAGGTCCTTTAATGAAACAATTGAAATAAGACTGAGGATGTTGGAATTAACAAGGAGAACTGAACAAGGCATTCTTGGCAGAGGGAACAACAGAGTCTGAAGTATGGGAAAATACTGGATGTTTGGTGGAACTGCAAGAAGGTGTTATGGTGTATCTATGATGGGGTGTGGACTTTTTATTTCCCTCTGAACTGGAGCGACTGGCGAATAGTTCGGATTGGCCTGGATGTTGGGTGGGTGTGCGGTTGTGGGTGAGATGGACAGACTGAGTCCAAGGGTTTTGATTGCCAAGTTTAGGAGCTTGAATTTTAACCTGTATTCAGTAGAGAGTCACTTTAGAATTTTAGAGGCAGGAGAGCAATAATAAGCAGAAGGCAAAGAGGAGCAGTGGTTTGTTGATGAGGTTTAGGAAGTTTAATTTAGCATCTGAATAGGCTAACTTGTAAGATTGTGGAAAGAGGAGGCAGGAAACCTAGCTAGAATATTGCATTATTCATGATGGAGGCACTGAAAATGGATTTGAAAGGGTGTTCAAGCTCCTTGCGGTTTCTGAGGCCTCTATTTAAAAGACACATCTTTTCTCTCTGGACCATATAACGTGGTCCAGACATGAAAACTCAGCTAACCAGGGAGGTCAAGGTGGCAGCTGGCCTCTGTGGTACTAGAAACCAAAACCAAAACTGGTTTCCATTTTCAAGGGACCTACTTATCAACTAGGTTAAGCAGTTTATACCATATTTCCTTGATTCTGAGATGCCCATGTTTTCAAGTTTACATCTTGGATACCAGGTTGCTCATATATAGTTGATGTGTTATAGTTTAACTGGCAGGTTTTTTCTCCTTGGTGGTTACACTTGATAATCAATGGTATCTTTGGTTCAGTGAGCACATACAAGAATATATGTGTATGTGCAGATACAGAGAACAGAGTAGCGGGTACCAGAGGGGAAGTGTGGGGAGGGTGAAATCGGTAAAGGGGATTAACTGTATGGTAATGGATGGAAGCTAAACTTTCGGTGGTTAGCATGCTGTAGTGTATACAGAAGTCTAAATATAAACACCTGAAACATCTATACTATTATAAACCAATTTATTGAGATAATTTTTTAAAAGATATTTTGAAAAGTTTTGGGAATGGATGGCAGTGATGTACTGCATTGTGAATGTACTTAATGCCAAAGAATTGTGCACTTAAAAGTGATTAATCTGAAATAAAACTAAGAATATACAAATGGGACCTAAGTAAACTTAAAAGCTTTTGCACAACGAAGGAAACTATAAGCAAGGAGAAAAGAGCCTTCAGAATGGGAGAAAATATTACCAAACGAAGCAACTGACAAAGAATCAATCTCAAAAATATACAAGCAGCTCCTGCAGCTCAATTCCAGAAAAATAAATGACCCAATCAAAAAATGGGCCAAAGGACTAAACAGACATTTCTCCAGAGAAGACGTACAGATGGCTAACAAACACATGAAAAGATGCTCAACATCACTTATTATCAGAAAAATGCAAATCAAAACCACAATGAGGTACCCTCACATGCCAGTCAGAATGGCTGCTATCAAAGAGTCTACAAACAATAAATGCTGGAGAGGGTGTGGAGAAAAGGGAACCTTCGTACACTGTTGGTGGAATTCAAACTAGTACGGCCTCTATGGAGAACAGTGTGGAGATTCCTTAAAAAACTGGAAATAGAACTGCCATACGACACAGCAAGCCTGCTGCTGGGCATACACACTGAGGAAACCAGAATTGAAAGAGACACGTGTACCCCAATGTTCATCACAGCACTGTTTACAATAGCCAGGACATGGAAGCAACCTAGATGTCCATTGGCAGACGAATGGATGAGAAAGCTGTGGTACATATACACAATGGAGTATTACTCAGCCATTAAAAAGAATGCATTTGAATCAGTTCTAATGAGGTTGGTGAAACTGGAGCCTATTACACAGAGTGAAGTAAGTCAGAAAGAAAAACACTAATACAGTATACTAATGCATATATATGGAATTTAGAAAGATGGTAATGATAACCCTGTATGCGAGACAGCAAAAGAGACACAGATGTAAAAAACAGTCTTTGGACTCTGTGGGAGAAGGCAAGGGTGGGATGATTTGAGAGGGTAGCATTGAAACGTGTATATTATCATATGTGAAGCAGATTGCCCGTCCAGGTTTGATGCATGATACAGGATGCTCAGGGCTGGTGCCAAGGGATGACCCCGGGCGATGGGATAGGGAGGGAGGCGGGAGGGGGGTTTTGGATGGGGAACACATGTGTGCCTATGGTTGATTCATGTCAATGTACGGCAAAAACCACTACAATATTGTAAAGTAATTAGCCTCCAATTAAAATAAATAAATTAATTTTTTTTAAAAAAGGTTAATCTGAAAGAAAACCAATAACACACACCTACGCCATCAAAAGGGCTTCTCCGGTGGTGAAGTACGCCTGCCAGTGCGGGAGACGTAAGAGATGTGGGTTCAATCCCTGGGTCAGGAAGATCCCCTGGAGAAGGGCACAGCAACCCACTCCAATAGTCTTGCCTAGAGAATCCCATAGACAAAGGAGCCTGGCAGGCTACAGTCCATAGAGTTGCAAAGAGTCGAACACAACTGAAGCGATTTTGCATGCACTCCAGCAAAAAAGTGGTTAAAATATATGTACATATGATTGAAAATGGTTAAAATATGTATTCATCTCTTCAGTAAAGTATTTTTTAAAAAAAGAAACAAAACTAAAATTATTTCTTGTGCTTAGAAGACATAAATTTTTTTTCATATACCAAGCTATAATCAGGAGGGCCATACTTTCCAGTTATTGCTTAATAAGACTTAAGTTTCAGGGTTGCTTTTAGGATTCTTGTGATCCAAGGCATATCAGCTTTCATTATAAATCTTGATTTCTTTTTTTTTTTTTTGCCAGAAATCATCAGGGAATTTGATTTGATTCATCCTGTTACTAATCTGCTTTTATTGTCAGTTGTATTAGCTCTTGGGTTGGCCTGTTGACATTGCAAAACTTTTGTTGAGAGCAACTGCATGGCTCACTTCCTGATTTAGGGGGTTTATTCATGCCTTGTTTGTATTTTCCATAGAAAAGTAATTAAAGTAATGATAGGTTGTTTGGGAAACCATCCCTTATTCTTATATTGCATGTGTGTGTAAATACACACACACACATGTACATGACATATTCTTAATCATTTTTAAGACTTTGCATACCATTAATATAGTACACAGAGTGGAGTGTGTATGTATGCCTACGGTCTCATTGTCTGTATTGAAATATTTATAGAAAAATTCTTGAGTTTATAGGACTAAGATGATAACTGAACTCTACAAATGTTGATTAACAAAGTACGACCCATTAATCACATAGCGGCTAAGGGCCTGGCTCTGAAGTCCAGCTGTTTGAATCCTAGCTCCTGTAACCTTGGACCTTAGCTCCTTGACCCCTCTGTGCCTGAGTACTGTCATCTGTAAAATGAGGATAATAATGGTGCATGCCTTGTGGAATTCATTCAGATAATATATGTAAAGTATGTAGCAGCATGCCCAGCACAGGGTACACTTCATAAATGTTAGCTGCTATTTTTCAGTCATAAGGTACCACTTCAAGAGTGAGGCCAGAGCTCTTGAACTATTGGTAAAGTTAAAAAATATATTCCTAGAAAAGGAATTTTAGTTATAATGTGAAGTATCTTCTAATTCAGTGCACTTGAGAAATTCCCCAAGTTCATGTGTACGCTTTGAAAGAGGGAAGTGTGCTAGGAGGTAATTGCCATGAAAGTAGGGCCTTTGTGTGCTTTGCCCACTCATCTGTGCCCAGTACCCCCAGTAGTGCCTGCCTTTTTAAATGACATTCAGTAACTGTTGAATGAGGAAGAGTCAGTGGCTCTTAAAAACTACAAACTTTTCATCTTGTGGACTGAATTACATAGGTTATTTCAGTAAGTAATGATTTCAAATGGTGGTTTAACAGTAGAATGGAGAGGCGTTTATCTAAATTACTAGAAACTGAAGCCTAAAATACATTTAAACAAATTGATTTTCGTTGCTTTAAATGTAAATTGAGATAAGTTACTATTCACAACTTTGACAGTGCGTAATTAATAATGTAGTATTAATGGTAGAGTTTCAGGTTACTTCACAAAAACATAATTTAAAAATTATATGTATGGGACTTCCCTGATGCACAGTGTATAAGTATCCACCTGCCAGTGCAGGAGATATGGGTTCAACCCCTGGTCCAGGAAGATCCCATGTGCCTCAGAGCAACTAAACCTGAGGGCCACGGCTACTGAGCCTGCGAGCCTTAGAACCTGTGCTCCGCAAGCAGAGAAGACGCCGCAGTGAGACGCCCTTGCACCGCAAGGAGGATTAGCCTCCACTCGCCACAACTAGAGAAAGCCCGCACCAAGAGTGAGACTCAGTGCAACCAGAAATTAATTAATTAATTAAAAATCATATGCACCGAAAACAGTGGAAATTATATGCAAACATTAATAATAATTTTCTCTGGGGAGAAGGATTATAGATAGTTTAAACATTCTTCCTTGGGACTTCCCTGGTGGTCCAGTGGTTAAGACTCGGAGCTTCCCCTGGATGGGGCATGGATTCATCATCCCTGGTCAGGGAACAAAACTGTGAGGT
>NW_011494755.1:8724983-8731892 GCF_000754665.1 Bison bison bison
GAGGTGCAGTCAAAAAATAAACAACACTTTTTTTTCTATTTCCTTCTCTTATTTTCTAGTATTTCATAAATGAAAGTAGTATCTG
This sequence comes from Bison bison bison, assembly GCF_000754665.1. Classification (NCBI taxonomy): domain Eukaryota; kingdom Metazoa; phylum Chordata; class Mammalia; order Artiodactyla; family Bovidae; genus Bison; species Bison bison. The sequence goes on from NW_011494755.1 coordinate 8,725,069, forward strand.
GATGTAAAAGGGCCCTCAAGTCCAACCAGTGTTTATCAAATGTTTATGGTATACTTGTCATTGTTTTAGGCACTAGGGATACAGTGATGAGCCAGAAAGATAAAGTTTCTTTATTCTAGTAGAGGGAAAAGAGAAAATAAGCTTAGGAAAGGGACTCCATATTTTAGAGACAGGAAACCAAAGCCAAAAGATGTTAAAGTGGCCTGCCAAAAATCTCAGCGTAGTTGGCATAAAAATATCACTGACCTGATTTACAGTTCGGCGCTCTTGCTAGTATTCCTCACTGGCTTTCTTGTCTCTCAAGAACGGTATGCAAATTCTTTGAGCATTCTTAATCAGCAGTCTAATTTCGCTGTGAGTCTCATGAAGGAGTCTTATATAAGGAAGTGTTGTGTAGAGTAAGGAACATGTGTTGTCTACCTAGTTATGTCAGTAAAACATTTGGCAAATCCTTTAAGCTCTCTGGACTATGTTTTCATCACCTGAGCTATAAAGAGATAAATTGTCTTGCTTGTTCCTCACGCAGTTCTGTTACTCAGTTTAACTTATGTCCGTGTATGTCTGTTTTCTCTACAGCCATACACACTGCTGCTATGGATATGCTGGGAGGATCTGGTGTCGAAAGCCAATGTAGAAAAGTCGATATCATGGCAGATGCTGCATATTGCATTTTCAAAAAGCCAAAAAGTTTTACGGGCAACTTTATTATCGATGAAAATATCTTAAAAGAAGAAGGAATAAAAAATTTTGATGTCTATGCCGTTACACCAGGTAATGCATTTAGTTTTAAAAAGTAGTGATGTGTTTGTCCATGTTGTCTGCGACGGACATACATCTGTTTTGTGTACGTTTTATGTGATTATAACATTGATACACTCTTTTTAAAAACTGTCTTCCCAGGGAAGGGAAAGACCCAGACTAACACAACTTTCAAAAAAGAGAAAGGGAAAACAGAAGTGAGCCCGAAGACTTTTTAACAGATATACAGAAAAGGTCCCCTCAGCTTCTAACCCTTTCTAAATCTTAAAGCCAAAAATGAAAAATAGTTTCTGAAGTTGGTCTTAAAATAACATAGTAGAGATTTTGTTCAAGCACATGGTACAGATGATTCAGTGATAAGTTTCTTACAAAAACTTTGTTGTCTCTGTCCAACTGTTATCTCTTAAGTGCAGTCTAAGTGTAGCTTCATGATGAATGGTGAAGGTAACTGAACAGGGTCTGCCTCACATACCAGGCAGGGATTTGAGAAGTTCTCAGAAGACCCCTTGTTCAAAAATAATTCTTCCTGTTGTAACTACAGGGGATGATAGTGATGATAATGCATTTCTACTTTACATATAAAATATAATGTATAATAGACAATCATAGTCCCACATGGGAATTGTATCTGTGCAGAAGTGTATTTTAAATATTAGTAATTAAGTTGAGCTCCTTGGTGACAGAAACCACATGTTTCTATTTGTATTGTCCCTGTCTCTTCAGTCTGAAACAAATTGAATGAAGTAGCTCTATATAGTTTAACAAAACATTTTTTTATATAGTGTTTATTTAACTTTCATAGCAGTCCTTTGAAGGAAGCAGTATTGTACAGAGATTAGGAATTGTGGAGTTTCGGAAGAGACAACCCAGTTCCCAGTTCTGTTTAGCTGCTCACTAGCAGGGCGGCCTTAGGCAGGTCACCTGTTTCCTCTGAGCCTCACTTTCTTTATCGGTTAAAATACGGGAAAGATAGCTTCTACACAGGATTTTTGTAAGAACTAAATGCAAAAATGTATATCATGTGCTTGGCACAGTGCCTGGCTTGTGGTACAATCAGAGTATTCAGTAGTTAATATTTGTAGTGGAAAGAGGTTCCAAGGAGATTAAGCCTTTGCCTAAGAGCAGTCAGCTGCTAGTAAGTGTCAGAACCTGAACCATACCCAGGTCTTCTGGATTCTAGTATAGTGAAACTGTCAGTTTAGGTTTTAAAACTTGTCATTATACACAAAATTTTAAATTCAATTTAAATCAAAAATTCTATCATATTGTATTGAAAACAATATGATCATCTACTACAATTAAGTGTTAGGATATAACAAAGACTGGTGCATCCCTGCCCTCCAGTTTTTTTAATCTTCTGAGAGGGAAAAACAGACACACACTGACAGAGATGGAAACCAAGTTCTTAATGAGGAACCCCCTTGTCTTAAGGGGGCCAGGTAAGAAATGAGCCCTGAGTATTTTGGAGGGAGGTAGGACAGAAGGGTTGCATGGGTAGATGAGAAGGGGTAGAAAGCTCTGGGGAGAGCAGTTTAGGGCTTATCAACTCTGGTTGGATCTTAAAGATGAAATTTTCCATAGGAGAGGAGGATAACTACGTTACTGGAAAAGAGTTTTAGCTTAATGAAGGTCAGAGTTTGATATTCCTCCTGGGAGTCTTTTCCACAGCTCCAGAATGATCAGTGTAATAAAAACATATAATTTTTCTTAAACAGATGTTAAAATCTGAATGCAGAAGTTGTTCCATTAACCTGATTGTTTGGGGATCAATTTTTCAGGCCATCCTTTGTTACCAGATTTCTTCTTGGATGAACAGCCAGCTGTGGTTACAAAGAAAGCAGACTCATATGGTAAGATGTAGACTGGATTTTCTGTGGGAAAATTAAGTTACTAGCTTACGTATATCTCCCAAAATGTAGAATTGTACATTTCTGCTTTTAAACTATTTCGTATTTGGCAGGAAGTTGGGGGCAGCGCACCATACGGCTTAAGGGATCTTAGTGCCGAGTCCTAACCACTGGACCACCAGGGAATTCCCTATTTTTGTAATTTAAACTAGACAAGTAATGTCGTAGTTAATTCTAGCAGAGGAGGTGTTTTTTTTTCCTTCTATTGGTAAGAAGTTTTTATTATATTCTTTTCATTTAAGGAAAAAAAAGTTGTCTTTAAAATGCACTTTTTAACAGTTTTATTTCTTTTCCTTGGCACCCTTTTTAGGTGTTTTGTGTTGATATTTTATTTTGAGGGAAAATGTGTCACGTTATAGTACGTCTGACACCATTCACAGAGTTTGTGCTGTGAAATTAACTTCAAAGGAGGTTTGGATTTCTTTGTTTCCTTTTTTTAATTTAGAAACAACAGCTCCCTTAAATTGGTCCAGAGTTTACATTTTAATCTTTGTGTTCTGGCATTATGCCACTAACTTACTGAAAGGTGTCAGAAGAAACACTCTTCAGTGAAAACCCATTAGAATTTCTCTGGTAGTTTATTAACAAGAATAGTGGCGCTTCCTCTGGACCCGCACCTTATTTTTGTATTATAGACTGAGTCTCCTAAGTGACCATAGATTTTTTAGATGCGGTTAGAAAGTTGAAGACAACGTTTCTTCTGTACCTTTAGCAAACCTATAGAACCTTACTGCAATGCATTTTAGTCCCAAACCTTATTTCCAGCTTAATCTTTTTATTAAATTAGTTAATATTTCTGGCTGCACTGGGTCTTCGTTGCTGTTCTTGGGTTTTCTGTAATTGCGGAGAATGGGGCTACTCTTCACTGCAATGCATGGACTTCTCATTCCAGTGACTGCTCTTGTTGCAGTGTGTGGGCTCTAGAGAGTGGGCTTAGGAGTTGTGGCACACCGGCTTAGTTGCCCCTGGCATGTGGGATCTTCCCAGATGAGGGATCAAACCTGTGTCCCCCGAATTGGCAGGTAGACTCTCAACCACTGGACTACTAGGGAAGTCCTCTGTGACATTTCTAGGTTGTAGTTTTGGGAGTCAGGATGTCTCTGGTTTAGGATTCTCTGGCCAGGTGGTCCATGGCTCAGAGGCCTGTTAGCTCATCTCGTGTGTTAGTGATATCTACAGCAGCATTTTTAATACATCAGTGATGTTACCAACAACAGGAATTTTAGTCAACTCTAGTTAATTGGTATTCAGTTAGCCCAGAATTGAGATCAGAGGAAACAAGCAAAGGAATGAAGTTTTGGATATAGAGGTTAATCATAACTTACTAGACTCATTTTAGGAGAACTTGATTTCATTTCCTTCCCCAAAGTTTCCATGTTTGTTGTCTACTGACTGTCCCTTTGAAATATACTATGGTTTGTTTGTCTCCTATAGTTTTATTCTCTTGTGTAGTCATCATGCTCTAGCTTAAATAGTCTAGGTGATAAATGACGCGGTTTATCCCTTGGCAAGTGTCTTTCAAGACTACCCTGAAGTTTTCATTGCCATCTCTTTGGCACCTCAGATGATACAGATGATATATCTTGATTAATGGACAAGTCACCTAAAGTAGTCACCTATTAGTAAGAGAGGTGTTCCAACAGTAATTGTATGATAAACTTAGTTCTCTCTGATGTGCCTTCTAAAACCAAATACATCCCTATATGTTTCCTGCCTCCAGAAACATGAAGCAAGCCTATGTCTTTGCCTTCTGCAGTTTTAGCAGCCTCTGCTGGGTCCAGTTCTGCTGAGTTTCTGTCTTAGTGCTATGCCCAGCCTGTATGTTGGCTATATAAAAATTACATAGTTAGATATAGAACACAATGTGGAGGAATATTACCCAGTCAGACTGCCTGGGTTGGGATTCCTGCTGTGCCACTTACTGCTGTGTAACCTTGGGTGGGTATTTCAGTTGCCATTTTTAGAACCTCACTCACTTCTTTTTACTTTAATCCTGAATTGCGTTTATTTTATTAAGCATACTGACGTGCTTTCTGAAACAAGATATGTTATAAACAATAAGGAGAAACTAACTTTTTGTATTGACTTTATATCTGGTCACCTTCATGAGTTTTTGTTTTGTTTTGTTTTAGACTTCTAATAGTTTCTCATAGAGAAACAGTTACTGAAAGCATAGACTTTGGAGTAAGACAGATCTGGGTACGAGTCCTGTCCCTGCTACTTTTGTCTCTGACCTTGGACAAGTCACTTCAGCTCTTTGAAACAGTTTTCTCATCTCTTACTTTCCTTATACAAGTATCATGAGGTTAGGTATGATGGAGTATCATGTTGTGAATTTTATATAGCAAATTCTCTATATGCATAAGTTGGTATAATTATCACTGAGTAATTTCTTGAATTTCCTAAGTGGTCACACTTATTATCTGCATATAATAGTATCTTACAGGATTATTTCTGGCATGTATCTTAATATTACTGACTCAAACTTCCAGAAGCATTTGGAAATATTTATTGAAATTATTTGTTTTAGGTATTCTTCTTTTATTCTTAATTTTATTGAGAAAATCTTTAGATTTTATCCATAAGTAAGATGTTAGATGTTGGTTAAGATTTTTCATCAGTTATTTAGATTAATGTCTAAATTTTTGTTATTGTTTCCTATATTTTATTTTTTGTTCTGTTTTGAATACGGCATCAATTAGGGTTACTTTGTTTTTCCATGTTCTTTTTCTTGAAGGTTTGAAATGTCTCACTAAGTCATTTGAGTCTTTTCTGAAGTTGTTTCTTTGAAAATATTTTTACTTTCTCAATTAATGATTTTTTTTTTAAATGAAGAAACCCAGAACCAGCCATTTAAAGTTTTAAAATTTATTTAAGTATTGTCATGTAGTATTCATTTATAATTTAAGTTTTTTGTCTATTTTATCCCTTTTTATTTTATTTATTTATCCCTCTTTTGAGTTTATTTTTCTCTCCTTTTTTTTGGATTAGTTTTATAGAAAGTTTTCAATTTTAGTGTATTTTATTATTTTTTGCTCTTAAGAACCAGGTTTTAAATTTTATTTCATTTTTCATACTTCTACTTTTTTCTTTACTGATTCTTTACTTCTATTACAACTTTAAGGTATGATCTACATATACTCCAAACTCATCATTTTAAAGTACGTCAGACAGTCAGTCAGTCAGTCAGTTCAGTCGCTCAGTCGTGTCCAACTCTTTGCGACCCCATGAATCGCAGCATGCCAGGCCTCCCTGTCCATCACCAACTCCCAGAGTTCACTCAGACTCACGTCCATCGAGTCAGTGATGCCATCCAGCCATCTCATCCTCTGTCGTCCCCTTCTCCTCCTGCCCCCAATCCCTCCCAGCATCAGACTGTTTTCCAATGAGTCAACCCTGCGCATGAAGTGGCCAAAGTACTGGAGTTTCAGCTTTAGCATCATTCCTTCCAAAGAAATCTCAGGGCTGATCTCCTTCAGAATGGACTGGTTGGATCTCCTTGCAGTCCAAGGGACTCTCAAGAGTCTTCTCCAACACCACAGTTCAAAAGCACCAATTCTTTGGCACTCAGCCTTCTTCACAGTCCAACTCTCACATCCATACATGACCACTGGAAAAACCATAGCCTTAACTAGACCAACCTTTGTTGGCAAAGTAATGTCTCTGCTTTTGAATATGCTCTCTAGGTTGGTCATAACTTTCCTTCCAAGGAGGAAGTGTCTTTTAATTTCATGGCTGCAGTCACCATCTGCAGTGATTTGGGAGCCCATAAAAATAAAGTCTGACCCTGTTTCCACTGTTTCCCCATCTATTTCCCATGAAATGATGGGACCGGATGCCATGATCTTTGTTTTCTGAATGTTGAGTTTTAAGCCAACTTCTCACTCTCCTCTTTCACTTTCATCAAGAGGCTTTTTAGTTCCTCTTCACTTTCTGCCATAAGGGTGGTGTCATCTGCATATCTGAGGTTATTGATATTTCTCCTGGCAGTCTTGATTCCAGCTTGTGCTTCTTCCAGCCCAGCATTTCTCATGATGTACTCTGCATATAAGTTAAATAAGCAGGGTGACAATATACAGCCTTGACGTACTCCTTTTCCTGTTTGGAACCAGTCTGTTGTTCTGTGTCCAGTTCTAACTGTTGCTTCCTGACCTGCAT
>NW_011494755.1:8731992-8741257 GCF_000754665.1 Bison bison bison
ACAGGTCAAAGGCTTTGGCATAGTCAATAAAGCAGAAATAGATGTTTTTCTGGAACTCTCTTGCTTTTTCCATGATCCAGCGGATGTTGGCAATTTGTTCTCTGGATCCTCTGCCTTTTTTAAAACCAGCTTGAACATCTGGAAGTTCACGGTTCACATATTGCTGAAGCCTGGCTTGGAGAATTTTGAGCATTATTACTTTACTAGCATGTGAGATGAGTGCAATTGTGTGGTAGTTTGAGCATTCTTTGGCATTGCCTTTCTTCCTTTGGGATTGGAATGAAACCTGACCTTTTCCAGTCCTGTGGCCACTGCTGAGTTTTCCAAATTTGCTGGCATATTGAGTGTAGCACTTTCACAGCATCATCTTTCAGGATTTGAAATAACTCAACTGGAATTCCATCACCTCCACTAGCTTTGTTCATAGTGATGCTTTCTAAGGCCCATACTTAAAGTATGTAGTTAAGTAATTTTTAGTATATTCACAAAATTCTGCAACCATTTGATTCATTAATTTAAAATTTTCTTGCTTTATTTCTTTCTTTTCTGTTTTCTTTTTCAGATTGCATATTTTTGTTCTTTTCATGCTTGCTAGGCTAATACTTTATTTTTATTTCTTTAAAAATAATAAAATTATTTTGACTGTGCATTTACCCCCTTAATATAACTTTGTCCACATCCAAGAGATTTTGTAATGTACTTTAATCAATTCTGATATCATTTTAAATCAATTTATATATTAAAAGCTTACTATAGAAAGAATAAAGAAAAATTCAAAAACCATGTGTAACCTGCCATCCAAATATAAATACTGTTTGTGTCTTGGTTTATTTGTTTCCAGTCACTTACATTTTCTGAAACTATAACTTAAAATTCATATCCACAAATATATATTTCACCTGATTGGATCATATTGTATTTAATTGTATATGCTTCATTTTACTTAATATTATATCCTGACTATTATCCATGTTTTCAAAAACAAATTTTTGAAATGGCAACTTAGTGTTGAGTGAATGTACTGTTGTATGAATGTACTGTTTATTTTAGTGGTTCATAATTGTTTCATTGTATAAATGTTACAGGATTTTCTTTTAGTAGATCACTAAAAGTGGATGATCAGGCAATGGGAGGGTTCCTGACACATATTACCAAGTTTCCTTCCAGAATTATAAATACTGGTTGTATATGAGTATCTCCCTCACTGCGCTGTCAGCATTAAATATTGAAATATATATCTGAATTTTTTAATTGGCTTCTAAATAATAATACCTTAGTCCTTGGATCTTAAGTATTTCACCTTTAAAATCTGCTGGACTTTAGAAAAGGAAAAGGCTTTTTACTGTTTTTTTAATTTGTCTGTGGAAGCATAATGGAAGGTAATTTGTATTCAACAAATTTAAGATACTTTTAATTGATTATATTGTCCTAGGTATATCTTTGTGCTGCTGATTAGATTTTATTTAATAGCCTTTGGTGAGTTTTATTGGGCAATATGCTGCTGCTGCCTCTGCTGCTAAGTTGCTTCAGTCTTGTCCGACTCTGTGCAACCCCATAGACGGCAGCCCACCAGGCTCCCCTGTCCCTGGGACTCTCCAGGCAAGAACACTGGAGTGGGTTGCCATTTCCTTCTCCAATGCATGAAAGTGAAAAGTGAAAGTGAAGTCACTCAGTCATGTCTGACTCTTTGCGACCCCATGGACTGCAGCCTACCAGGCTCCTCCATCCATGGGATTTTCCAGGCAAGAGTACTGGAGTGGGGTGCCATTGCCTTCTCCGATTGGGCAATATGACTAGGTATAATTTGAGTTGGGAAATAGATGGAGAACTGATCTTCAGCCTAAAGTATAGATTGTTCTTTGAGTTAAGTAACAAATTACTCTCACCTGTTTCTGGGTGCAGCCAAACTGCCCACAAATGATTCCAAGAGGATAAATAAAGACTTGTTCATGTTGAGGGACAGCTTCATACTAAGGGATACGAACAGTCCTGTGCACTGCAGATCTTCTCCCCTGGTCCATCGTATGCTGATTGGTCATTGCCAGTGGTTTAAGTGAATACAAAATGTTGCAACCTGTATTCCCATGGCCTTGGTTTCTAGGCAGTGGGGCCTTCATGAAACTAATACGTGGTTTGATCTCTCTCTTCATCAAGTGGGAGGGACCAATTGGACTGAAATTGGGAAAAGTAATGAGTTTGTGTGATTGAAGACATTTTGAGCCTTCTTTCTTTCAGAGTAGGATATTCTCAGGTTTTACATGATTTTTACTTAAAGAGGCATTTCCATTCCCTGAAAGGAGGAGGCAGGTTCAATCCAGGGATGCAGTGAAAGTGAAAGTCGCTCAGTCATGTCCGACTCTTTGCTACCCCATGGACTGTATAGTCCATGCTGTACAGTCCATGGACTATACAGTCCATGCATTCTCCAGGCCAGAGTACTGGAGTGGGTAGCCTTTCCCTTCTCCAGGGCATCTTCCCAACCCAGGGATGAAGAGACTAGGTGAATAAGTTTAATTTAGAGGTAAAATTGTTGAGGAGTTCACTTGGCTGTTGATTCAAGCTGCAGTTTCCAGTTCAATTCCACTAATTTATATAGTGATATTCTGATCTCCATCTTTCTGACTCCATGGTGTTCTTTCCTCATTTGGTTTTAGAACTCAGAGGTGATGATGAAGGAGTGATTAATTGTTACCACTAAAACTCCAGTAGTTTGTTTAGATCTATTTACTATAAACACTGTATAGTTTGTAATTTTTTTAACCTAATCTTGAGAGCTTTTTACTTGAAGAGTATAAACCATTTAGATTTGCAGTCGTAACTGATGTGTTTGGTTGTCATTCCATATGTTTGATTTGCGCTTTTAAGATGCCATTGAACATATTTAAGGTCATTTTGGTCAAATGGTAGCAAGTCTGTTCTGCTAATTAATTAATTTTGTGTGGCACCTTACATTGCCTGGGCCTTAAAAGCACTCACATCAATAACATTTTATAGGTGCTGTTCCAGAATTGAAAGAAGAGAAGACGCAGCCACCACCAAAAGCACGTTCTGGAGCTGTGGAGGAAACATTCAGAATTGTTAAGGACTCGCTCAGTGATGACATTGTTAAAGCCACTCAAGCCGTCTATCAGTTTGAACTCTCAGGTAACGGTTACTTCTGGTAATCTGTAGCTTTTATTGAAACAAAGTAGGGTATTTTCTATAGAAGTATATCAGCTTCCGGTAGTAATCACCTGGATAGATGGCTATATCCAGAATTCTTTACCCTAGAATGTAGACATTTAAGAATAGCAGATAACTACTGATTTGTATTTTTGTGTTTTCTTTTTGTTTTTTTTGCGTCTGTCAAAGCTCAGTTGGTAAATCATCTGCCAGCAATGCAGGAGACGTGGGTTTGATTCTTGGGTCGGGAAGATCCCCTGGAGAAAGAAATGGCAACCCACTCCAGTATTTTTGCCTGGAGAATCCCATGGGCAGAGGAGCCTGGCAGGCACAGTCCATGAGATTGCAAGAATCAGACATGACTTAGAGACTAAACCATCAACATCAAAGCTTTGGATTTGTGGTTATGTTGGGGTTCCTATATGTCAACCTATAATTATATCTACTTGTTTTAAACTGGTAGTTCACATATAAGTGATACACTTGTTTTCTACTTGTTTTTGTAGTTCTTATTTGTATTTTTAAGTTAATATCAGTGCATATGGACATATGTAAAATAAAATTTCCTTATAGATACTTCCAGTCTTACTTCCTTTCATACAACATCTTGGTGTATGAAATTGAGAGAAAATCTTATTTAGAAGACAGGTAGTATAATACAGTAATTTATTAACCATGGGCACCTTGCCTTTTTTATTTTTTGGGCTGCACCACACACGGCTTGTGGGATTTTACTTCCCTGACAAAGGACTTAACCTGAGCCCATAGCAGTGATAAGCACTGAGTCCTAACCACTGGACTGCCAGGGAATGCTCTTGCTATTTTTTAATCTTTGAGATTATTCTGATCAGTCTGAATGCAGTCAGCTTTTAAAATCTCTCAATATTTTTCTTCTCAGTACAGTTTTAATACATGTTAATGATAGTTTTAAGAATTAGCTACCACAGTCCCATTGCACACAAACTTTGACATTACCAATTCTTTTATCCTTTATCACTTCTACTTTATCTTAATCCATCTGCATCTTCTTGTTTTTACTTCCTTTCCCTAGAAGCCACAGTCCATTGCTTCAGTCACTGTCTTGCCTGTATCCTGAACTTCCTCACCTACTGCTTGTGTCACCAACTATCAAAATCCTAGTCCTGGATGATCAGACTATCTGCCTGCTCCACACTCGAGTCCAGGCTGCCAAGTCTTGCTGGGAAAATGTGGGGAGGGGAGTCACACCACCAGTGAATCTGTACCAATAAAAATTCATCATTGGCCCTCTGCACCTGGGGTCTAAGCAGTACATCAGAATTCATTGTTTCCATAGTCAGCTTCTTGCCTCATTTTCCACAGTGACTATTTTAAACCTTTCAGTGCTCCTCAAATCTCCTCTCTCTCCCTTTACCACTTTCCTGCACATTTCTGCAGATAATCCCACCTCCTCGTTCACAGAGATAAGGGAAGCCAACGGATAGGAATTTATTTAGCTTCCTGCCATCTGATACCAAACCGATAGACCTCTCATCTTCCTCTCCCAGCAGGTCGAGCTCAACTCCAGATGCATGCATCTTAAGCTTTGAGATCCATACTGATCCCCGCAGGGCATGCTAAAATGCAGAATCTGATTCAGTAGGTCTGAGGTAGGGTCTGAAGTCTGCATTTCTGACGTGATGACAGTATTGCAGTTCATGGATCACACTTTGAGTAGCAAAATTCTAGATCACATTTTCTCTGGCCTCCTTAGGGAATATGTGTTGTCTCTTCCACCTGTTTCTCCTAAAGCCTTCTTCCCAGTGGCTTTTTAACATTCCCAAAGTCTATTCTATCTTTAAAAAAAATACAGCAGTAACAACCCTTCCAATCACACTGCCCACCCCCCATCTTTCTTCTCCCTTTCAGAGCCAAACTTATTTTCACGTACAACTCTCTCTGCTCTGGTGTCATTTTCTTCCATCCCCTGAATTTGCTCTCACCAAAGTCCTCAGTGACTTTTTTGTCACCAGTGGGCATTTGTCATTCTTGCCTTGTCACCACTCTGCAACATTGGATACTGTTGACCACGCTTTCCTTCTGGAAATGTCTGTTTGCTTTTCTTCTCTGTCTGTAATCATGCTTTGTCAGTCTCCTGTGCTACATGCTTCTCCATCCTTTTCTTAAATGTTGATATTCTTCAGGTCACTGTCTTGGAATTCTTTGTATTCTCCAGACTTTGTCTAGGAAAACCCCAACCACTCACATGGCTTCAGTGACCATCAGAGCTGCTTCCTTATGTATCTCTCTTTCTAGCCTGGTCAGACTTCATGTGACATTTTTACCCAGCTATCACAAAGATGCCTCAGTCTGAAAATGTTCATAATAATTCATCATTCCCAATACCCGCCTTTGGCACTACTTGTTAAATCTACTCTTCAATAGTCCTCTCTCAGGAAAAAAAAAAAAACACCATTATTTATCCAGCTTCCCAAGCCAAAAACTAGCAAAGTAAATCATTCTTCTGCACCCTCCCTGCCTTTCCCTCTTCATATGCAATCAGTTACCTAATGGCACTGCTTTGATAAGTTCTCACTCACATATGCCAACTTTTACCCATTTTCACTGCTGTGATCCTGACCCAGGCATACAGCCTCAAGCTCCTGAACAGCCCCAGTCCCTTCCTAAATTGTCCTCTGCATCCTCTATTTATTTATGTATGACTGCACTGGGTCTTCGCTGTCGCCCACGGCCTTTCTCCAGTTGTGCCAAGTGGGGCTCTTCGCTAGTTACGGTGCGTGGGCTTCTCACTGCTCTGGCTGCTCTGGTTGTGGAGCATGGGCTCTAGGGCAGGCAGGCTTCAATAGTTGCAGCTCATGGGCTTAGTTGCCCTGCAACACGTGGAATCTTCCCAGACTAGGGATTGAACCTGTGTCCCCTGCATTGGCAGGCAGATTCTTTACCACTGGACCATCGGGAAAGTCCCTCTGCATCCTCTTTATCCCTCTCTAACATAGTATTCTCTACACTACTGTAAAGTGCAAACCTAATGCCATTCTCCTTCCATGGTATATCCCATAGAATAAAGACAGGGACTGCCTTATGAGTTCATCTGAGGCCACCATCCGCTCTCTTTCTATCTTCTGTACTTTTTCAGTTCCTCTTCTAGCAAATTCTTACCTAACTTTTAAATCTCTGCTTTGGCTGAACTTTCCTGACTCCACATTGCCCTCTATTTCGTCTTTTGCATGAACCATGTATTGCAGAGTGTTCAGAGCCTAGCCTAGTGCCTGGCACATAATAAGTTCTTAAATATTGAATTTTATAGAGGCCTGGGAATTTCAGCCTGGGTAACAGCATTATGTATGATTATTCTAACTGTACAGTTATTAAGAAGAACAGAGCTTCATTGACATTTATTTCTATATCTTTGTTTTCTGTGTAGGTGAAGATGGTGGAACATGGTTTCTTGATCTTAAAAGCAAGGGTGGTAATGTTGGATATGGAGAGCCTTCTGATCAGGCAGATGTGGTAATGAGTATGTCTACTGATGATTTTGTAAAAATGTTTTCAGGTGAGTTTTTAAATTTTACTAGTTGACTGATTGCTCAAGAAAAATTTTGTTCTAACATTTTTCTTTCAGTTCAGTCATTCAGTCACGTCCAACTCTTTGTGACCCCATGGACTGCAGCATGCTACGCTTCCCTGTCCATTGCCAACTCCCTGAGCTTGCTCAAACTCATGTCCATTAAGTCGGTGATGCCATCCAACCATTTCATCCTCTGTTGTCCCCTTCTCCTCCTGCCTTCAATCTTTCCCAGCATCAAGGTCTTTTCTAATGCGTCAGTTCTTCACATCAGGTGGCCAAAGTATTGGAGTTTCAGCTTCAGCATCAGTCCTTCCAAAGAATATTCAGCACTGCTTTCCATTATGATTGACTGGTTTGATCTCTTTGTAGTCCAAGGGACTCTCTCTTGAGAGTCTTCTCCAACACCACAATTCAAAAGCATCGATTATTTGGTGATCAGCTTTCTTTATAATCCAACTCTCACATCCACACATGACTACTGGAAAGACCATAGCTTTGACTATATGGACCTTTGTCAGTAAAGTAATATCTCTGCTTTTTAATATTCTGCTTTACATTACATTTTACTTTATCCCTTTTCAAATAATCAAGACTCAAACATGTTGTAGCAGTGCAATCTTAGTGACTATTTGTTGATTTGAAGAGTACATAGTTTTGGAATGGTGATTCTTACTGTTACCTCTACTGACCTTTCTACTTCATCCAACAATGGGGCACAGATGTGAAAATACTCTTTTTTCATGGCTGAAAAGCTAATAAGACAGTATTGGGAACTGAGAGAGAAATCAGAAGAACTCCTAGGTAGACTTCATTCCTGCCAATTGGACTAAGATATCATTTCCAATAACAGCTTGGAAACGGGAGGTGCTGAACTTAGCTGCAGCTCATCTATAGAGAGTAAGATCATGCTTCAGTCTTGCCAGCTACTGTAATAGGAAACTGTAGCCATATCCCATGGCCCAGTGACCCTGTTTCTGAGGAATCCATAACCAAGAAAAGCTCGTACATCATTTTCTATTCTGCCTATGTATCTTTAATTGTACTAGAAAAATGTTAGGGTAATCTTTTCTATTTTCTACTCTGCAACACAACTCCAGATGGGTAGTTAATTAACACATGTACTTATAGAGTGAAGTTGCTCAGTTGTGTCCTACTCTTTGCAACCCCATAGTACGTAGCCTGCCAGGCTCCTCCATCCATGGGATTTTCCAGACAAGAATACTGGAGTGGGTTGCCATTTCTCCAGGGGATCTTCCTGGGTTTGAACCTAAGAAGACCCAGGGATTGAACTTGGGGCTTCTTTATTGCAGGCAGACTCTTTACCATCTGAGCCACCAGCTCAAATACTGAAATAGTAGCACTTTAAACAAAAATATTATAACATTTTAGCCTCAAGATCCTACAGATTCATTTGAGTTATGAATGTTATTCTTTGTTCTCTTTTAACCTTCATAAATTGAAGGTCAGTCAGAATGTACTCTGTGGTGTGTAAATCTTGTTTTCCATTTCTAGCCCGGGATGATCATGGCCTACATACTATCAGAGCCAGTTTGTGTTTGATGTGTATGATGTTACTAATGACTGAGGTTTCTTCAACATCTGCTCCCTGCCCCTATTTTTTAAACAGTAATGCTAAATATTCGTGGTTCAAAAATTAGAAAATATGCTTAGGAATAAGGAAAGTAAATAAAAATATCTTTATTGTACTACTGAAGAACGACCATCAGTTGATTTTTGGTTTAAAGTTTAAGCAAAATATGTTTGGTTTAAATGCATTCTCCTTTAAGAAACCATAGCCATGTCTGTGACCTAATCTATATAGTGGATATGTTATAAATATAAAATATATATATATATATATATATATTGAATGTATATAAATATGTATGTGTGCTTATAAAAACATGATTATATCATTGTTTGGTAACCTTTTTCACTTATTACAACATCTTTTAATGTTAATGAAAAGTTATCTTTGTAATCATTTTTAATGGTTTCTTTAGTGTTTGTTTAGTATTTCAAAATCTGTTTCCCTGTAGGGCTTAAACACAGTGCTTTGGATGCTCAGTAAATGTTTGGAGATTTTGAACCTTATAAATATGTAATATTTTGAACTTAAAAATATTTAAAAATTAAAAAAATATTATTGTCATTTCACAAGTAGTTATAGCTCACATGTATATGATTACTGTTGAGTTAAGCAATATTCCCAATAATGGCTTGAGATAAAAGATTGTCTCCATTTTATAAAAAGAAAGACTAAAGTATTGATGAATTAAATAATAAATACAGAGTCACTTGGTGGGTGAGTCAATGTTGGAGTTACGATTAGAATCCAAGCTAACTCCCAAGCTCTTACTCTTCTAAATCATTATGGTATTTTGCCCTTCAGAGGAGAAAGAGTCCAGTGACCTCTTTAATTTACATTTTATTTATGTAAAATAAACTTGTGACAGTGAACTTTACATTTATGTCTTTCTGTGAACGTGCCCCTGGATTGACTGGGGGAGGTCAGTCAGCTAAATGAGTAATTTATATATATATATATATATATTT
>NW_011494755.1:8741357-8747809 GCF_000754665.1 Bison bison bison
ATTTTTTTTTTTTTTCTTACAAGATTTATAGCAGCAGTTCAGATTGGGAACAGATAAGCTTTGTTTCTGTTTCTTATGTCTTTTCATTCTTACTCTTTATCCCATCTACTCTCCTTTGAACTGGTGCAATTTAGGCCTCATATTGTAAGCATTTTCCTTTAAGAAACCATAGCCATGTCTGTGACCTAATCTATATAGTGGATGTGTTATTAATATCAAAAATCTCTCCTTTTGGCCAGTAGAGGCCACTGTATGGTAAAACATTATAACAGAAAGAAAATAAATTGTACAAGATTTACCTGATTAGTATTTTGGGAGGAGAAATACACACACACACACACGCATACATATAAAATTGTGCTTCAGATCAGATCAGATCAGATCAATCCCTCAGCCGTGTCCAACTCTTTGCGACCCCATGAATCGCAGCACGCCAGGCCTCCCTGTCCATCACCAACTCCCACCAACTCCCGGAGTTCACTGAGACTCACGTCCATCGAGTCAGTGATGCCATCCAGCCATCTCATCCTCTGTCGTCCCCTTCTCCTCTTGCCCCCAATCCCTCCCAGCATCAGACTCTTTTCCAATGAGTCAGCCCTTCACATGAGGTGGCCAAAGTACTGGAGCTTCAGCTTTAGCATCATTCCTCCCAAAGAAATCCCAGGGTTGATCTCCTTCAGAATGGACTGGTTGGATCTCCTTGCAGTCCAAGGGACTCTCAAGAGTCTTCTCCAACACCACAGTTCAAAAGCATCAATTCTTCGGTGCTCAGCCTTCTGCACAGTCCAACTCTCACATCCATACATGACCACTGGAAAAACCATAGCCTTGACTAGACGGACCTTTGTTGGCAAAGTGATGTCTCTGCTTTTGAATATGCTATCTAGGTTGGTCATAACTTTCCTTCCAAGGAGTAAGCGTCTTTTAATTTTATGGCTGCAATCACCACCTGCAGTGATTTGGGAGCCCGTAAAAATAAAGTCTGACACTGTTTTCACTGTTTCCCCATCTATTTCCCATGAAGTGGTGGAACCGGATGCCATGATCTTCGTTTTCTGAATGTTGAGCTTTAAGCCAACTTTTTCACTCTCCACTTTCACTTTCATCAAGAGGCTTTTTAGTTCTTCTTCACTTTCTGCCATAAGGGGGGTGTCATCTGCCTATCTGAGGTTATTGATAGTTCTCCCGGCAATCTTGATTCCATCTTGTGTTTCTTCCAGCCCAGCGTTTCTCATGATGTACTCTGCATATAAGTTAAACAAACAGGGTGACAAAAGATTGTGCTTACTAGCAGTATTTTTCAGAACAGTTTTGTTAAAGTACAGTTTTGTTAACAGTTTTGTTAACTTACATACCATAACATCCACTTACTGTCAGTGTATATGATTTTTAGTAAATTTATAGGATTGTACAACATCTCTTATAATCCAGTTTGAGAACATTCTATAACTCCTTCCAAAATTCTCTGTCTCTTTGCAGTCAGTTCCTCTTTATTGCCCAGCCAGCCCACACTGACTTGCTGTTTATAGATTTGCTGTTTCTGAACATTTCATATAAATGAAATTAAACAATATAGTCTTTCATTTTCTTTTACTTCATCCATCATGTTGTAGCATGTATCAATAGTTCAGTTCCTTTTCGTTGCTGAATAATATTCCATTATATGGATATAGCTCATACTTATCCACTCACCAGCTGGCAGGCATTTGGGTTGTTTAAACAGCTTCCCTTATAGCTCAGTTGGTAAGGAATCTGCTTGCAATACAGGAGACCCTGGTTCTATTCCTGGGTCGGGAAGATCTGCTGGAGAAGGGATAGGCCACCCACCCCAGTATTCTTGGGCTTCCCTTGTGGCTCAGCTGGTAAAGAATCCACCTGCAATGCGGGAGACCTGGGTTCGACCCCTGGATTGAGAAGACTCCCCTGAAGAAGGAAAAGGCTACCTACTCCAGTATTCTGGCCTGGAGAATTCCGTGGACTGTATAGTCCATGGGGTCACAAAGAATCAGACAAGACTGAGCGACTTTCACTTTCAAACAGTTTTTGGCTATTATGAATAATGCTGCCATGAATATTTTCATACACATATTTGTATAGATATATATCTTCATTTCTGTTGGGTTGATTCCTAAGAGTGGAATTGATTATTTTCTGGATAGAGATTTCCTGCTTGAAATTCATCTTCTCTTAGAATTTTGAAGTCATTGCTCCATCTTCTAAGATTACCATGGAGGATTTGATATTATTCTTTATTCTTAATCTTTTGTATCGACTCCTCCTCTTTCTGAAAGTTTTGGAATCAAAACGGTCTCTCTCTCTGTAGTGTTCTGAAACTTCACAATGATCCTAGGTG
The DNA here is from genome assembly GCF_000754665.1 of Bison bison bison. Taxonomy (NCBI): domain Eukaryota; kingdom Metazoa; phylum Chordata; class Mammalia; order Artiodactyla; family Bovidae; genus Bison; species Bison bison. Next base: position 8,743,711 of record NW_011494755.1, read on the forward strand.
GTCTGGTCATTTTTCATTCATCTTCCTGGATAGTTGATGGGCTCTTTGGGAATGTATCTTATATTATTTCTTTGTTAGTTCTCAATTTTCTCACTTCTCACATTCTGAAGGAAATATTATATCTCTGATATAATCATCTCACATTTAAGGCCTTCTTATTCTTTCCTTTGTATTCCTTTACATATATATACATATATATCTGTAGATAGCTCTGTTGGTAAAGAATCCGCCTGCAATGCAGGAGACCCCAGTTAGATTCCTGGGTTGGGAAGATACACTGGAGAAGGCATAGGCTAACCACTCCAGTCTTCTTGGGCTTCCTTTGTGGCTCAGCTGGTAGAGAATCCGCCTGCAATGCGGTCGACCTGGTTTCGATCCCTGGGTTGGGAAGATCCCCTGGAAAAGGGAAAGGCTATCCACTCCAGTATTCTGGCCTAGAGAATTCCATGGACTGCATAGTCTGTGGGGTCGCAAAGAGCCGGACACGACTGAGCGACTTTCACTTTACATATATATGTAGATAGTAAGGAGAGACTTCTTCTGAAAAGATTATTGTGTGTATGGGGGGGACTAGTTTGTGGAGAGAGGCTTTTTTAGTAGTGAGAGGAGGAGTATTGCAATAAAGAGACTGACTGCTGTGATCAGAAGAAGATTGCAAGTGTCTCCTTTCTATTATATTTTAATATTGTTGATGTATCAAAATCTTAATTTCCAAGAGTTCACTCACGTTTTCTCAGTTTCTTTCTTGTTCTTACTGTCCCCTTCTTCTTCACTCTACTCCATTCTGTTCCCTTTCACCTGCTTCTCCCCCTTCCTTTCCTTCCTCTTTTCTCTCCTGCATTTCATCCCCTCCTCTTTTTCTCCCTTTCCAGGGCTTCTGCTCCTCCCAGACCCTTTCTTCCAGCATCCAGTTCTTGATACATTGTTACAGCTTCTCTTATCAATGAGGACATGAATTTTGTTTATTTACTACTTTTCCATTTTTTCCTGCGCCTGCAGTCTGTTTCCCCCAAATTGCTTTCATCTGTTTTTGGTTTGGAGTGATCTATATATATATATATATATATCGGAGATATTTGTCTCCATTTGATGTCCAAGCAGCAGCAGCAGCATCTTTACAGGCAAAGCTCTGTAAAGCTGATTGGAAGCTGTGTATGCATGAGTGGGGCTGTGGACTATGGTGGGTTTTACTAGAGAGTGAGAGAGCAAGGAGCAGTTTTTTAGCTGAAGCCTAACAGTGAAAAGACGGGGAAGTGAAAGCAGCAAGCAAAAACAAAGTTCTCTCCCTCCAGGAGCTCCTATTTATTATATGTTATTATTGCTTACAATTCTGTTTTAATGCTCTCCATTTTATATTCTGGCATTTCTGTGGTTAAAATACTGTTGAGACATACTTTGTATCTATACTTTTACTGTCATTTCTTAAAACTGTTATACTCATTTATGCCATTTGAGTTTTTGAATCTAAATTTGAAATATTAAGAGTTTTAATGAACTACAAAGGTTGAAAAATTAATTAAAATAGGTAGTATTTGTTTACTACAACTCATTTGAGGGCCATCTATTCTTTAGTTTTGTGTATCTAACATATAAATGTTGCAGCTTTTTGACATCTTTTTGATTGTTGTTTTTATATTATCTCTTATAAGATACTGTTAAAATCTAAATCGAGGAGTTGGGATTCCCAAGACACTGATAAAAAAAAATGGTATAAAAGAAATTTTTGTGCTTCAGAGGTTTATAGAACTCAGAAATTCTTTTTCATAATGCATGTTCTAGAAGTGGTATATCCCTACGGGCATTAATGCTGCTTTTTCCTCTCTCATTTTCTCATTTTAGGGAAACTAAAACCAACAATGGCATTCATGTCAGGAAAATTGAAGATTAAAGGAAACATGGCCCTGGCAATCAAATTGGAGAAGCTAATGAATCAGATGAACTCCAAGCTATAAAGAGAAAAGAAAATATGTTGACTGCTAAGCTCAAAAAGTAAAAGGCCTCAACAGTTAAAACTGAATGTTTCTTTTCATCCCCATTATATTGCAAGGATATGCATGTTTGTTCTGGAAAAAAAATAGAATTTCTGTATCTATAAGATTTGAAATTGTAATTAAAACAGCTATCCAACTAGACATAAGCATCATTAAGTAGTCTTGTATCTCATATACCATCATCTTCTAGGAAAAGTATTATTAGTGATCAGTCAGGGTCAGGCAGTAACATTAACTCTTTTCGTATCTTCTTCCTGTGTAAAATGAGACTAGACTGTTTTCAAATTTTCAGTTTAGGATTGTATACTAATGATATTTTAGGTTTAAAAATTTGTTTTAAAGAAGATCTTTTATAGTGCATTTTCAGAGAAATCATATAATAGACTACTTAATAAATGCTGTTTGTGAATATGAATTAAAAACATTTTTTCATTTTGTTAACTACTTTTCTAAATGTAAGTTACCTATAGGAAAATATTATTGATATAATTCAACTAATTGCAGTATAGATCCTATTTTAAATTATGTAAGGATATTCTAAAATAAAATACTTTCTTTCCAGAAGCATGCACTTGGTCACAGTGTTTTGAAATGATAATATTAAAATAGATGGTTATGGGCTGAATGGTATGCCCCCTTCATATACTGAAGTCCTAACCCTGAAAATCTTAGAGCGTGATTGTGTTTGGAGGCCTTTAAACAATCGATTAAGTTAAAACCAGGCTTTTAGGGTGGGTCATAATCCATTCTGACTGGTATCCTTGTAAGAGGAAATTTGGACACAACACAGAAACCAGGGAGGCACAGAATGACCATGGGGGGCGAGCAAGACGGCAGTCACCCGCAAGCCAAGGCGAGAGGCCCCGGAGGAAACCGAACCACTGACACCTTGATCTCAGACGCGTCTCCAGAAGTGGAAGAAACTTCTGTTGCTTTAGCCACCCAGTTTGTGGCATTTGTTATTGTAGTTCTAGCAAAGTAATACAATAGTTCGTTTGTATTTATGTTACAAACACAAGTTCCTGTGCCTGACCCACAGTGGAGGCCAACAAACGGAAACATGGGAGTTTGGAGAAGAAAAAGGTTTATCACAGGGTCACCCACACAAGGAGAATGAACGGGTGGCTCCTGCCCAGAAAACCCAAGCTCCCCAATTATTTTCAGGGAGAAGTTTTTAATAGGCAAACTTTGGGGTGAGGGCTGCAGGGTGTGTGACCTTATTCTGATTAGTTGGTAGTGAGGTAACAGGGAGGTGTGTCAGGAATCTTGACGTGAGCCTGAAGTTAACCATTCTCCACCTGGGAGGGGGAGCCTTAGTTCCTGCAGTAAAATCAAAAGTATTGTTATATATGTATCCCTTGAGGATGTATCCCTTGAGGAGGAACCAGGACCCTGCCCCAAGGTGGTACTATTGCTTATGTAAGATTTTTTTTTTTTTTGATGTGGACCATTTTTAAAGTCTTTATTGAATTTGTTACAATATTGCTTCTGTTATATGTTTTAGTTTTTTTACCTCCAGGAATGTGGGATCTTAGCACCCCAACCAGGGATCAAACCTGAACTCCCTGCATTGGAAGTTGAAGTCCTAACCACTGGACCACCAGGCACTATTGTTTCTTGACTACTGCACCTCGCCTCACCTCCCCTCCGTTCTCTGATCAGCAACGGTTTGAATCTGCCCTTTGTAATTCAGTAGAGGTCAAGGAGGCTGAATGAAGCCTATTGAACACAGGAAAGTTTTGTACCTGGGACAGTCACATAGGGTCATGCTTTGTTCCATTTCTTTCTTTAAAAAAGCAAAACTTATTTTTTTTTTTAAATGCTCGTACTTTTTGTTGTTGTTCACTGTTCAGACTCTTGAGTCGTGACTCTTTGCAACTGTGTGCTGTGGACTGCAGCACACCAGGCTTCCCTGCCTTCACTATCTCCCAGAGTTTGCTCAAACGCATATCCATTGAGTCAATGATGCTGTCCAACCATCTCATCCTCTGTTGCCCCCTTCTCCTCCTGTCCTCAATCTTTCCCAGCATCAGGGTATTTTTTAGTGATCCTTGACGGAGGGGTTGAACCCACGTCTCTTGTATCTCCTGCATTGGCAGGTGGCTTTC
>NW_011494755.1:8747909-8752659 GCF_000754665.1 Bison bison bison
ACCACAACCCACTCCAGTGTTCTTGCCTGGAGAATCCCAGGGACAGCACAGCCTGGTGGGCTGCCGTCTATGGGATTGCGCAGAGTCGGACACGACTGAAATGACTGAGCAGCAGCAGCAGCAGTGCCACCTAGGTTACAAAGGTGAGAGTCCTCGTGATAAAGATTAGTGCCCTTATAAAAGAGACCCCAGAGAGTTAGCTGATCCCTTTCACCAAGTGAGGACACAACAAGTGTTTGCATTTTCTTGAATTTTATTTTAATGGAATCATACAGTATATATTCTTTTCTGTTTGACTTCTTTCAATCTGCACGATTACTTTGAGATTTATTCTTGTCATTATCTATATCAATAGTTAATTCCTTCTTATTACTGCTGAGTAGTTTGTTATTATAGGAATATACCACAATTTGTCTATCCATTTACCTGGTGATAGACATTTGGGTAGTTTCCAGCTTTTAGCTATTAAAAATAAAGCTGATATGAATATTCATGTACCGAGTCCTTGTATTCTCTTGGGTATGAAATGGCTGGATCATATGGTATCTGTATATTTAACTTTCTAAGAAATTGCAGACTTTTTTCCAAATCAGTTGTACTATTTTTACATTTCATTAATAATGTATTGGATTTCATTTCTCCACATGCTCATTAACACTTGATATATTCAGTCTTTAAAATTTTAGCCATTCTAATAAGTATGTATTGGTATCTCATTGTATTTTAACTTCCAAATCTGATGCAATTGAGCATCTTTGCTGTGCTTAGTTGCTCTGTCGTGTTGGACTCTTTGCAACCCTATGGACTGTAGCCCACCAGGCTCCTCTGCCATGGGGATTCTCCAGACAAGAATACTGGAGTGGGTTGCCATGCCCTCCTCCAGGGGATTTTCCCAACCCAGGGATTCAACCCAGGTCTCCCGCATTGCAGAGAGATTCTTTACCATCTGAGCCACTTTACATGTGCTTATTTGACATGTGTATATCTTGATGAAGTGTCTGCTCAAACCTTTGCCCACATTATATTCCATTGTTTATTATTGAATTTTGGGAGCTCTCTATATATATGTGAAGAACTGACTCACTGGAAAAGACCCTGATGCTGAGAAATATTGAAGGTGGGAGGAGAAAGGGACAACAGAAGATGAGATGGTTGGATGGCATCACCGACTCGATGGACGAGTTTGAGTAAGCTCTGGGAGTTGGTAATGGAAAGGGAAGCCTGGCGTGCTGCAGTCCATGGGGTTGCAAAGAGTCAGACACGACTGAGCGACTGAACTGAACTGATATATATTCAGGATATATGTCATTTTCAGGTATTTGCAAATACTTTTGCCCTTTCAATAACTTGTTTTTTAATTCTCTTACCAGTGATACAACTTGAGATGGCGAAAGATTTAGATTTTTTTTTTCTCTTAACGAACTGCTTTCTGCTTTATTTCCTAACTTCTTGACTCTTCCATGAACAAGTTAGGAATCAGCAAATACTTTGAGGTGAAATGGTATGTACAGTGCTGCTGCTGCTGCTAAGCCGTTTCAGTCGTGTCCAACTCTGTGCGACCCCATAGACGGCAACCCACCAGGCTTCCCCGTCCCTGGGATTCTCCAGGCAAGAACACTGGAGTGGGTTGCCATTTCCTTCTCCAATGCATGAAAGTGAAAAGTGAAAGTGAAGTCGCTCAGTCATGTCTGACTCTAGCGACCCCATGGACTGCAGCCTACCAGGCTCTTCCGTCCATGGGATTTTCTAGGCAAAAGTACTGGAGTGGGGTGCCATGACAATGATTGACTCCTTTTACTGTGATTGCCTTTCTTCTGGAATCTTAGCCTCTCAAGTCCAAGCTGCCCTGATAGACCTGATCTCCAAAATGTGTATCTCCAGCCCAATCAGACTGTTGAGAGCACTAGGGTGCCTCTGTGTGGTTTCTATACTTCTAGACACACATCAACAAAGCTCTGAGAAGGAAAGGTAGCTGAGGATGGAGTATTCACTTTAGTGTGTTTCCCTTCTTGCTGGGTTTTTGGGACTCTCAACCCTTGGCTGCCTGGGTGGTTGCTATATAACAGATTTATACAGCCTTTTTTATTTTAATGCACATTTTATAGTATTTTTGGGGGAGAGTTACTTGGTTCAACCAAGTACTTCATCATAGCTAGAAGCATGCATTATTTAAAAAAACTCATCAAGATGGAAATATCCTTGAAACAAGTGAGATTGCACTTAAAAAGTTCATTGTGATAAAAACAAATAATATAAAATTTATTTTTTTAACAATTTTAAGCGTACAGTTCAGTGGTTTAATTACATTTACACTGTTGTATAACAGATTTCTAGAACTTTTTCATCTTGCAAAACTAAAACTCTACATGGAACAGTAACTTTTCATATTCCCATCCTCAGTCTCTGGCAACCACAATACTCTGTTTCCATGATTTTGACAACTCTAGGTACCTTATACAAGTGAAGTCATAAAATATTTGTCCTTTTTGTGACTGGTTTATTTCATTTGGTATAGTGTCCTCAAGGTTCATCTATGCTGTAGCATGTGACAGGATTTCTTTTTTAAGGCTGAATAATACTCTGCTGCTGCTAAGTCACTTCAGTTGTGTTAGACTCTGTGCGACCCCATAGACAGCAGACCACCAGGCTCCCCCGTCCCTGGGATTCTCCAGGCAAGAACACTGGAGTGGGTTGCCATTTCCTTCTCCAGTGCATGAAAGTGAAAAGTGAAAGTGAAAGTTAAGTCGCTCAGTCGTCTGACTCTTAGCGACCCCATGGACTGCAGCCTACCAGGCTCCTCCGTCTGTGGGATTTTCCAGGCAAGAGTACTGGAGTGGGGTGCCATTGCCTTCTCCGGAATAATACTCTACCATATGTATATGCCACATTTTGTTTATCCATTCGTCCATCCATGGATATCTGGGCTGCTTCTGTCTCTGGGCTGTTGTGAATAATGCTGCAGTGAACATGGGTTGCAAATACCTCTTCGAGGTCTTGCTTCAAATTCTTTTGAATATACACCCAGGGGTGGGAATTATGGTTCATATGTTATTACATTTTTAGTTTTTCAGCTTTGTTTTTTTTTTTGGTAAGTTCCTTTTTGTGTATCTTGTATTTATTTGGCTGTGCCAGGTCTTAGTTGCTGCATGTGGAACTCTAGCCACCCAACCAGGGATTGAACCCAGAGCCCCTGTACTGGGGGCATGGAGTCTGAGCCACTGGACCACCAGGGAAGCCCCCAGTTTTAGTTTTTTGAGGAACTTCCCTAGTATTTTCCATTGTGGCTGCACACATTTTACATTTCTACTAACGGTGCACAGGGTTTCCATTTTTCCACAGGATTATGTATTTGAAATGTGGCAATTAATTGGGGCTTCTTTGGACACATTATTTTATCAAAAATTTTTACAGATTTTTAAATTCAGCCTTGACCAGGAGGAATGTTTACAGACAAAGGTGTTACGAATCCTTTTTATTTTGTTCAGAAGTTACTCTTTTCCTGCTCAGTCATATTCTTTCCTCTCACCTACCTCAGGGTAGGAGGGACTGCGGCTTCCCTGTCACAGTTGGGATGAGGTCAAGATGTAAGCACTGCTGCTGCTGCTGCTAAGTCGCTTCAGTCGTCTCCGACTCTGTGCGACCCCAGAGACTGCAGTCCACCAGGCTCCCCTGTCCCTGAGATTCTCCAGGCAAGAACAATGGAGTGGGTTGCCATTTCCTTCTCCAATGCATGAAAGTGAAAAGTGAAAGTGAAGTCGCTTAGTCGTGTTGGACTCTTAGCGACCCCATAGACTGCAGCCCACCAGGCTCCTCCGTCCATGGGATTTTCCAGGCAAGAGTAGCACTACATACAGCTAATCAGATATGCTTTAAACGCTATTTATTATCATTATTATAATTTTGGAGACAGTGCTGTAGGAAGAGAAGAGCACGGAGGCATACTACTTGGGATGAATCTGGGTTCCTCCAGCTACTATATGATTTGGGGCTGATTTCTAAGATCTCTGTGTCGCCTCTAGAAAGTGGCAGTGCTAACCCCACCCACTTCGTGGCATCTTTGGGATTACGTAAATCAGTATTCGCTAAGCACTTAGTGTGAACCCCAAGCACATAGTTCGTGCCACGTTTGCTAGATAAAATGAAGGTGGAGGGCACCTGGTCCAGCCTTACCTCCCTGGTGCCCAGGTGTGCAGGTGGTGTTACTGTATGCTTCCCAGGTTTTAGTGTGTTTTAGGTGTTATTCAGCGATCTGGCTCCCTCCACGGGATGGGTGCGTGTGGTTTTAGTTGGATTTAGAAACTTCCACCACGCAACGTGACTGTGGGTTGCACATCTGTCGATGGGAGGTGTTCTTGCCAATGCCTGGGTGTAGAGGTGACTCTACTCAGCGCGTTAAAACAGATGTCACACGCCTGACCAACGGAGTGTCCTGCAAGGTCTGATCCTGGCTTTTAGGGTGCAGCTGTACAGAGCTCCGAGGGGCAGCGGAGACCGCTGGCCCGGGAAGTGTGACAGAAAGGGGTGCTGCCCACTTGAGAACTCAGTGGGGATCGTGGATCCCACACCTGTCGGGCTGCGGAGACCGAGCTCGGGCGCGCGCGCGTGTGTGTAGTAGGAAGGTCGGTGCACACCGCCTCCGGGCAGCGACGGCCGTTAGCTCGGTGCGCGTCGTGGGAGGTGCCGTTACACACTTCCTGTGGGTCTCGCGGACCACGGCGCGTTTCCGGTGCCGGCTGGAGCCCGGGGTCCG
>NW_011494755.1:8753397-8866210 GCF_000754665.1 Bison bison bison
AGAGAGGGAGAGAGGTGTTTTCGGAGCTCTGCCCGACTTGTTTCCCTCACTCGAGGCTCGCCGAGGTGCGTTTTGGGGCGTGTGTGAAGGAACGTGCATCGCTTCGGTCCCTTATTTATTGTTTCTAACGGAGGAGGGCTTTCTCCGAAGGGCTCTTCCGCCCCCCACCCGGTCTGAGGCTGCGCACAGTGCTTTGTGTTTGTTATCAAATACATCGAGATATAGATTTCCTTCGGGAGGAGGAGGTTGGGCTGACGAAAATCAAATCAAAATCAAAGAACGTTTTGTAGTTTTCTGGTAGTTTTCTTTCTTTCTTTCTTTTTTTAAAGATTAAGTGGGGACTTAAAGGGAGGAAATAAAAGATAAATATGGCTGTGATTTTACATATATGTATATTTTGTGTATATATAACTTTAGGGGGTAAAGTTTTGTTATTTCCCAGACTCCTTAGGATTAACATGACAGAATCTTCTACCTGTTAAATAGTTAACAAGCAAATCAGGTAGAAACAGCTTCCCTAGTGGAGATTAGTTAAACTGGAGTGTGATAAACAATTATCTAGCTTTCTGTTCAGGCTAAAACCTTTATTTTCGCTGATTTAAGATATGAGACCTTTCACGACGTATGGGGAGAACATGAATGTTAGAACTAATCATTTCCCCCTGTGATTATGCTCTCCCTGTTTTATTATATGTATTTCTGTATTCTCTGTTTATAACCTATCGCGTTGTATATGGTGGATAAAATTTTTGAAAAGTGTCGTGGGTGATGTTTCTGATTTATATTATTTATCTCAGTTTTTCATGGACGGTTGCTATGTATTTTTAGATACTCAAATAATAAAGTCGAGTAAGCGCCCAGAAAATTAATTGTTCAGATTTTTAACGCAGGTATGGATTTATATCTTTGCATTAACCTCCGTCTACCTGGTCATTTCTGGAGGTTTTTTTTTTTCTTTTTTTTTTGCCTATTGTGTGAGAATCCTTATTGACAAACTTAGATCTGATGATTACCAAGGAGATTAAGAAAAAAAGTTCTGTGGACACTAAGTTATATCTATAGCTATTTGTAGGAAATGGAATCTTTCTTAAAAAATAAAAAGTATTATCATCCAAACATGAAGGAATATTATGGTGGAAAAATATTTGCTATTTAAATTTTTGTTAAGTAAGATGTAGAAATTCGTCAGAAAACAATATACGGTAGCATCAACTAGGCAAACTGATTTTTGTCATTATAAAGAGGAGTCAGTTTAAGTATGCCTAAAATAGTGGTCTTTTTCTAGGAGAAAAAGGTATCCTAGATTCTTGTCCTAGTTTTACATTAACAGATTAATATTATTGCATGCCTCATTTTGTATATGCCTGGAGTGTACATTATTATACTCTTAAAACTTAGAAGAGGCTACATCTAACAAAGATCATGCCAGCCTCTTTGATTAGTTCCTGCTTTGACTTCTGTCCTAGATTAGATAAATGAATTTAAACTCTGCACAGGGCTCAGTGCCAGGCACTGGTAAAACCCTTGAGCAGGATGCCTCTTCCTTTTCTAATAAGGATGGCCCAAAGAGGTTAAGTATAGAAATTTGTGCAGGTTTTATCATGAATGATGGAATGGAGTTCTAAAACACTCCCATGGTTGCAGCTCTCAGATACACACTCTTCATCAGCTCTCCCCAGTATTAAGAAAGGTAAGCTAACACATTGTATTGGTTTACATGGCTGTCAGTTGTGGCATTAAGGCTTAACAGAGAGTCACTGTGTAAACTAAACATTAAGAAAGTGTGGCCTTGCATTGAGAATTGCTTGGCAGAGTTGCAGCTGTGTCTAACAGTTTTCTGGGATTGGCACGGAGGATTTATTTGGGCTGGCTAAAAGGTAACACCTAGTTTTTTTGTCTGTTTTTGTTTTTTGACTGTGATATGTAGATATTATTACTATTAAATAATTTGCTTTTTTACAATTAACAGTACTGTTTTAGTTAATCAAAGCATTCCAGATAATCTTTCATATTTCAACTAATTTTTCTTGAATATTGGTGTTTAGGAAGATGTAAATTATTTCTCACATCTCATGGTTTGAACTTTTTTGCTGCTTTTGATTATGACAAATGCTACTTCCAGAAATTGTGAATATGTGCAAATCTGGATTTTTAAATATAGCTGAGTAGTAGGATCTGATATTTATCAGTTTTCTTTTTTTTTAAACACTAAGTTGTCCATGGTTAAATTTGACAGACTTTAAAATCCATAGGCTTTTCTAGTCTTTTCCTGTTTGTTGGTTATTAGTGTGTTGCCATTAAAGGACACTCAAAATGGCCACTTTATGTTACCTGGAACCCTCAAATGACTAGTATTATCATTAGTAATCACCACGGGGAAAGCTGCAAAGTTAACAGTTATATTCTTTATATAATTTCTGTGACTTTCAAGTTCTTTTCAGGCAGCCTGTTGTAGATTGGGAAAGCAGGCCTGACTGTCAGAGGTGCGGACAGGGACCTCTCATTCCAGCCTTTATCGCCCTGCATTGTTTAAGAGCAGTACATACTCTGCTTCTCATGGAAAAATGCAGAAATCATTCTTGGATTAATATTCTGCTACCAGATGTATGAGGCTGGCTCTAAAGAAGCTTTTTCTCTTAAATACTGTCAAAAATAGAGACGCTGAAGACTGGAGAGAAGCCATTTATTTTGAACAGTTTATTTTTTGACAGTTTGTGTTTGTAAAGAAACCTGCTCATAATATTTACTGAAGAGATCCACATAGTTGCCTGAAGAAACCCCACAGGTTTTCTTTTTTGCCTTGAAAAAAGTTTCCATAGAGCTTAACCCTTCTGTGGTACTTCTTGACTTAGCTTCTGATTAGTTGATTTATGGACTTTATTTACCAGCATGATTGGAGAATTCTTTAACTATACTGAAATTGCACTCTGCCTGTGCTCTCTTCTGTTTCCTAGGTAACAAATGCACTGCATAGATTCCATAATGAGGACTGTGGTTGGCTAGTTACAGTGTAAATTCTGTTGTTTGGTAAAGCTTAGTCTCAAATTCAAATAAAGGTCAAGAAACTAAAAGTACTGAAAATGCAAATTTTTGCATTTCATCTTGTAGCCAGTGTCAACAAAGTTTAATACCCTTTTCTAGAGAAAGACAATTTATGCAGCATTATTCGGGTTTGTCTTGCACAGTCTCAAACTTAAACAGTTAAAGAGATTTTTGAGTATTGCATATTGGTAAAACCAGTGTCTCTAGTGACAAAGAAGATGTATTTCAGAAACACTTTATCACACTTAATATAGAAAGCAAAGGGATGTGGTCTAGGACATCAGTAATTGGTCCTTTTGTACTGAAAGAAAAGTAGCATCAAAAGATGTCTCAAAAGATAAATTGTGCAACTTTATGTGAAAAAGAACTTTTAAAAACTCTAAGAAGGCATTAAATCATTTAAGAAACTTTTAAAAACATTAAAAATCTTACCATAAAATGGTGCAGTTTTCTCCTAGCTTTTTCCCCCCTCTAATCTGCTTGAATGTGGACTGGCCTGACGTCAGGGAGCAGGTCTTCAGGTTGGAGAATAGCTTTCCCTTCCACCTTACTTTACTCTCGGGCCTCTGTACCTCTGGATGCAGGCAAGAAGTAGTGCAGTTGCTAGCAGTTGTTACCTGTTTGTGTGTGTGTGTGTGTGTGTTTAAACCCACACAAATAACTTCCAAAGAATTCCATAAATTGTTGTTTTTGTTCAGTGGCTAAGTCGTGTCTGACTCTTTGAGACCCCATGGACTGCAGCACACCAGGCTCCCCTGTCCTTCACTGTCTCCCAGAGTTTGCTCAGATTCATGTCCATTGAGTTGGTGATGCTATATAACCATCTCATCCTCTCTGCCCCCTTCTCCTTTTGCTGTCTGTCTTTTAATACCCATTGCAAGTATCTTTTCATTTGATACCTGAAAATTGATTTTTATTTGTTAATCATCAAGGATTCCATTAGCTGAAATTAAAAAAAAATTCTTTTGAATTTTGGAGAATTATCCAGAGTTGCCCCCATTGGGCTTCTCTGATAGCTCAGTTGGTAAAGAATCTACCTGCAATGCATGAGATCCCGGTTCGATTCCTGGGTCGGGAATATCCACTGGATATTCTACCTACTCCAGTATTCTTGGGCTTCCCTTGTGGCTCAGCAAGTAAAGAATCCACCTGCAATGTGGGAGACCTGGGTTCAAAGCCTGGTTGTGAAGATCCCCTGGAGAAGGGAAAGGCTACCCACCCCAGTATGGAAACCTTGACAGACTTTATTTTATAAATAGGGCTTCCCTCATAGCTCAGCCAGTAAAGAATCTGCCTGCAGTGCAGGAGACCCGGTTTCTATCCTTGGGTCAGAAAAATCCCCTAGAGAAGGAATTGACAACCCACTTTAGTATTCTTGCCTGGAAAATCCCATGGACAGAGGAGCCTGGTAGACTACAGTCCATGGGGTCACAAAGAGTCGGGCACGACTGAGCAACTAACACTTCACTTCACTCTCCCTTGCTTGGCTGAATTGTTTTTGGATTATTTATCTTTTTACTTAATTCAGATTTCAGGAATAGGACACATCTTGGTTGGATTTGTCTGTCTCTTCTTGGTTTTCCTCAAAACTGACCCTTTAACCTTTTCTGTCCTCTTCTAATTGCCAGTATCGCATCCCTTCACTTTCCCCTTATCAATATCTTCCCTGTTTTCCCTTGTAAATACTTGCTGTTTAAACATTTTCATTGCTGCATATAAGCCATAGTCACCAGATAGAAAAAGCTCTACTTTGCTGTTTTGAGGCTTCATACTTACTGAATTATTATCAGTATCTGTGAACTCTTACCCGACTAGGATACTACTTTCTCTCTCCAGCCTGTATTCATTTGCAAGGGCTGCTGAAACAAAGTAAGACAGACTGGGTCACTTAAACAACAAAAATGTATTCATTTTTTACAGTTCTGAAAGCTTTAAGTCCCAGATCAAGATGTTGGCAGCGTTGGTTCTTCTCAGCCCTCTCTCTTTGGCTTGTAGATACCTGTTTTCTTAAGATATCTTCACATGGTCCTTCCTGTGTGCCTCTCTGTGTCCTCATCTCCTTTCTTCCGATGAGACATCATTCTGTATCCTTAGGACTCACCTAAATGACCTCATTTTATTTTAATGCCCTCTTTAAGGCCCTATCTCCAAATACAGTCTCCTTCTGAAGTACTGGAGGTTAGGACATCAGCGTATGGAGTGGGGGGAATACAGTTACAGCTCATAACAGCCTGTTCTTTCACCAGTGTCTTTCATGGGTTTCCCTGGTGGCTCAGATGGCAAAGAATCTGCCAGCAATGCAGGAGACCTGGGTTTGATCCCTGGGTGGGGAAGATCCACCTGGAGGAGAAAGTGGCTGCCCATTCCAAGTATTCTTGCCTGGAGAATTCCATGAACAGTGGAGCTTGGCGGGTGACAGTCCATGGAGTTGCAAAGAATTGGACACAACTGAGCGACTGTCACTCACCTTGTCTTTCATACATACATACATACATACTTCACTCCATGTGTGTAATTTTATAGTCGTTTTCATCTTTTTAATACCTTTTTTACTCAGCATTTTTTCACTTGAGTGCAGGGCCCAGTAGACAGCAACATCATCAACTTTGTATGCATTAAAAATAACCAAAATGCGTAGTTAAAGGCTTTTCATATTATTTTTAAATGCTTTATTTTGAATAGTTTTAAGTAGAAAAGTCTTAATCATTGGTTTCAAATGCAAGAGAATCTCAGTGGAGCCAAATATGATGAAACTGCTAATGCTGTTTTCTTATGAATTCTAAGAACCTGGTTCTTTTGGTGGTGTTTTTCAGATATTGGTCTTGATAACTTGCATGGTAAATCACACACCTTTCTGATAACTTCACACCTTCCTTGGCTGATGACTCTTGAATCTGATAACCACTCAGGGCATCTCTGCTGAATTTCAGATGTATGTACCAACCAGCTGGACACAATCATTTGATATTCCACAAACACTTCACATTCAGCATGCCCCAAACTTGACTTACCTTTCTCTTAAAATCCATGTCTTGTTAACTAGGGAACCATTCCCTAGCTTAGTGAGTGGTTCTGTCCATCCATTTTCCCAGTCCAGAAATTGAGTTATCTGTGACTTCTCCCTTATTCTCAGTCCTATTTTCTGTATAGAATCAAGGTCCTAAAGCAGTCAGTTCCTGCTCCCCAAGATTTCTCAGTTCTGCTGTTTGCCCCAGACAAATCACATACTACCCTGTCACCTTTGCCCATCATTGGTTTAGTTCTACACTTGCATATATTCAGTTTATAGCATAAGTCCTTGTGTTAAGCCTTCTGTAATCATTTGATAGTCTGAAACTCAATGAATCCTCATAAACAGCTCATGTGAGTATTATCTCTGTCTTTCACATTTAAAACTGTTTATCCGTGGCTTTTGTACTTGAAGGTCAGTTTGTCTGAATATAATTACTTGGCCTGCATTTTCTTCCCTCAAGAATCTTAAATATGCTATTCTGTTTTAGGATTTGGCAAATATTTTCTTAAAAAGACCAAATAGTAATTATTTTAGACTTTGTGGGCCATAGGTCACTGTCACAATTGTTTAACTGTGCCATATCAGTGCAAAAAATCCTCCGGCCAAGTGCGGGAAAGGCAAGAGACACAGACGAGTTCAGTCCCTGGGTCAGAAAGGTCCCCTGGGGTAGGAAATGGCAACACACTCCAGTATTCTTGCTTGGAAAATTCCATGGACAGAGGAGCCTGGAGGGCTATAGTCCATGGGGTCGCAAAGAGTCAGACACAACTCAGCGTGAACATGAGCATCCGTGCAAAGGCAGCCTTAGAGAATGTATAAATGAACAAGCATGTCTGTGTCCCAGTCAGAACTTCTATTTACAGAACTGGAAAGTCGGCATGTTTGGCCCGTAAGCTGTAGTTTACTAAGTCTTACTATGTTGTATTCTGATAAAAATGTTGTTGTCAGAGTCTAATACCAGTATGATTTTCTTTAAGTGTCTTATATTTTTCCCTAGATGCCGAAAAGACCTTTTCCCCTCATCTTTAAAGGCAGATAATTTTACTAGAATATATCTTAAATGTTGTCTGTCCTGTTAAGTTTTCCAGATATACGGTGTATTTTATTATGTTGGCTCAATTTTTTTAATAAATATTTTCATCAGTTTTATATTTTGGTATTTATTCATTTTCATTCTTTTTATTTTCTTCTTTGAGGTCTTCTGTTAAATTTATGTTGGATCTTCTTTGCTTATCTTTTATGTCTCTTGCTTCAAGTTCTTTTTAATTTTTTATATTTGCTGTATTTTTTCTTTTAACGTTTATTTCCTCGGCTGTGTTGGGGCCTAGCTGTGGCGCGTGGATCTTTGGTGCCTCCTGTGGGATCTTCGGTTGAGGTGCACACACTCTCTAGTTGTGCACAGAGGTTTAGCTGCCCCGCAGCAGGTGGGGTCTTAGTGCTCCGACCATGGATGAAACCTGTGTCCCCTGCGTTGGCAGGCAGATTCTTGATCACTGTCACCAGGGGAATCCACAGGTTTACTTTTTTAAGTAACTGCCAGACTTTTCCAGAGTGACTGTACCATTTTATATTCCCAGCAGCAGTACATCCAGTCTCTCCCCATCACTGTTAGCATTTGGTGGTGGTGCTATTTTTTATTTTAACTGTTCTGATGTGTGTTTAATAATATTGTAGTTTTAATTTGCATTTTCTTAATGGCTGATGTTATACATCTTTTCATTTGCCCATTTGCATCTGTACATCCCCTTCTGTGAAATGTCTGTTTGTGTCTTTTGTCTATTTTCTAATTGGTTTTTTTGTTTGCTTGTTTTACTCTTTTGAGAGTTCTTTATATGTTTTAGATACTAATCCTTTGTCAGAGATTTGGTTTGCAGATCCTTTCTTCCTGTCTATAGTTGTCTTTTGATCCTCTTCACATGGGCTATCACAGAGCAAAAGTTTTAGTATTACCAATTTTTCCTTTGATGGATCTTGCATTTGGTTCAAGTCTAAGAACTCTCTGCCTAGCCCTAAATCTCAGAGATCTTCTCCTGTGTTGTTTTGCAGTTAAGTGTATGATCCAGTTTGTGCTAATTTTTATTTAAGGTGTGAGGTTTAGGTCGAGGTTCATTTTTGCCTGTGGATGTCCAATTACTCCTGTAGCATTTGTTGAAAAGGCTATCCTTCCTCCATTGAATTGCTTTTGCACCTTTGTAAAAAGTTAGTTGAGCATATGTGTGGGTCTATATCTTGGTCTGCTCCATCTGTTTTTATGAGTAGATTTGAGGAGAGTCCAAAACTAAGCTTCTGCCACTATCCTGCTTGCTTAGAACTCCTTATTCCTTTGAATGATTTTTTGTTATTAGATTGGGTATTGTTTTTTTTCCTATTGATTGAAGAGGACAGGTATCTGTGTAGGTTTAAAAAGAAGATAAACAGTAATTTAACAATTTTGTAGTTTGTCTGTTTTATAATATAGTGATAAGCCCTTATGTATTTGCTTCAGAGAGTTTAATTCTTTTCTAACTTAGGTTGTTAACATTTTCATGACAGTTATGATTCAATAATGGAGAAGGCGATGGCACCCCACTCCAGTACTTTTGCCTGGAAAATCCCATGGATGGAGGAGCCTGGTGGGCTGTAGTCCATGGGGTCGTGGAGAGTCAGACACGACTGAGCGACTTCCCTTTCACTTTTCACTTTCATGCATTGGAGAAGGAAATGGCAACCCACTCCAGTGTTCTTGCCTGGAGAATCCCAGGGACGGGGGAGCCTGGTGGGCTGCCGTCTATGGGGTCGCACAGAGTTGGACACAACTGAAGCGACTTAGCAGTAGCAGCATGATTCAATAATATTCTTTATTTATGTGGCATCTTGAGAAAACAAGAAACTCTACATTAAAGCATTTCTGTATAACTAAAATTTAACTCCTGGACAAAACTTAAGATTTTAATCCTTTTTAATGAAAATGGACCCCACGTGTAGTTTAAGTAAAGGTGGCATTTCAGTTGCTTTTAGAAATTTGCCAGAGGAATCATCTCCTGGCATCTGGATGAGTCCAAGCAGATAGCAGAGACATTTTCAAGATTTTTTCACTGCCCTCCAAGTTCTCTTTTCTTACAGCTAATCCAAGGAAATACTAATGCAACTCCTGGCCTAAGAGTTAAACTGATACAAATGATTAGGAGAAAAGCATACAAATTTGGCTAATAGTTTTACGTGCACATAGGAGTCTTCATAAGGAAATTGAAGACCCAAAGAAGCAGTTAGGATTGAGAGCTTTTTTGTATTTTTAACAAATGATAAATTTGTAGAGAAGACGTAGGCAAAGGAGTTTTAGCTAGGGCCTGTAAATTGTCAGACTAGGAAGTAAATGGGGACACTTAATTGAAGATAAGGGTTATTTTAGTAGGTTTGTTTGTATAGATGCATTCTGGCATTGACTCCTAGTTACCATTGTTAAGAATGTTCTTCTTTTCCTGTATAAAGAGGGCATCTTTCTCATGGGAAACTTTATGACCTGCTTTTAGGTAGAAAGAGGGAGGTCAGCCTTTTGTGCATCTGATGATTCTCAAATGCCATCAGTTCAAAATAATCAGTATGCCAAAGCAGCATATTTTAGGGGATGGCACGTTATGAACCAATGTAAGTATAATTTACATTCAAAAATGAATGTGTCATGTGTACACTTGATAGATTTTTACAGATTGAACCTGTGACTAGCACTGTGATCAATAAGCAGTGTTATCAGCACCCCTGCAGAACCTCTTATATTCCTTCCAGTATCTAACACAGCCTTTCTGAAGAAAAACAGATACTCTGACTGCTGAGTAATGGGGTATATATTATATATGTTCAGCTTTAGTAAATACTGTTTGTTTTTCAAAGTAGTCGTATCTATCGACACCACTACCACCAGTGTGTCTCCGTTCTTGTTTCCCTTCCTCATGTTAATCATTTTGAAAAGCAGTTTGATAAAATATATCAAGAACCATAAATGTATTCATACCCATTTATCTAGTGATTCTAGTAATTGCAAAGATAGGAAAAGATACTACAGAAGTGGATTTAGGGAAGCAGAGACCAGGGACCACAGGCTAAATCTGGCCTGATGCAGCCCCAATCCAGTCACAACCATTCCTTGTCTGTGGCTGTTTTTGTGCTGTTTTAGTGGCAGATTTAAGTTGTTATAGAAAATGTCTGCCACCTAACCCTCTCCAGAAAAAACTTGATGACCCTTGCAATAAAGCATTATATGGAATAGTGCAAGATTGGCAATAACCAATATATCCATCATAAGGGAAGTTATTAGATAAATCCTGGTGTAAACATTTGATGGACTAGAACATAGCCATTTAAAATGGTGATTATAGAGGTTTTTCATCCAGCAAATATTTATTGGGCGTTGCTATTTATTAGGCACTTTTCTAAGTGTCAGGAAATTAGTAGAAAAATTCCTTCCCTCATTGAACTTTCAGTTGAGGAGACAGAATAAACAAGATAAATATGGAAAACAACAGAGAAGTGGGGTAAGTGCTAAGATGGAAAAAAGTAAAGCAGGGAAGGGAGATGTGAAACATTTCAGGGTGAGGGCTTGACATTTCAGTTGCTAAAGAAGACTTCACTGAGAAAATAGCTTTTGAGCAAGGACCTAAAATAAGTGTATGGACCTGACACTGAGGTAGACGGAGGATGAACTTCTGAGGCAGAGGAAACAGAAAGGACAAAAGGCCAGAATTGGAAATGTGACTCTGGTGTTCTAGGACTAGCAATAAGGCAAAGGGCTGCTGCGGAGAGGAGGAGGGAAGAGTTCCAAGGGCTGAGCTTGCACAGGGTATTGGGTGATGACAGATCATGTAGGGCCTTGTGGCAGCATGAGAAATCCCTGCTATAAATTGTTCAGGTTTTAAAAAAAGCTCTTTCCCTCTTCTACTTTCCCTCCCTCTTTCTCTGTTTAATAATGATAGTTATGCAAAGCAATACATAAGGAAAAGATTGGAAGAAAACACACTAACATGCTAATGTCCTGGGTTGTGAATTATATTTTTCTTTTTGTTAAACGTTCTATAATTTGGAAGGCAGCTATGCTCACCATTGTAGCACCAATGCTTATAATTTGGCCATGTTTTATAATAAACATATTTTAAAACTTAAAAGGATTTTAAAGAAACTTAAAAGATATCTTTGTCTTTGAATACTTTAGAAATTGAGTACTTTAGATCCTCCTGAAGTTTATTGTAATCTGCTGGTAGGCAGCAGTGTCTTAAATCATCTGAGGAGTTGCTGCATTTTGGGGGTTTTTTTTTTTGGTTGTTCCACCTTGGTGGCTCAGCTGGTAAAGAATCCACCTGCAATGCAGGAGGTCCCGGCTTGATCCCTGGGCTGGGAAGATCCCCTGGAGAAGGGAACGGCAATCCATTCCAGTATTCTTGCCTGGAGAATTCCATGGACAGAGGAGCCTGGCGGGTTACAGTCCATGGGGTCACAAAGAGTCAAACATGATTGAGTGACTAAGACAGACACACAAACACACACTCACACATACATGGCTGGCAGAATCTTAGCTCCTCAACTAGGGATTAAACTCAGGCCCTCGGCAATGAAAGCTAGGAGTTCTAATCACTGGGCCCACAGGGAGTTCCCCATAGCTGTTTTTTTAATGATTAATTTTTCAGTGTTTGTACATTGTAGGAATGATCTGTTTTACATTTTAGCCCTTATATTTTATGGATAAGAAAACGATCAAGAGGAGAGAAAGAATTTGGGCTTCTAGTTCTTTTTTGTAGGTGTTTGTATGCTTCAGCACCATTTAATCTGAGGTTTTCTTAACACTTTAGTGATTTCTATGATTAATAATTTACCTAATTTTTAACTTGAAAATTCTTGCAAATAATAATGTCTAAATCTGTTCTGTTGATACCTTCTCAGCACAGAACTATTGTAGCAAATATGGTGATAATAATGAATTCTTTTGACCAGCACCCTAGTTAAGAACATGGATTTGGGACTCAGACTGCCTCGGTTTAAATTTTGTTGCTGATCCTTATTGGTACTTAATCTCTCTGTGCTTTAGTTTCACATTTATAAAAAGGATATAATACTAAGTATTGGAGAAGGAAATGGCAGCCCACTCCAGTATTCTTGTCTGGAGAATCCCATGGACAGAGGAGCCTGGTGGCCTATGGTCCATGGGGTCACAAAGAGTTGGACACAACTGAAGAACACAGCATACTAAGTATATACCTCATAGGGTTGTTGTGAACATTAAATGAATTTATGTGAGCAGAAGGTGAGGCATATAGGACAAATTGTTATTGAGGTTTAGGTATCTACAAGGGAAGGCATTTAAACACTAGATCCTAGAGAAAATCAAGTTCAACAGATACTTCTTTATTGAAAGTCTGTGTATGCCTCTCTACTTTGACTTCATAGCTGGCATATAGACTTCCTGGTGGTTCAGACGGTAAAAGCGTCTGCCTACAGCATGAGAGACCTGGCTTCAATCCCTGGGTCGGGAAGATCCCCTGGAGAAGGAAATGGCAACACACTCCAGTATTCTTGCCTGGAAAATCCCATGGATGGAGGAGCCCGGTAGACTACAGTCCATGGGTTGCAAAGCTGGCGTATAGGAATTTATTAAGAATGTGTTGCTCAGTTGCTCAGTCGTGTCCGACTTTCTGCGACCCCATGAACCGCAGCATGCCAGGCCTCCCTGTCCATCACCAACTCCCGGAGTCCACCCAAACCCATGTCCATTAAGTCAGTGATGCCATCCAACCATTTCATCTTCTGTTGTCCCCTTCTCCTCCTGCCCTCAATCTTTCCCAGCATCGGGGTCTTTTCTGGTGAGTCTGTTCTTTGCATCCGGTGGCCACAGTACTGGAGCTTCAGCTTCAGCATCAATCCTTCCAATGAATATTCAGGGTTAATTTCAAGATTGATTGGCATGATCTCCTTGCAGTCCAAAGGACTCTCCAGAGTCTTCTCCAGCACCACAACCTAATCATTTTAATCAACACAGTGGCTTCAAACAGTGTGCTATTGTAGCACTCACAGTATGTTCTTGTTCATTAGAAAAGACCCTGATGCTGGGAAAGGTTGAAGGCAGGAGGAGAAGGGGACGACAGAAGACCAGATGGTTGGATGGCATCACCGACTTGATGGACATGAGTTTGAGCAAGCTCCTGGAGGTGTTGGAGGACAGGGAAGCCTGGCGTGCTGCAGTCCGTGGGGTTGCAGAGTCAGACATGGCTGAACGACTGAACAACAACAGTTGTAGCACTTACACTATAAACCCTTACGTATGGTTATCAGAGTTCATGGAAAATAGTGTTTATTTTTATTTCAGTAGGAGAGACTCGTCTTAGATCTAAGTGGGTCATGTAGTGAGACGTGGGGCAGAATGAGTGGTAAAAGGTAAAGGACAGTGTCCAGCCACCTCTAGGGAAGATTGCTGGTTTACTGGAGCGTGCAAGAACTCTGCTTTGTGAGTATGTAGGTCAGGACAGTAAAGAACTCTATTAAATGGACACACAGTAGGGAAAGGGGATCAAATAGAGAGTGATACATGAGGCTGTGACTCTGTCCTTTGAGGTATATAACCAGGATTCTAGTATTTGGGTGTTCCCTAAATTCAGACAGGTTAAAGGCCATTGAGCTCACGTAATGGTTGCATTTAAGAACTAACAATTTAAGTTTTTTTTCTAGAAAATGACAGTTTCCAAAATATCATATGGGAAAGCTTTTGGTAAAGTTTGAAATATGAAAAATAAAATTTAACTTACAGTGTACTGTGACGTTTTATTAAAACAGTGTGGGGAAAAAGTTCATTGTGTTTTCCTTCGTGTTCTTTGTTTTAGTTAAAGATAATTTTATACACATAGAATGTCCCTAATGTATTTTGTATGTTTGCCTATTTGTGGATTGCATAAGATTCTGTTGCTTTATACTCACTCGGAAAAAACGGAAATTTTTTTGCAATGTTGACATTGTTCAGTGCTATGTCTTCAGAAGTAGTCCTTCCTCAAGCTGCTTTTCTTAAAGAAATTTTTTAAACATATTTGGAACAATGCAGATATGGTCAGCAGTGTTCTGCCACAGTAGCTTTATAAGAAAGTTCTGCCTCCCTTGCAAAATCATGCGTTGTTACTTAGGGTTTCTGTGGGCACATTAATTTTGAATAGAACCTGGGAATGGTGCTTGTTAACTAGAAGTGTAGCGGTTTTAGTAGTGAGTTCCTAACTGGACTCCGGTACTGGAGTGCTCAGTAGTATATTGCTGTTGTAACAGTTGTGGTATTTAATTGAACCTACAGGTCCTTGGGAATTTTTCTAGTTCATTATATTAAAGTGATTGGAAAGACTTCTGAGAAGTTTTCTAAAATGTAGTTCAATGTTTATGATTTAGTTAATAGTTAAGCTAAGGACTTTTAGGACCATTTAGGGGGAGGAGAAGGAAACCTTATGTTTACAGAGACCTTCGTGAAACATGAAACTGTGCCCCTGAATTAGCTTGTCTTGACCAGCCTCCTGCTGGTACACCAGGCTCTTGTCCTCAGATATGACTCCCCCTTAACACCCTTGTCAGTTACTCTTTTCAGGGCTTCAGTTGATACTTCAAATGCATGTAATTAATCTGGAGTGCTTAGGAAGGATGTGTGGGATCTCTCTTTAGGTTTAAAGAAATGACTATGAGTATTTTAATTTGATCCTTTTGAGTAGAAATCTTTGTTCTGTGTGATAAACGTGTAGCGTGTTAGCACCAAGGGAACTAAGTTTGTATCCATTGGACATCAGTCAAACTTTCTGTACTTGTACCATCAACTATGACTCTATGAGAGTGTATCTTTTAGCTTTACTTGTTAATTCTTAATCTTTTTGTCTTTTTTTCACCCCTTTAGGAATCAGATTAAAAACTTTGCACTCTCAAGCAGCAAGGTCCTACTTAATGTAGCACAGGGAACATATTCAGTATCCTGTAATAAACCATAATAGAAAATTAATATGAAAAAAGAATGTGTATGTGTATACATTATAGAACTGAGTCTCTTTGATGTACAGCAGAAATTAACACAACGTTATAAGTCAGTAGTATTTGAATAAAATACTTTTTGAAAAGAATAAAAAACTGCCTTCTCAGAAAGTGCACACTTGCACATGCAACATCTGATTTTGTATAAATTTTAGGAAATATGTGGACCCCTGATGCATTATGCCAGCAAATTCTATTTTGTGTATTTTTGTTTTAGCATATGACTTTTTGTTTAAGGATAGAAACCTTAAAGATTTGAGATAAGGATTCGGAGAGTGAGCTTATGGGCATCCAGGGAAATTTTACTTTGTTGAAGGAGAAGAGGATAATATGGTTTTTTTTTCTTCATCAGAAATCCGTTTAAACTGCTGTTTCTGATAAATGTGCTAGTAGTGTGCATCTGGGTAAATCAGTTTTCTGCACTATAGGTTTTGAAAAAATAGTGTCTCACTACTGGTGCACTCACAAAGGCAGTCTACCAAGGAAAAATTAAAAAGCTTAAATTCTCATTCTCATTTCTATGGAATAAAGAGGGAGAATTCATTATGTCAAGCATTACAAATAAGCATGTATTAAAGTGGCTACATATGATGATGGCACATTGTTGGAACACCCCATGAAAGATAATTTGCATGGAAGATGATTATTCAGTAGGGCTTTAATTTACAAGAAACATTCCACCATTTAATTGAGCCCTTTTACACACACTGCTTCACTTCAATAGATTGTGTTTGCTCCCTGCATATGTACAATGCCATAGGATGGTTTAAAATCTGATTCAGTCTAGCTGGAAGGTGAGACAGCAGCTGAAAGTCATGTCTTAAAAATATATATTATTAAACATTTGAGAATTGTTTTTTGTTTTGTTTTTAATATATTCTTACCATTTTGCTGTTGCTTTAAAAGTATGTGGTTGATGTACAATATTAGTTTCAGGTTTATTACATAGTGATGTACATTTTCATGCATTATGGATGATCACCATAAACATAATAATCATCTGTCTTCATACAAATTATGGCAGTATTATTGACCAAATTCCTTACACTGTATATTGCATCCCTGTGGCTTACTTATTTTATTACTGGAGGTTTGTACCTCTTAATCTCCTTCACCTATTTAACCCTCCCATCCCTAGCCCTCTCCCCTCTGGAATCCACCAGTTTGTTCTCTGTATCTATGAGTCTGTTTTCATTTTGGTTTTCTGTTTTACTTTGTTTTTAAAGTTCCACATATAAGTGAAGTCATGTGGTGTTTGTCTTTCTCTGACTTATTTCACAAAAATTTTTAAACTTTTTATTTCTTATTGGAGTATAGCCGATTGACAATTTTGCAATAGTTGCAGGTGGATAGCAAAGGGACTCAGTCACACATACACAGGTGTCCATTCTCCCTCAAACCCCCTCCCGTCCAGGCTGCCAAATAACGTTGAGCAGAGTGCCCCGTGCTATACAGTAGGACTTTGGTGGTTATCTGTTTTAAATATAGCAGTGTGTACACATTGATTCCAAACCCCCTAAGCCCTTACCCACCTTTCCCCTGCCTGGCGCCCGTAAGTTCTCTGTCTAAGTCTGCGAGTCCATTTCTGTTTTGTAAGCAAGTTCATGTGTATCATTTCTTTTTAGATTCTATATATAAGGCTGTCATATGCTATTTCTCCTTCTCTGACTTATTTCACTCAGTATGACGGTCTCTAGGTGACATTATTTTGTTCTTTTTAATGGCTTGAGTAATATTCGTGTGTGTGTGTGTGTGTGTGTGTGTGTGTGTGTGTGTGTGTGTACCACATCTTCTTTATCCATTCATCTATGGATGGGCATTTAGGTTGTTTCCATGTCCTGGCTGCTGTAAATAGTGCTGCTGTGAACATGGGGGTGCGTGTACTTTTTTGAATTATAGTTCGATATGAATTATGTCTGCATACATGCCCAGGAATGGGATTGCTGAATCATATGGCCACTTGATTTTCAATTTTGGGGGGAACTTGCATACTGTTTTCCATAATGACTGCCATAATGTGAAAATTAACTCAAAATGGATCAACAAAAATATGTAAGAGCTAAAACTATAAAATAAATATAAACAAAATAATCAGAATTAAATTACAATAAGTGACATTCAAATAAAGCAGAAGAAATATCATTCCTTGCTGTTTTTAACTCATTATTTATTTCTGTATAGATTGCTCTATAGAGCATCAGGTGGTTTTTATTAATCTATACTACTATTATACTAACATGAGATTTAACACAAATTAGATGTTTCTTTTTGATGTCTGAGATTATGATCATAGCATTGCAAACTGTTTAGGATCCTTTTGAAAGTATCATCTAATTTTTTTAATTGAAATGTAAGTTGATGTATAATATTATGTCCGTTGCAAGTGTGCTGCATGCTGATATCTCCCTACATTATGAAATGGTCACTATAGTAGGGTTAGTAATCATTTGTTTCCATACAAAGTTATTACAGTATTATTGACTATAGTCCTTGTGCTGTATACTGTATCCTCCTTGGCTTGTTTATTTTATTACTGAAAGTTTGTACCTTTTAATTCTCTTCACCTATTTTGCCAAACCCTTCAGCCTCTTCCCCTCTGGCAACCACCAGCCAGTTTGCTCTCTGTATCGGTGAGTCTATTTTCGTTTTGCTTTGTTTGTTTGTTTTGTTTTTTGGATTCCACATATAAGTGAGATGATACAGTATTTGTCTTTGTCTACACTATTTGACATTTCACTAAGCACAATACCCTCTGGATCCATCCATGTTGTCATAAGTGGCAAGTTATCTAGTTTTTATGTGTTGGACACAGCAAGACATCACATGCTCTGGTATTTAAGTGTTATTTGACAGTAACAAAAGCCTTATCAAAGGCAAATATAGATGGCCTTTAGGAACTTGTTGCGGTTTTGAATTATCCTTGTGTCTCTTCTAAACATTTCTGTAATAATTTGTGCCTTTCTTCATGCCTGGTACATAGGTGTTCAGTGATTGCTTATTGGAAGAATAAATACTGTTTAAAAGAAGCAAAATAGGTGTGGTGATCATGAAAATAAATTCCAAATTGTACAGTTCTTTCAGGCATTTCCAGCAGTTAAATATTGCTGCTACAAGTGATAATAATGAGAAGTGCTGATGTATGTTTCAGAGCTCAAAAACATTTTTATACTAACTTGTTTCTGATAAAACTGCATGGGAATGATTTGATCCCATTGGACTATGTTCATGTAATTGTTGAATTATTAAAGCGTTTAATTAGTATTTCAGTAAGTGCTAATATAAATACATCACTTTGTCTCTTGTTCCTAATTATGCAATATTGTGGGAAGTGGACCAGTATAATAGAGGAGAGGTGTTTCGGTCCCCTCGGTAATGTCATCTTAATTAAGATCAAAGAGTTCTTAAGTTTCATGTGTTTGGGAAAATGGCAAAGTGAAAACAGTTTTTTGCTATTTTACACTTGGCTTGATCGATTAAATTGGCTAATAGAGAGGAAGCAAATAATTCAAATTGCTTTTACATTTTAAAGACTCTTAAGATGGAAAATAGAAAAGACAAAGGTAGATAAACTACGTGTATATTATTTACAAGTAAATTTAATTCAGTCTAGCAGTGGCTTTGAGTACAAGTACTACCCTTCAGTTGTAGATAAGATAATGTGTAGTATAATCTTGAGTAACTAGAGACAGAATGAAATGGATATTTTGAATTAGTTGTGCATTATTTAGTATGTCTGATAAAGCAACAGCATATACCTGATGCTTTTACCACCACTTATATAACACTCTGTACTCCAGGTAAGTAGATATGTTGGTCCTAGGTGAACATTTTTACAGTCAAGAATTGTGGGCATCCTTTGTAAATTAACACCCACAAGCTTAACCTACAGATAAGAGAGTGGCAGGGGAAGCGGAAGCGCTGATCAGAAAGAAAACTGAAGGAACAGAAAAGTAAACAAGACTTGAAACTGTGAGAAATAACATGGATTTTTTTCACTGTAACTATTCACTATAAGTATTCTAAAAGAGGAAAAAGCCCAGATCATCAAAAGTTTGTATTATTAAATACAAATAAATGTAAACTTTTCAGTTTCACTATAAGTATTCTAAAAGAGGAAAAAGCCCAGATCATCAAAAGTTTGTATTATTAAATACAAATAAATGTAAACTCAGTTTCCAAAGTCAAACTACAAAGATTAAAAATGGGAGCTAGAAATGCTAATGTCAAGTTTTCCTTCTAGTAAACCTTTCTAGACCGTCTGTGGTTTGACCTCCAGCGTATGTTGGTCCTTTTCAATTCTGTCCCCAATTCTGGCATACAGTGCCTGGAGCTAGGCGGTGCTTACTAAACGATGTTTATATTTGATCTTTATTCTCCCTTACCATGTGACTTGCTAAGTTGCCATCTCCTCCTTTGTTTTGTTTTCGATTCTGTTAATTTCTCCTTTTACCTTATAATCTCTTCTGTTTTCTTGTATCATGTTCAAGCTTGTTAGTTTAATATTTAATTTTTAAATTTTTCAATCTTTTGAAACATTTTTTCTAATTTTCTAAAGCAGATAAGGCAGTCCTCTTCCTGGGTCCATTAGTTTGCCTGTTCTCCTTGGGTTTTAAAGTGTGATATTCTTAGAGTCTTGTATTTCCAAATTACACACTACTATTTAAAATAGCATTTTAAAAATGCTTTTTATTTTGATTATTATTATAATTTTCAGGTTTGTTACATTTTTTTTAACTAGGTTTTAAATTTTATTTTATTTTTGAACTTTACAATATTGTATTAGTTTTGCCAAATATCGAAATGAATCCGCCACAGGTATACCCGCGTTCCCCATCCTGAACCCTCCTCCCTCCTCCCTCCCCTACCCTCCCTCTGGGTCGTACATTTTGATTATAAATAGGGTCTCTATGTTTTTTGGTTTGTTTTTTTTAATGTATTTTATTTTATTCTTTGGCCATGCCACATGACTTAAGGGATCTTAGTTCCCCAACCATGGATCAAACCCAGGCCCTCAGCAATAACATTGTGGATGGGGTCTTAACCATTGTACTGTCAGGGAATCCCCTGATCTGTATATGATTTGGGGCTTTGGAACTTTGAGAGTTTCTTTTTAGCATATTGCATTATCATTTTCCAGAAAGGTTCTATGTGCATTGAAAGAGTGTATTCTCTATTTGAAAAAAATTTTATATCTATTCTGGTCTAATTCTGTTTTTCTGATTTTCTCTTATCTGTTTTGAATCTTTATTCTTATTTATTTTTCATGTTATCAGAGTACAGTGTCTATTTTTGGCCCCAGTAAAAGTGAATTGGGCTGATTATTTTATACCTTTAAATGCCCTGAATGAAATGACTTTGTTTTGGTCCATATACTTGAATGATCACTGCTGGACATAGAATTCTGATTTTGAATAGCTTTTCCCCAAGAAACTATAGATCTTTCTTGTCCTCTAGTATTTTATGTTGCTGGTGAAGTAACTCACGTTCTGTTTTAGTGCTTTATCCCTGATAACTGCTCTCCAGTAATAGCCACCCAAGTCTTAATACTGTCTTGGTATTTAGTATTCTACCATCTCTAAGTAGCTCTAGGCCAGCTTTCCTTTGCCTGAACCATGTTTGATATCTATCCTGTTGCTAGGCTTCCTACACCTGTCTCAGCTCCTGGTGCCTTTGAAAGAACCATGAATGATTCCCTCCTCCTTGGTTCCATGCCGTGGACACGATTGGCTTGAAATATGCAGTCATTCTCATTGCTTGCTTTGACATAGACCCTGACCCTTGTTGAGCCCAATTGAGATCAGCTTCCTTATTTCCATCTGTCCTATCTCCTTTTCTGTGGCTTGATCCTTGGGTATAGCCATAAAGCTTATCCCCTTTATGCATGAGTCTACATGTGGGCAAGATGAATATACTAATTCAGGAGGACTTGGCTTAGCCCCTAGTGGGTCTTTGGTATAGCTGCCCGTGGCACTGGTACAGGGACTCAGTCTCATTATGTGGACCTAGTATTCAGCATCTGTCTTTTGGTCACAATAGGTAGAATGAAAATTTGAATTAACATGGCCCAGACTTCTTTTAGAGTCAAGTGGATGATGGGAGTACTCAAGGTGACGAGTGTGGGTGATCTAAATTAGCAAGATACAGGGCTGTGTGATGACAACTGGCCAGTATCTTTTCTGCCATCATAGCCATCCATCATTACAACTACTCATCCGAGGCTGATTTCTTTTTGGTGCTCATGACTCCTAATTTGAGAAGTGACATCAGAATCAGATGCTAAGGATAGAGGATGGTTTTGGAAAGATGGTGAGATTTTTCAGATAGCCACATTATTAGATATGTTGATTTTAAAGCACAAACCATGTGGCTTTAGAAGCTTTGTCCTGGATTACATGAAATTTAAGCCATTTGTCAGTCTGATCTCGGGCCTGGAATTTCCTCATCCTGTTTTACATTTTCGGAAGTCCTAGGGAAGGTAGTTTAGAATTTCTTAGTGAAATGTTTTTCTAAAAATGATTAAAAGTGAGCCTTTGTGCAAAATCATTCTGGAAGGTGTGTATATGAACATGTGCTCTAACATCATTTTAGTATAGGTTGTCAGTCTAGGCCTCTGTGAAACCGGCCCAGTATTAGCAGGCACTCCTGAATCAGCTATTGAGGGGGTGTCAGGGTGCCATGTGGAGAGAGGAAGGGGCATTGGCTAGCTGAAGAGTGTACTCTGAGGTGCCATAATTAGTGAGCAGATGGGATCGGTGAATCTGCAAACTAGCAGAGGTGAGGTCAGGGGATAGGGCTAGTTTGGATGAGATGTGTTCTGTAAAAATAATAGTGACCACTTATTGAGGATGGACTATGTGACTTGAGCGCTGAATATATAGCAAAACTGGAGAGGGGATTGACTGGAGTGGGCAGTGGCAGTCGTGCAGAGGTTTCTAAAAGCCTTTTTTTTTTTTTTGCTGGACATGATGTCAGTCTTTTACATGTGTTATCTTACTACAGCCGTAAAACCAAGGTACTATTATTTTCATCTTTAAAATGTGAAAATTGAGTCTTAGAGGTTAAGTGAATTGTTCAAAGTTATACAGCTAGTAATTGCTGGAGCCAGGATTTGAAACATATCTGTCTGATGCCAAAGCTTGTGCATGGTGTACTGACCCACTGTGTGCAGCAGATGAGATAAGACCTATGGGGTAATGTGTATCTTAAATTCTTTTCTTGAATTCTGAAAAAAAAAAAAAGGCTCTAAGTTTGTCCTACTCTGTCTTAACAGACAGACTTAACAGGAACTTTGTCATGAATGGAAATTTGCAAGTAGCTCTTACATTTAAGATTTGTGTTTGGGATGAGGGCTGGTGTGTTCAGGATCCATCCAACAGTGCATCTGAGTGAGTTGCTGTATTGTTACAGGCGAGCCCACATCACACATATGATGCCATTTCAGGAGAGTTGGGTTCTTTCAAAGGCAGGTTGTTCCATCAGACTGGAAAGGTTTAAGTGTGGGTATTTTATCAGAACCATAGAAAATTCAATGTATATGACCTAAGCATGGTTGATAAAGTTGTTATTAGCATTTCTCTCTATATAAAGAACATGCTAAATCAAAACCCCAGATGGAAATACGTGGTAAAGTTGGCTCTGATTCAAATGGCTCCACTTTTATTCTTGGACCTATGGGTGGGTAGGCATTGCTTATGTGGAGAGTTGTGTTCTTAGAAGTCTCTGCATATATCAAATATGTTCCAAATGGGCAACCCCTCCTCATAGGTTAAAGCAGGATTTTTGAGTAAGATTTCATAACTGAGGGAGCACTGAGGATGGTAGTTGAATAATAAGCACAATTGTAGATCACATTACAGAGATTTTGAGCTATTCTTACCTTAGGCCCTTAGTCAACTCCACCCACCTCCCTCCCCACCCCCACCCCCCTTTACCCCGCAGGCTTTTGCTGCCCTTGTTCTGTCCTGCAAACTGATTTACCATTTCTAATTTGAATTTCTAAAGAATGGAATTTTGTGGATTTTTTGGTGTTTCTCTCCACCCATCTTATTTCTCTTGTTGATTTCAGCTCTTTTTTTCAGTATTTTTTATTTTAAATTAAATATTTAAATTTCTTTCTAATTGGAAGATAATTGCTTTATAAGTTGTGTTGGTTTCTGCTGTACACCATAGTGAATCAGCTATAAGTATATGTGTATCACCTCTCTCTTGAACCTCCCTCCCACCCCCCCACCTTTTTTCAGTATTGATCCATCATTTCCCATCTGTATTCCCATGTATGCAAAGCCAACAAGATGTAATGGTGGCACCGATATTAGTGCCAAGGGATTAACAACTCTGAAGGGGGGAATTGTGTGTGTATGTGTTGGGGTGGGTGGATTTGAGAACAGTCTAATAACAATGCTGTTGAAATAGAGTGTGGATGGATCCAACTAAGGATATGTGAAATCTCAAAACCAGAGCACGGTAGCGGTCCTGCACACGGACTGCAGGCATTAGCCTTCTTTCATATGTTTAGAACCACTTACAAATTCTTGGCTTTGGTGAGGCCCACAGTTGACGGGGATTCAGTTTAGTTAACTAGCCACAGTTTGTGCCACACCTTGGAATATGAGGGGAGAGTGTAACTGAGAAATATGCCTTTTGGGGGTGGGTAACATAAAATGTACTATCTTAACCCTTTTTAAGTGTGTAGTTCAGTGGCGTTAAGTACATTCACACCGTTGTGCTATCATCACTACCATCTGTTCCCAGAGAGCTCTTTTATGGTGCTCTGAGATGCTTTCCTTCATAAAGATGTTGAGTGGTGTTGTCTAGAACTTGCTGCGATGATGGAAATGTTCTAGAAATGTTCTCTTTCTGCACTGTCTGATATGGTCGCCATTAGCCTCATGTGGCTGTGAGCGTTTTGCACGTGGCTGGTAAGGAACCAAAATTTTACTTATGTTTCATTAAGTTTTACTTTAAATAGCCATGGCAGAAGAGGGCTAGTAAGACTTCAGTGACCCTAGTGCCGCACTGATGCCTTAGGGGTCTTGCTGGATAGGGCTTTGATGCCTCCAAAGGAGTCACTGCTTACTGTCTATGGTAAATTAGGACTGCATTTTCTCATAGAAATGATAAAAGTTTTTAATTGGCTGTTTCAAGTAGAAGTATAAGTTCTGTATTTCTGGTCAACACAGTGGGCTAAATGACTTTTTTTGGGTGACCTGAAAACCTAATCATAATAGCATTGTTTTATGATAAAATCCTTAATTGTAGTCTGTACCCGTTGATTTACCATCTGTGGGCCTCAGTCTTCTCGAAGAGACTTGCCATGTGTTGTATTTCCCCAGGTTCCCTCCACAGAGGGTTGCAACACAATGTATGTAAGGCAGATTTCACACATTTGACTCTTAACTGGTGTGTCAGAGATAACTCCATCCCTAAAGGTATTTGGACAGGTGTTCGATATACTGAATAAGCAGAGAACATTTCACTGTGCTGGCTATGAGTTGACTGTGACATTTTCTTTTCTCCTTTATTCTGATTTCCCATTATTCACCCATTGCCCATCCTCTCAGGACCATAAACCCTAGAAGTACATTCTCTCCTGGAATCCACAGCAGTTGACCTCTCTATAAACATACAAATCTTGAGAAAATGAGCATTTCCTGTGGTTTCCATCTACTCATAATGGTTTGTTCTCAGTAAGGTGAAGTAGGCTGGTTCTGGGGACCACTGGCGGTCTGTGTGTTGCCTGCATTATTTGGCTGATCCTAATGATGCCATTACTGTTTATTGCTGCAATTATTCATATATAAAAGTAATTTTGCCCAGTACTTGTTACACGAAGGGAAATTTATTATGTATCTCTCTTGTAAGTAATTTTCTAGTCCTCATAGGGTCCCAATTGGTACTTCCTCTGGATGAGAGAAGCCACATTGTGCCCTTGATTATTGTTTCTGTTTTGTAGACTTACTGTATAGTCCAAATAGGAACAAACATACCCTTAACTTACTGAATCTGAGCACAAAGAGGACTAAAACAAAGGGACTCAGGCCCTGTTATTAAGGGCACTGGGAGTGGGAGAAGTTGGAAAACTCCCTTTACGGTTTTTTATTTGACTTATCCCTGTGAATTAATTCCCCTCAGTGCCATCCTAATCTTTGACTGTCAGGAGTCTTGATGTCCATATTTATTTAAGTTGTTCTACAGAGTTGAGTGAAAGTAACTCCCTTTGTACATTTTTGAGAAGCGCTAAACTGATTGAAGTTACTGGTTCTAAAAGCTTGGGAGGTGTTTGTGATGAAGTCATTCAGGCACTGACACGTTCATGTATCCACCTTTTCATCTCAGCTTTTAAATAGAAAGTATTTTCTAGGCATTAAGACACTTGGCTGTTTCATTTTCTTTACACTCAGTGTTCTCTTTGCCTGGAAATTTCCCCCTCACTCAGCTTCATGACTTGCTTCTTCGTATTTCTCAGTTCTCAGCTTGAGTCAGTTTTTCAGAATTACCTTCCTGAACCATCCTAATTAAGTCTCCTCAATAATTCTCTATCATATAGCTGTGCTTAGTTGCTCAGTCGTGTCCGACTCTTTGCAACCACTTGGACTGTAGCCTGCCAGGCTCCTCTGTGGGGATTCTCCAGGCAAGAATACTGGAGTGCGTTGCCATCCCCTCCTCCAGGGGATCTTCCCAATCAGGGATTGAACCCAGGTCTCCCACATTGCAGGTGGATTCTTTACCGTCTGAGCCACCAAGGAAGACCAAGAATACTGGAGTGGGTAGCCTATCCCTTCTCCAGTGGATCTTCCCTACCCAGGAATCGAATTGGGGTCTCCTGCATTGCAGGCACATTCTTTTCCACCTGAGCTACCAGTGAAGCCCATATCATATAGCACCTTGTTTAAATTCTTTTCCAGCATTTAACCATATCTGTGATTATTTCACGTCTGTATTTTATCTTAAGCTTCTTCTCTGATTGACCTTCAAGTTTCTATATCCACATACCTGTTAGACATTCATGCGTTTATTTATTCTTGAATATTTATTGAGTGTCTTCTGAGTACCAGATGCTAAGAGGACAAACACTCCTGGTCTCTGACATAATGTGTGAAGCTGCGTACTTGCTAACATTAGTGTGTAACTGAAATCAGTACTTGCTGCACGTCTGTAGTCATTCACAGACATGCACAGAGCAGCGAAAAATTAGAATTGATGCACACATTCCCAGCTGAAGCTGAACAGGGCAACGTTTGACCTTCTTATTTCACCTGTCATACTATACACAAATCTCTTTTTCATGGTCTATTTGGTGCCGTGTGTTTTTTGTGTATTTGTGCTTTTGTTGGTCTTTCCACTGTTCGTGGCCCCAGAGTGCACCAGAGTGCTGTGTAGTATTCCTAACACGAGAAGCTGTGATGTCTCTTACAGAGAAAGTACTTGTTAGATAAACCTAGACAGCATATTAAAAAGCAGAGACATCACTTTGCCACCAAAGGTCCATCTAGTCAAAGCTATGGTCTTTCCATTAGTCACGTATGAATGTGAGAGTTGGACCCTAAAGAATGCTGAGCACCGAAGAATGGTGCTTTTGAACTTTCGTGTTGGAGAAGACTCTTGAGAGTCCCTTGGACAGCAGGGAGATCAAACGAGTCAATCCTAAAGGAAATCAACCCTGAATATTCATTGGAAGGACTGCTGCTGAAGCTGAAGCTCTGATACTTTGGCCACCTGATGGGAAGAACTGACTCACTAGAAAAGACCCTGATGCTGGGAAAGATTGAAGGTAGGAGGAGAAGGGGACGACAGAGGATGAGATGATTGGATGGCATCATCAACTCAATGGACATGAATTTGAGCAAACTGAGGGAGATAGAGAAGGACAGGGAAGCCTGGCGTGCTGTATCCATGGGGTCACAAAGAGTTGGACACGACTTAGTGTGAACAGCAACAAAAGCTTTGTTCAGGCATGAGTTATAGCACTGTTGGCCATGAATTCAGTGTTCATGAATCAATACTGTACGTGTATTGAGTAGGTATCGTTTAAACAGAAACACAGATAAAACAAAATCATGTGTTGTTCAGTTGGTGAAAAGTTTTTGACCAGAGGCTCACAGGAACCTAACCATATATTTCCTCTGGGAGTTCAGTATTCACTAATTCAGTGCAGTGATTTTCAGAACATAACCACTGCAGATAACAAGAATCAGCTGTACTTGTAAATTATATTAAGTGCAAAAAGGAAACAGGATGCTGTGATGGAGAGTGATTGATAAGAAAGAGACCTTCTTTTTGGTTTGGACCTTTTCTGAGGTAACATTTAAGTGGAGATCCATGGAACAAATAGACAAAGAATATTTCAGGCAGAAGTAATGGCTCTAAGATGGAAGGAGCTTGATGTATTTAACGAAATGAAAGAAAAGCATTGTAGCTGGAGGAGGATAGCACATGATGAAGTTGGAAAAGAAAGCAAGAATTTGATTATGTTACCTTTTGGAGACCACACTGAGAAATTTAGTTTTGGAATATTTAATATGAAGGCATTGGCAGGTTTTAATTGCAAGGGTGAGATGATCTGCTTTATTATTTTTTTAAATAAAATTCACAAGATTTGCAGGTGAGGTTTTTTTAAAACATAATTTAATTTACATATTTAGCTATTTTTGGCTGCCCTGGGTCTTTGTTGCTGTGCATGGGCTTTCTGTAGTTGTGGAGAGCAGGGGCTCTCTTCATCTCAGTGGGCACGTTCTCACTGTGGTGGCTTCTCTTGTTGCGAAGCACAGGCTGTAGGGTGCAGGGATTCAGTGGCTGTGGCACATGAGCTTGATTGCTGCATGGCATGTAGGATCTTCCTGGACCAGGAATGGAATCAGTGCCCTGCATTGCAAGGCATACTCACAACCCCTGGAGCACCAGGAAAGCCCTGCTTTAGAAAGATAATTATATCTGCTGTGGGGGGAATGGATTGAAGATGGCAAGGGGTAAAATGGAGAAGTAAGAGGCATCACCATCCATATTCAATAATTGTCAGACTTGCCTATTTTACCTCCTAAATAGTTCTTAACTCTGTCCCCTCCCCTCTGTTTCAGTTCACCATCTTTGATCTGCTCCCACAACTTCACAACTGATAGCGCTCTGCCTGAACCCTGTCCCACCCATCTTTCCATGCCACTGTCTTCCTTAAAACCCTCTAGTGATTCCCTAGACCCCTGGACTGTCTGGTGCTCTTTGCCTCTCACGCACCAGCCATCACTATGCTTTGTACCCCGTAGACAGAACTTGTTTGGGCCCACCTGACCTCCTTTGTTTATGAATCCTTCTCCACCTGCCATCTCACTCAGAGTTAGATGCACTTTGGTATGCCCTCCCATGGTGCTCAAAGCAAGACCCTGATACTTAATCATTTTCTGTCTTTGTCATCTATGAATTGACCAGGTACTTAACTTTGTTTTTCAGTATTAGACTGTGAATTTTGTATATTTTGATTTTGAATCCCCAACATCCATCACAGTTTTTAGATTATAGTAAAGATAAAATGTTTGTTGCATGGATCTGTTAATGTTTTATAATTTCTTGGCTAGTGTTAGGTGATAGCTTATATTGTATTCTTTTTGTGGATGAAATTATAGAAATAAAACCAGTGTCACATAACATAAATGTTCGTTTATTCATTCCAAAAATGTTTATTAGACTCCCTGGAGAACAGTGGAGCATGAGTAGTGAAAAAACAAAGTCCCTGCTGTCTTGGAACTTAGATGTGTGTATAATCTGTCTATTCCTGTATATCCATTTTGATCTCTCTGTCTCTCTACACACACACACACACACACACACACACACACACACACACAGTTGACCCTTGTACGACACATGTTTGAACTGCACGGGCCCACTTATACTCAGATATCTTTCAGTAAACGCTGTACTACTCCATGGCCTGCAGTTGGTTGGATTTGTGGTTGTGGAAGAAGGACAGATATGGAGGGGACTGACGATAAATGATATCTGGATTAACTCCCATGCTGTTCAAGGGTCATCTGTGTATTTGTGTGTGTGTGTGTGTGTGTGTATGTACATGGATGTATGCACATGTATCTGTATATATACATGCCCTTTTAATTCTGAATAGTTTGTGATTTACGGAAAAGCAGTGAAGATAAAGTCCATTCTTTATTCCAAATCCTTAGTTTTTTCCTGATCTTCTTTTTCTGTCCACGATCCTATTCATGACCTCGTTACATTTGGCGTCATACCCTTTTTGGCTTCTCTGAGCTGTGGCAGTTTTTCAGAGTCTTTGTTTTTGATGACCCTGACAGTTTTCAGGAGTGGTGGTGCATTCTGTAGAGTTGAGAATGCCTCTCAGTTTGGGTTTGTCTGATTTTTTTTTCATGATTAGATGGGAATTACGGGTTCTTGGGGGAGAAGACTGCAGTGGTAAAGTGCCATTTTCAGCATATCATATTAATGGTGCATGCTATCAACATGCATTATCACTGTTGAGGCCTTGACTCAGATATCACTTGGCTGAGGTAGTGTTTATCAGGTTTTTACAGACTAAAGTACTACCCTCTTCCCTGGCCACCATTCTTTACTTTTTGGAAGGAAGTCACTATGTGGATCCCACATTTAAGGGTTGGGGAATGATGCTCCACCTTCTTGAGGAAGCTGCATTTACATAAGTTTTTCTGAATTCTTCTATACAGTAGACTTGTCTCTACTCTCCCATTTATTGGCAATCATTTATTTATATCAGTATGGACTGATGGATATTTATTTTATGACTTTGGTTTATAATCCAATTCTGCTTTATTTTATTGCTCAAATTGTTCTACTTTGGGCCATTTGGAGCTCTTTGAATTGGCTCTGTATTCCTTTGGCATATTCCTGTAGGTTTGTGCTTTGAGCATTTTCTTATTTTCTGATAATATCAGGGTGCTTGAATATCCTTTTTATTGAAAATTTAGTTTCCCTTCAGTGATTTCATATAGAGTTTGAAAATAATTTGATGTGCTTATAGGGCTTCCCTGATGGCTCAGATAGTAAAGGATCTGCCTGCAATGCAGGAGACCCAGGTTCAATTCCCTGAGTTGGAAAGATCCCCTAGGGAAGGAAATGGCTACCCACTCCAGTATTCTTGCTACAATAAGCCACAGCCAGAGGAACCTGGTGGGCTACAGTCCATGGGGTTGCAAAGAATTGGACACTACTGAGCAACTGATGAATTTAAGACTATTATTAGGTAGATAAAACATCTTTCAATATTGATTGGTTTTATTTCTGTGATGATTTATGTAGCTACTTCTCATGTGTTCAGTTGCTTCAGTCGTGTCCGATTCTTTGCGACCCCACAAACCGTAGCCTCCCAGGTTCCTCTGGCCATGAGGATTCTCCAGGCAAGAATACTGGAGTGGGCTGCCATGCCCTTCTCCAGGGCATCTTCCCAACCCAGAGATTGAACCCAGGTCTCCATCATTGCAGGCAGATTGTTTATCACTTGAGCCACCAGGGAAGCCTAGCTACTTCTCATAGATAAATATATATATATATATGAGTTTTCTCAGAATATATTATGTTTATGATCAGTTTTATACATTCAGTTTGTTCAGATGTAATTTTTGCTTTGCAACTCATATTAGAGAACTTTTACATTTCTCTGGCTTTCAGAGAAATTTATGGTTGCCAGTAGCTGAGCAGATATCATTATGCTGGAAGTGTTTCAGTGATTATGTATGCTGAGTGGTAAGATTGCTTAGTCTAAAAAAGGACTCCATAATATTTGGCTTTTGGTTATAATTACCAGTCGTGCTTGCCAGAAATTAAGTTTAGCTTTTAGAAGCCTGGAATTCTTCATATGTTTATCTCTAACTAAATATTTCAGAGACTGTTATGAAACTGTCAGTAATTCCATTATGTATTATATGTTCAGCTTATTCTTGAGTTACAACTGATGGAATAACGAATGACATGTGATTATACAACACCATGGGAAATGCTTAAGATAACGGCATGTAAACAGTAATATTTAGTTTGATTATAACTTTTGTTTAAAAGGACATTTGAGTGACCCCAAGTACAAATAAAAGACTAGAAGGTAAAAACTGAAATTATTAATAGTGAATACCTATTCTGTCTCTTATTCTGTGGTGTGACACAACTTTCCTGTTATTTTCCAATTTTAAAAAAAGTTGGCATGTGTTACTTGTTTAATGAGGAAATGAGGGCATTTTTTTGAATTTTGGGAAAAGGATGTCTTAGTTGAGAATTTGTTTGCTCCATTCTGAATATTGAAAGTTAAATGGCCTTTAAAAAATATTCTGTAATTTGGTTGGTTTCTCCACTAATGATCTGGTGAGTCAGTTCTTATTTTTATAATAATAATACAGTTTACAGATTTAGACTATATCCTATTTCATCTAAAATCTTTAATAGATTTTCCTTCAATTATACACACAAATGGATCAGAGGTTAACATCTGGTGTTGATGTATTGAAACCATGACTTTGGTAATGGTCATCACTCCACTGGGGCAGCGGTGGAGACACAGGGCCTCAAAGGCCACAGAAGCCTTAGCTGCTTTGCTGCTGCTGCTGCCACAGCTGCTAACAAGAGGGACCACATTTTGAGGGACAGCCTTACATTTCTCTCATAGGAGACTGATGGCCTCAATGGATACCTTGGGAAGCCTCTCTGGATTAAAAATACCTGTGCTATCTGCTTTGATTCTTCTTCTTATTTTTTTTTAGCTTATGGTGGTGAAGGGGAAGTGAACTAAGCCTTGGAAGTTGCAGAATAGCTTTTGTAGACTGATGTCTCTGGGTGTAGGTAATTGTAGTTTACAAACATGTTCCAGCCTTCACAAAACTTGCAAGAGTAACACAAAGTTGAGCTATTTCAAATCCTGAAAGATGATGCTGTGAAAGTGCTGCACTCAATATGCCAGCACATTTGGAAAATTCAGCAGTGGCCACAGGACTGGAAAAGGTCAGTTTTCATTCCAGTCCCAAAGAAAGGCAGTGCCAAAGAATGCTCAAACTACCACACAGTTGCACTCATTTCACACGCTAGTAAAGTAATGCTCAAAATTCTCCAAGCCAGGCTTCAGCAATACGTGAACTATGAACTTCCTGATGTTCAAGCTGGTTTTAGAAAAGGCAGAGGAACCAGAGATCAAATTGCCAACATCCACTGGATCATGGAAAAAGCAAGAGAGTTCCAGAAAAACATCTATTTCTGCTTTATTGACTATGCCAAAGCCTCTGACTGTGTGGATCACAATAAACTGTGGAAAATTCTGAAAGAGATGGGAATACCAGACCACCTGACCTGCCTCTTGAGAAACCTGTATGCAGGTCAGGAAGCAACAGTTAGAACTGGACGTGGAACAACAGACTGGTTCCAAATAGGAAAAGGAGTATGTCAAGGCTGTATATTGTCACCCTGCTTATATAACTTATATGCAGAGTACATCATGAGAAATGCTTGGCTGGATGAAGCATAAGCTGGAATCACGATTGCTGGGAGAAATATCAATAACCTCACATATGCAGATGACACCACCCTTATAGCAGAAAGCGAAGAAGAACTAAAGGGGCCTTTTGATGAATCTGAAAGAGGAGAGTGAGAAGGTTGGCTTAAAGCTCAACATTCAGAAAATTAAGATCATGGGATCCAGTCCCATCACTTCATGGCAAATAGATGGGGAAACAGTGGCTGACTTTATTTTTTTGGGCTCCAAAATCACTGTAGATGGTGATTGCAGCCATGAAATTATAAGACAGTTACTCCTTGGAAGGAAAGTTATGACCAACCTAGACAGCATATTAAAAAGCAGAGACATCACTTTGTCAACAAAGGTCTCTTTAGTCAAGGCTATGATTTTTCCAGTAGTCACGTATGGATGTGAGAGTTGGACTAGAAAGAAAGTTGAGCACCGAAGAATTGATGCTTTTGAACTGTGGTGTTGGAGAAGACTCTTGAGAGTCCCTTGGACTGCAAGGAGATCCAACCAGTCCATCCTAAAGGAGATCAGTCCTAGATGTTCATTGGAAGGACTGATGTTGAAGCTGAAACTCCAATACCTTGGCCACCTGATGCAAAGAGCTGACTCATTTGAAAAGACCCTGATGGTGGGAAAGATTGAGAGCAGGAGGAGAAGGGGACGACAGGGGATGAGATGGTTGGATGGCATCACCAACTCAGTGGACGTGAGTTTGAGTAAAGTCCGGGAGTTGGTGATGGAAGGGGAGGCCTGGAGTGCTGCAGTTCATGGGATCGCAGAGTTGGACACGACTGAGCGACTGAACTGAACACAAAGGCAGATGGGTTTACAATCTTTTCTTTTTGTAAAGCCTTAAAAAAAAAGTAGATCATACTTTTCTTTCCAAGTTTATGTTTAAAGATACATTCAAAGGAACATTATTTTTGGCCTTAAGCCAGAGGAAGATTTCTTCTATAAGACACTTGTCTGCCACTAGGAAGTACTTTGACATGCAAG
Organism: Bison bison bison; assembly: GCF_000754665.1. NCBI lineage: Eukaryota > Metazoa > Chordata > Mammalia > Artiodactyla > Bovidae > Bison > Bison bison. Next base: position 8,786,940 of record NW_011494755.1, read on the forward strand.
AGAAGAAAGACTGGAGTGATTATTTACTTGGTTGCCTCCTGGGCTGTTTTAATAGAAGATTCTGATTCATATATAAAATAGTGGAGTCATTCCCACAGCATTTGGTAACCTGACTCTGGAGTTAAGATTGCAACATCAAAACTGGGGTCTGCATTCTAGTAGTACCCTCATTTCATGATGTGAGGGGTATTAGATCCTCCAGTCTGCTGGTGTGCCAGTTTGTGGTATCAGCTTGTCCTGTGTCTTGATAGGGGAATGTACCTTTTAGTAGAATGCCCATGAATTCTTCATAATGGGATTGGTAAGTACACGAAAATGATAAAAAACTACAAAACTGCAGTGTTTCTTTTCTTAATAATGGCCCTTGGAGTAGCCCTTCAAAATCATTGCAATAAAACCTACCTATTCCAAAAATTATTTCAAAATTGAGATATAACTATATATCATATAATAAAAGACTTGTTAACTTGTGGTCGTGTTTACTTTATCCATCTTTATGTGTGTATGTATATACACGTATGTATATATGTACATATGAAATTGTGTGCATATGCCCACGCAGACTTTCTCACTGAACCATTTGAAAGTAAGTTGCAGACATGACACATCATGGCTTTCTTTTTAAGTACAGTTTGTCTGAACAGACCACCTGTTGCCCGGCTACTACTCCCTTACCCTCCTGTTACCCTCTCCTCACATTAGCACCCCCTATCTGGATGACTCATATTGACATCCTAGTATGTAGCCTTCCATATTTATTCCATGCTGTTATAATTACACATACACATATATTCATATATGCAATTTTGTCTTGTTTTACAGAGATGAAATCGTATGCACATTTTTCTGCATCTTGCTTTCCTTATATAAGCATACTTTGGGGAACACCTTTAAAAAAAGAAGTCAGTTGATATCACTGTAACTAATTTGTTTTTAATAACTTTTAGATATATTTCACATACTATAGATATGCCCATTTAAGCTAAATTATGCAATGTTTTTTTCACATATTCGTAGAATTTTGCAATCCAATCACTCTCAGTCAATGAGAACATTTTTATCACCCTGAAAAGAAACCTGGTATGTATTAGTGTTTACTTTCAGTTTTCCCTCAAACTCACTCCTGTTTGTAAGCAAACAGTAGTCTACATTCTGTCTTTATAGGTTTGCCTACTCTGCCCATTTCATGTAAGCATGATATGTATGCTTCCCTGGTGGCTCAGATGATAAAGAATCTGCCTGCATTGCAGGAGACTGGGGTTCAGTCCCTGAGTCGGGAAGATCTGGAGAAGGGACTGGCTACGCACTCCAGTATTCTGGCCTAGAGAATTTTGTGGTCAGAGGAACCTGGCGAGCTACAGTCCATGGGGTCGAAAGGAGTCGGACACGACTGAGTGACTAACACTTTCACTTCACTTTCAGTCCCATAAGTGACTTATTTCACTTGAGATAATGTTTTCAAGGTCCGTCCATGGACCATTAATATAATGTGTTCAAGCTCCCAATCCTGTGGTGCTCCTGCAGTCATCCCCTGCTGGCCTTCAGAGCCAAATGCTCTGGGGGCTCCTCTTTCTGGTGCCAGATCCCACACAGTCAGGGGCCTACCTGTGGGGCTGTACTCTCACTCCTCCAAGAAAACCTCTGTAATATAGGTATTCTCTAGTTTCTGGGTCACCCACTGAAGGAGTATAGCGTTTGATTATATCATGAGTCCACCCCTCCTCCTAGTGATTTTGTCTTCATGTCTTTAGTTGTAGAGGATCTTTTCTGGTAGATTTCAGTCTTTTCTAATAAGGATGGTTGTTCTGCAGATTGTGATTTTGGTGTTCTCATGAGAAGAGGTGAACTTAGGGTCTTTCTACTCCTCCATCTTGGCTGCTCTCCAGAATATTTTTAATCATAAAAAGACATTAACTTTGGGGTGCTAATCCTGAAGGCTGGGAAGTCCAGAGTCATGGTACCGGCTGATTCGAAGTCTAATGAAATCTTTCCTTCTCATTCACAGGCATCTTCTTAGTGTGTCCTTGTATTGTAGAGCTAGGTTAGCACATTTTGAGCAGTTTGAATGATGATGATGATGATTAGACTATTAATTTCTAATTTTTGATGGCAATCTCTTGTTCTAGTTTTAAGATTTTATGTTTTGGGATAAATACTGTTTATTGGATTAATGAAGTTTTCTTCTAACAGTAAAATTTTTAGTTAGGTAAAACAGAACAATCAAATCAGAGAATTAAATGGGAAAAAAACTGATGAAAAACAATTCTAAAAAGTAGAACAGAAATGATTAATGAAGGCAGAGAGGAGTAATCAGCTGATAGGATTGCTAGAAGTTCTTACATTCAGGCAAAAAAAAAATCCTGTTAGTCCTGAATGTATGCCAAATCAATATAGAGTGTTAGAGTAAAAGAAGAAAAGCAGAGAGATCCAAGAAGCACTGGGGTAGTACTGGTGCATGCCCAAATAGGTTTCATTGGGTAAATCCTAGGGCTAATGTATGCTTGGAGATAAAAGCCCTTCTAGAGGGAAGCATGCCAATTCATCAATAAAAACATATATTCTTAGCACTGTTTAAAGGAATGTTCATTTTGTCATAGGTTAAAACGTTGGATAGGTTAGTTGCCTTGAGAAATAATACTCTTCTTGAATATATACAATGAATATGATTATAGTCTCATGAATATATTCTTAACAAATCTATTGATATTCATTACATTTTAAACTGAGCTCAAAATTTCCCATTATGGTCAAGAGTACAGGTCATGAATATGAATATATGCTGATGAAAATGCGAATATCATCTTAATGAATAGTGTTGATATTCATTAAATTTTAAACCAGGTTCAAAAATTCCCCAATATGGTCAAGAACATAGCTCATGAATATGAATATAAACTTATGAAAATGTTCATGAATATATTGGTATTCATTAATTTTTAACCTGCGTTAAAACGTTTTCCCAGTAGGGCAAAGAAGAATATATTTGTGAATATATTCATAAGGAGGGTATATTCATGAATATAATCTTATAAAGAATATATTCACTTTTATTGAATATATTTGTTAAGAATATATTCATAAGAAAACTAAACCACTCTATAGCTCTTGCTTTTTTTTTTTTAATTAAATAGTTCTTAAAATGCTGCTTTGAAAAGCAGCAAATACTAAATACTAAAGCAAATACTGAAATTTCGCTGGAATCTTCAAAGAGTGAAAGTATAAATTTGGTACATTTAGTGAATTGATCTGTTTATGAATTGGCTCCTAGTGAATAGTTTTTTGGCAAATTAATTTAGAACCCTCTCAATATCAGATGTGCATGCATGCCCAATTCACCCATGTCTGACTCTTTGTGATCCCATGGACTAGCCCGCCAGGTTCCTCTGTCCTTCACTATCTCCCTGAGTTTGCTCAAATTCATGTCCTTTGAGTTGGTTATGCTATCTAACCATCTCATCCTCTGCTGCCCTATTCTCTTGCCCTCAATCTTTCCCAGCATCAGGGTCTTTTCCAGTGAGTCAGCTCTTTGTATCAGGTGGCCAGAGTATTGAAACTTCAGCTTCAGCATCAGTCCTTCCAGTGAATGTTCAGAGTTGATTTCCTTTTGGATTGACTGGTTTGATCTTCTTGCAGTCCAAGGGACTCTCACGTGGAAGGGACTGTAGCAAATAGCTTCTGTTTCAGTCCCCTGCTTTCATCTTCCCAGTAAGGTTCAGGCTCTGTAGCTTGACCTTTGTAACTCTCCATGTTATTTCAGTCTATTTTTCTTAACTCCTTCTGCCATGTTCCTTATCTCCTCCATTCTCAAGCAAATGAAAATATTTGCTCTTCTCTGTACATCTTGAACTTCCCACCTTCTTTCCTTTACTCAACATTGTTTCCTCCCTATAATTCTGACATTCTGCATATCCCAACCCTATCCATTTAGTTAGTCTAAGTATTTGTTGAGACCTCATTATGTGCCTGGCACTGGGCTCAGAGCTGAGAGTGTAATGAATAAAATCATGCTCAGAGTAGATTTGAAAAGCCACTTCTGTTAACACTCTTAACAGAGGTGGACATTTAAGTAGGGTAACATAAGTCCCGGAGGAGCAAATGAAGTGGCACCTACAGAGTCTTTGGGTGGGGGGAACGGGGTTGAAGAAATGCCTCTAAATCATTGATTCTCATGGAATTGGGATAGAAGAAAGCATTTGACAATGTCTGGAGATATTTTTGTTTGTCGCAACTTGAGTGGGAGGGAGTGTGCTACTCACTTCTAGTGGGTAGAGGCCAAGGAAGCTATACATAGATCCTGTGCACAGAACGGTCACCACAACAAAGCATTATCCTGTCCAAATGTCAGTAGTGCTGATGGGTGAAAAACCTCGCACTAAATCAAGCTGCAAAGATTGAGTAGGATGATATTTAGTTAGGCCAAAAAAAGAGCAGTTTTTGTAAATATCTGAAGTTAGTTAAGATACCACAGCTGGAAACAAGAATGAATTCATATGGCTGGAGCTCAGCCTTTGAATGGGAATGAATTAGGTTAGAGCAGTAAGCCTCACTAGCAGGGCCTATCCACATGCCTCAAAAAGCCATGTTGAGAAAATTGGAATGTCTTCTCCTTGGCTTTTTGGAGACTGATGGAGAGTGATTTTACTAGGCAAACCCTGAACACACACTAGGGTAAATTCACTGACAGGTAAACAGTTTATACAACTCTATCACTTGATAACTAGTAACAAATCTGTTTATCAGTAGATACGATGGTAAAGCACTGTGACTGAGAACAGTTGTTCTATCACGTCTGAACTCTTCCTGGTTACTGTCTACTAAGGATTATTCATGAGGCTGTGTAAGGGAGGTCCTTGTTAGCTGAGGATAATTGGCACTGAGCCGCTTAAATTAGGGACAAAAATTTTATAGTAGCTAGTGAGGAGACTTGACGGGAGCTTTGTCTTGAGTGGTCCTCAAGACCACTCCCAGGGTTGATGACTTTCTGGGAATCACAGGAAAGCTCTTACACTCACTGTTACCATTTACTACAGTGAAAGAATATAGATTAAAGCTAGCTAAGGGAAAAGGCAGGTGGGTGAAGTCCAGGAGAAACCATGCATAGGTCAGACTACGTATTGTGGCCCAGTCTCAGGCATAGAAAATGCTCTTTATTAGGCAGGGTATTCCAGGAATTTAGGGGTTATCTCCCAAAAGTTGGTAAAGGGTTACTTCTCCTTTCATTGAATGTACAGGGTTTGAGCAACCCTAGCCTGCTGAATTGGAGAAGTCAGTGACACCCTACTCCAGTACTCTTGCCTGGAAAACCCCATGGGCGGAGGAGCCTGGTAGGCTGCAGTCCATGGGGTCGCGAAGAGTCAGACACGACTGACCGACTTCACTTTCACTTTTCACTTTCATGCATTGGAGAAGGAAATGGCAACCCACTCCAGTGTTCTTGCCTGGAGAATCCCAGGGACGGCAGAGCCTGGTGGGCTGCCGTCTGTGGGGTCGCACAGAGTTGGACACGACTGAAACAACTTAGCAGCAGCAGCAGCAGCCTGCTGAATTAACCTTTTACTGCATGGGCTTTTTTGTTTTTTGTTTTCTTTAAGGTTTAAGGAAATTATGTTTTATTCCTGATTTAGTATGATTTTTTAAAAATTATGATAAAATTTACCATTTTGAGTGTACAGTTCAGTGGTATTGAATATATTCACATTGGACTTTATTATGCAGTCAAAACACCACTGTTCATCTCCAGAACTTTCTCATCTGAAATTGAAATTATATTAAATTGAATTATATGTACCTATTAAATGGTTACTCCCCATTCGAGTCTCCCTCAGCCCCAGGTCATTGCTATTCAACTTCCTGTCTCTTTGATTGTTTCAGATATCTCATGTAAGTGGAATTATGTAGTATTGGTCCTTTTGTGACTGACTGACTTCGCTTAGCGTAGTATCTTTAAGGTTCATCCATGTTGTAGCATGTAATTAGAATTTCTTTCCATGTTCCAGCATGTAATTAGAATCTTTCCTTTTTAACACTTTTCTTTATTATACAGGCTTCAACTTGGGGGAAAAACCTAAATTAATAACAGTTTTTTAAAAATCTTGTATGTAACAAAATTTATATGATTGAAGCTCTGTGCTAACCCTTAGAATGAAGAAGAGCTAGAATGATCATTTGAGGGGCATGCTTTTCTGACAAAAGTATATGAGAGTACAATACAGTGCGCTTCGCCAGTCTCATCTCACGGAGCCAGGTCGGAAAAGGGATATTTTTGCAGAAATGTCCTTGGTTTCTTCAGTTTCCCTAAGGGCCTCTCTTAGTACCAGAAGATTTAATTCACTCTTTTTTGGAATATCTACTGTATCATCTTTGAGAATTCTCCACATTTGCTAACTGGTCTGAGTCTGCCAGACATTAATTTGTAAAAATGGTTTTGCATGTGATTAAAGCAGTTCTCCAGCATTTTTCAGCAACTTATTCAAATTATGCATGCATTTTTGGAAAAGTTTGTAATTTCAGTTTACATTCATCCTGCTTTTATGTGGGCTTCCCTCGTGGCCCACATAGTAAAGAATCTGCCTGCGATGCCGGAGACCTGGGTTCGATCCCTGGGTCGGGAAGGTCCCCTAGAGAAGGGAGTGGCTACCCGCTCCAGTATTCTTGCCTGGAGAATTCCATGGACAGAGGAGCCATGGCAGGCTACAGTCCAGGGGGCTGCAGTCCATGGCATTGCAAAGAGTTAGACATGACTGAGCCACTAGCACTTTCACTTTTGGGGCACTTACGTGGTCAGGTACTTGCCATGTTCAAAAGTGAGAGAGTGACTTAAAGAGGTTCTAGTATTTAGAGAGGGAGTGAGGACTGGTCAGCTCATTGATGAATATTTGTGTTATGACAACTTTTGCTTCTCTTCACAGTCTCATGATAGGGTCATGGTTAATGTATCTGGATAATGAGGACTCTTGTACTTCATGAGAATAGTGAGTGAATGCTCAATAATTTGTTAGAGAATTTAGCTCATTAATTCACTCAGGGCCCAAAGTAAGTGAATGCTTCTCACAGAAATCCCACAGAATGTGTTTCTTTAAGTTGTCATACTTTAAAAAGTTTGGCAGAATGACAGAAGCTTTTGGTTTTAAGCCTTCACAAGTTTCCCAGTTTCTAATGTCTTGTCTGCTCACACTGTGTTCAAAGTACTCATCCTTAGTGTTTATAGACCTAATGCACATGTGAGTATAGAAACAGATTGCCAGCCTACGGGCACCAACTCTGTGTCAACCAGAGTCATCACATGAAGCAGTCACTCTTAGCCTGAGAAGTCTGTAAATCAGAAATAACTGGACTTCCCTCCCGCCCCGCCCCACATCCTCATGAAACAGTGTTGCTTAATGTTCTAATATGTTATAATGTGGAGATGATTACCAAAAAATTATCAGCATGGGTGAATTGGGGAGTACTAATTTTGAAACAAGGAAAATCTTCCTTCTCTAGTACCTGGGGGTTATGGAGAAATGGATGCAGCTGTGAAAGTGCAAGGGAGGAGCTATCTCTTACTGAATGATGCAAGAGCTCAAGTTGGCATCAAGCTTGAGTACCATTTTTTAGAGCGCTGCAGCACATCATCCCTTTCTGATGGGTCAAGGGGTTGGGGAGCACACTGAGCCTGGTGTGGATACAGGGTCCAGGACCATCACTGAGAGGTGGTGTAATGACAGAAATTGAGGCGTAGGGGCAGAAATGCAGGGTTGGTCAAGACTGAGAAATCTATACATGTAACTTATGATGTAAAAAAGAAAAAAGATCACATGTATAGTTGAGTAAATACTTGATAAAATCCAACATCCTTTAATTAAGAAACCTAGAACACATTTTTAACATAGTTAAAAGCTTACTAGGAACAAACATTTAACATGATAATTTGTTAACCTGGCCATAAAATTAAGAATCAGAAAATACTTTTGAAATGTAAGGGTAACAAAGAGGGATTTGTCTTCCCAAATATAAGAACATATTCAGCTACTGGGATTTTAAATGATTCAGTATTATCAAATAGATACATAGATCAGTGAATCAGAATATAAACTATAGAAATATATTTAAAAGCAAGGAAATTTTTGTGCTTTTGCAAAGGGACCATAATTCTCAACCAAAACCATATGACTTTTTAAATTCCTTTGCATTTCTTAGGGAAATGGTCTCTTTCTCTGAGTATGTACACAGATGAATGCTGTGGTCTTAAATTGGAGGATTTAGTCCTATTACCAGTGCCCTGAAATTCAAGTCATCTTGATACCTATTAAACCTTTTTCAGAGTTTCTAAAATATTTAGCTTTATGAACAAAAATAGGTTACTCACATTCTCAATTCCTGTCACTTACTCACCATCTCATCTGAAACAATTATTACCCTTTCAGTACTCACCATCTTCTTTCTTAAAAATGGGAGTCAGAATAGAGAGACTATTAATAAGATATATATAGTAGTTTCAAAATCTCATTCCCAGAAGCAAATATTTCACATTAATAAGAAAGACCTGTCCTGCCTTTCTGAGAATCAGTTAAGATATAAGAACTAATTTATGTATTACATAGCTATATATATAGCTGTATATTATGTAATTATATCTACACTTATTAAAAAACTTATTACCACATTTTAAATGTTTAAGATTTATCCACTCTGCATAAAGAAAATACATCTTTGTCTGAATGTTTCATCTTTTATTACATGCTTTAGAAGTGTAGCAGTAATGTAAACTAGAAGCTTTGTAAAATCTAGAAATTTTGGAAACAAGTGGCCAGAGGTGAGGTCTTAGAATTGAACCAGGCGTGGAGGTTCCTCTGCATAGAAATCAGTTCAATTCAGTGCTCAGTCGTGTCAGACTCTTTGTAACCCCATGGACTGTACAGCACACCAGACTTCCCTGTCCTTCACTATCTCCTGGAGTTTGCTGAAACTCATGTCCATTGAGTTGGTGATACCATCCAACCATCTCATCCTCTGGCATTCTCTTCTCTTTCTGCCCTTAATCTTTCCCAGTTTCACGATCTTTTCCAGTGAGTCAGCTCTTTGAGACAGGTGACCAAAGTATTGGAGTTTCAGCTTCAGCAGCAGTCCTTCCAATGAATATTCAGGACTGATTTCCTTTAGGATGGACTGGTTTGATCTTCTTGTAGTCCCAGGGACTCTCAGGAGTCTTCTCCAAACCACAATTCAAAAGCATCACTTCTTTGGCACTTAAACTTCTTTATGGTCCATCTCTCATATTCCTGTATGATTAATGGAAAAACCATAGCTTTGATTAGACAAATCTTTGTTAGCAAAATGATATCTTTACTTTTTAATATGCTATCTAGGTTTGTCATCGCTTTCTTTCAGGGAGCAAGCGTCTTTTAATTTCATGGCTTCAGTCACCGTCGACAGTGATTTTGGAACCCAAGAAAATAAAGTCTATCACTGTTCCCATTTTTTCCTGCATAGAGATGTGAAGAACGTATTGGAGTCAAAGGTGACTTGTAGGGTTTGGACTTCATCTAGTGAGGAGATGGTAATGCCATTTATTGCAGTATTAATTTGGATGTTAATTGTCAGGGTATGTACCTGATAACCAGATTTGTAGGGGTGGATGAGAGCATCATCTGGTGAGTGAGTAATATGAGAAGAATGCCAGGATTATTGATAAATTATAATTTTAAAAGTAAAAAAAAAGATGATGGATCCCAGCAAAGAAAACTGAGAAAGTAACAAGGCAGTATCATGGAATCCAAGGAAAATAAGAGTTTCTAGTAAGGCGAGAGCAGCTCTGAGAGCCACTGAGAGCTAAATGAGAGAACCGAGGCATGTCGGGTGAAGTCGTTGGCCTGGAGGTTACTGCTGACCTTGGTCAGAGCGGTTGCAGTGGACAGTAGAGCAGCGTGTTCTTGCACATTGTTCTCTGAAATCTGGTATCAGCCTTCCTTTACGTCGCTTACCAAGACGGGGCTGTATTTTCAGCTTCTAGGACAGATTCTTCATTATTAGACCTTTATGTCCTGGAAGATTCCATCAGGAGGATGAGGCTGTGTGAATTTAAACCCAGCTTTAGAATTGTTAACATCAGTCACTTTGAGATAGAATTTCAGTTTTTCTATTTACTGTGCTTCTTTGAGTGGGCTGTAAAGCCTGAATCATCTTGTCAAATCATGTTCATTGACGGGAAAGCCACTTTAAAAATGTCACTGAGTAATACTACTAGTCAGCACAGGGAACATTTGGAATGAATGGAATGCTGTTGTAATTGTAATTAGTTTTAATTCTTTTCTAATAGTAGTAGACATTATGCTTAGTATAAACTACAGAAATTAAAATCTTGAATAACTGGGAGTTATCAAGAATTTGGAGGTTTTTAATGGGGTAAGTATTTTAGATACATTAATATTTTTAAAGCATTTTTTATATACTATCAGTACCAACTTATTGACTAAGACTGAGGTATTTGTTTTTCATAAGAGTAGAAATTTTATTTAAAATTATTTTTTAAATTACTTATTTTCCTGGTAAAGGCGTAACTGGCTTATATGATATAAATGTGTATTTTAAGTTAGGACTTATAAATAGATGAGTCAAAGAGATGGTAAACAGCATTTGTTAGGAGGAAGTGGGTGAACTGTGGTGGAATGGGTTGCGTAAGAACTACTTCACATTGCTGCGTCTATTATCCTCACCCTGCGTGGTGTGCTTGGAGAAGGCAATGGCACCCCACTCCAGTACTCTTGCCTGGAAAATCCCATGGACGGAGCAGCCTGGTGGGCTGCAGTCTATGCGGTCGCTAAGAGTCGTACACGACTGAGCAACTTCTCTTTGACTTTTCACTTTCATGCATTGGAGAAAGAAATGGGAACCCACTCCAGTGTTCTTGCCTGGAGAATCCCAGGGATGGGGGAGCCTGGTGGGCTGCCGTCTGTGGGGTCGCACAGAGTCGGACACAACTGAAGCGACTTAGCAGCAGCAGCAGCAGCGTGGTGTGCTAGGATGTGGCAGGGTAGTTGCTAAAGGTGGTTTTATAAGGGGGAATTTCAGCACCTTTCTTAGGCCCTTTGCTTATGCTTCTGCTTCTGCCTTACGGTAATCTCTTCTTTCCTTTTGCCCCCTCCACCTTCATCTATGAATTGCACTAATCCTTCAGCTCTTAGTTTAGATCCCACTTTCTCAGGGAAGCTTTCTCTGATTTCCCAGAATAGAACAAGTTTCTCTGCTTTTATGCTCTGTTAGCACTCAATATATATGACTTTGCAAAATTTTTATCACAATTGCAACAAAAATATTTCACGTATGATTAGTTGTTTGTCCCCTCCCACCCTGCTACCCTGAGCTTTGTGTAGTGACAGAGTGTGACTGTCTTGCTCACTAGTATTCCTAATGGCCTAAGGTCATTCAGTAATGGTAGATGAAGGGAAGTCCAGAAGATTGTTCTTTAGAAACACTGGGACTGAACTTTTAAGGTAGCTGCAGAATAAGTCCTGTATCGAGTTTAAGGATCTATATGCATGACTCCTAGGGATGTCAGGGTAACTGAGCCTTGTTCTGTGTTGCTGCTCTGAATTTAGGAGTGGACTTTGATGGGTCTGTGTTAATCTGAAGAGTCTGAGAAAGTTAAATGAGGACCTCATTCTTGACTGAGCATACCATACTGTAGTGTTATTTTTTTTAATCTCATTCTTCTGTGAGTGTATGGTGCTGTATCTCATGTTCTCTGTGCAATATTCAGACCACCAAAATGGGGGGGAAAGCCCCTAATTTCAGTTGAACAGTTGTCAAGTAATTGTTCTGAGTGTTTTGTAGTATGAAAAGTTTAATCCTCACAATAACAGTATGAAGTTGGTGGTGTTCTTTTTTCTTTGGCCATGCTGTGAGGCATGTGGGATCTTAGTTCCCCCACTAGGGATCAAACCCACGCCCTCTGCAGTGGAAGCACATAGTCTTAACCACTGGACCACCAGGGAAGTCCCTGAGGTTGATACTATTCTTACTGTCATTTTACAGATTAGGTAACTGGGGTGCGGAGAAGTGAAGTAACTTGACCAAGGTCAGTAGCTCGAAAGTGGTAGAGTCACCATGCAAACTCAGGCATCTGGCAGTGGAGTGCCTGCTCTAATCCCCTGTGCTATCCCAGCCCACATGGGATGGCCCTTTGTACACTTCCAGAATAGTCTATGTACACAACTACTTTAGTTTTATTTATTTTTTTAATGTAAGATTGGTTTTGGAGGAGGGTTGGAGTTGGATTTCTAGAAAGTTTGATGTAACCTTCACTTAACCAGACTTATCCACAACTTCTACCAGTGAGGCGCTTTTTGGGAGACTTAGAAGTCCCTTTATCTACATTAGTCACTGAAGAATGTTCCTGATTCTTTGCTTTGCACCTGAGCGACCTCAACTTCCTTTTGTATCTGTCTTCCTATAATCCTTATTTTGATTTTCCGCATCTCATCTCTCAGGTAATCTCAACATTGACACTTGTCAGATGGTGTTTCTGCAGTCTCAGTTTAAGGTCATACATTTCATTCCCTTTCATCCTGAATTCCTGTATACAGAAACAGAAACGGGGGAGGGGACGTGCACCACTGAGATAAAGGAAAGTTAGCCGTCAGTTGCCAAGGTGACGCTTCCCTGTCTTTTCCCCCAGCACCATGACAAATTTAAGTAATTCCCTAAATGAACTCAAAATCCTTGAGTTCAGAGTTCACCAGGCTAATGCTAATGTCATTTTGTATGTCCAGTTTTTATCCTCTATATTATGATTGTGGAAAAATGTTCATATATACTTTACATCATTCCTTTTATCCATCTTTTGATACTGATCTATACGTATAAAGGATAGAAATGGTATGGACCTAACAGAAGCAGAAGATATGAAGAAGAGGTGGCAAAAATACACAGAAGAACTATACAAAAAAGAGCTTCACAACCCAGATAATCATAATGGTGTGATCACTCCCCTAGAGCCAGACCTCCTGGAATGAGAAGTCAAGTGGGCCTTAGGAAGCATCGCTACAAACAAAGCTAGTGGAGGTGATGGAATTCCAGTTGCGCTATTTCAAATCCTAAAAGATGATGCTGTGAAAGTGCTGCACTCAGTATGCCAGCACATTTGGAAAACTCAGCAGTGGCCACAGGACTGGAAAAGGTCAGTTTTCATTCCAATCCCTAAGAAAGGCAATCCAACGAATGCTCAAACTACTGCACAATTGCACTCATTTCACACGTTAGCAAAGCAATGCTCAAAATTCTCCAAGCCAGGCTTCAACACTACATGAACCGTGAACTTCCAGATGTTCAAGCTGGTTTTAGAAAAGGCAGAGGAACCAGAGATCAAATTGCCAACATCCGTTGGATCATTGAAAAAGCAAGAGAGTTCCAGAAGAACATCTACTTCTGCTTTATTGACTATGCCAGAGCCTTTGACTGTGTGGATCACAACAGACTGTGGAAAATTCTTAAAGAGATGGGAATACCAGACCACCTTACCTGCCTCTTGAGAAATCTGTATACAGGTCAGAGAGCAACAGTTAGAACTGGACATGGAACAACAGACTGGTACCAAATGGGGAAGCGAGTATGTCAAGGCTGTATATTGTCACCCTGCTTATTTAACTTACATACAGAGTATATCATGAGAAACACTGGGCTAGATGAAGCACAAGCTGGAATCAAGATTGCGGGGAGAAATATCAATAATCTCAGATATGCAGATGACACCACCCTTATGGCAGAAAGCAAAAAGAACTAAAGAGCCTTTTGATGAAAGTGAAAGAGAGTGAAAAAGTTGGCTTAAAGCTCAGCATTCAGAAAATGAAGATCATGGCATCCAGTCCCATCACTTCATGGCAAATAGATGGGGAAACAGTGGAAACAGTGAGAGACTGTATTTTGAGGGGCTCCAAAATCACTGCAAATGATGACTGCAGCCATGAAATTAAAAGATGCTTGCTCCTTGGAAGGGAAGTTGTGACCAACCTAGACAGCATATTGAAAAGCAGAGACATTACTTTGCCAACGAAGGTCCTTTTGTTGGACCTTTGGTCTAGTCAAGGCTATGGTTTTTCCAGTGGTCATGTGTGGATGTGAGAGTTGGACTATAAAGAAAGCTAAGCACAGAAGAATTGATGCTTGTGAACTGTGGTGCTGGAGAAGACTCTTGAGAGTCCCTTGGACTGCAAGGAGATCCAACCAGTCCATCCTAAAGGAGATCAGTCCTGAATATTCATTGGAAGGACTGATGTTGAAGCTGAAACTCCAGTACTTTCGCCATCTGATGTGAAGAACTGACTCATTTGCTGGGAAGCTGACCCTGATGCTGGGAAAGATTGAAGGCTAGAAGAGAAGGAACGACAGAGGATGAGCTTGTTGGATGGCATCATGGACTCAATGGACATGGGTTTGACTAAACTCCGGGAGTTGGTGATGGACAGGGAGGCCTGGCATGCTCCAGTCCATGGGATCGCAAAGAGTCGGACACAACTAAGGAACTGAACTGAACTGAACTGAACTCTATATATTCAGTTGTTTATTTGATACCTCCCTTTGGATATTTTAAAGGCACCTTAAACTAATATGGCATAAACCAAACTTTTTCTCAGTAGCCAAGTTCTTCCTTCCTTCTGCCTCCCAAATCTAATCTTTCATCTTCTGCATCTTAACTTGGTTTTCAAATCTGTCATTCTCATAAAATCCCTCCTACCACTATCCAGGGTGGGTTACCATTATATCTTGCCTGAATTACTGCATTCTCTCTCCTATCTGGATCCTTATCTCCAACTTGGAGAAGGCAATGGCACCCCACTCCAGTACTCTTGCCTGGAAAATCCCATGGACAGAGGAGCCTGGTGGGCTGCAGTCCATGGGGTCGCCTAAGAGTCGGACACGACTGAGCGACTTGACTTTCACATCTCACTTTCATGCATTGGAGAAGGAAATGGCAACCCACTCCGGTGTTCTTGCCTGGAGAATCCCAGGGACAGGGGAGCCTGGTGGGCTGCCATCTATGGGGTCGCACAGAGTCGGACACAACTGAAGTGACTTAGCAGTATCTCCAACTTGGCCCACTTCCAACTATTACCAGAATGATGATTCAAAAGTCACTTTCTTATAATCATAGAATACTTTTTTATTATCTCTATAATAAAGCCCAAAGTTTTTTTTTTTTACATAGTCTAGAAAATCTTCTTGAACTGGTCCTCACCTGTTTTTTCAGATGCATCTTACACATTCTTCACTCCTTGTGGATCCCTCCTTAGATTCTTCTGTCCAGCCGTACTGAACAACTTCCATTTTCTCAAACATTGTTGTTCTCTGTGTTTTCTGAACCTTCAAATGGGACTCTCTTCCTGCCTCTCGCTCCACTAGCTTCTATGCATCCCTCTGTACGCAGCTTGCACATCATTAGGTAACTTTCCTTGACTCGTCTTGGTCCAGATTAGATGCCCATGCCTGTGTTCCTGTGACACCACGTTCTGTCTCTTTGTTGCACTTACTACGCTTGATTGCATGTCTTGTTTTATCGTTTGGCTGCCCTCTGGACTAAGCTCTGTGATGATGCAGACTGTGAGTCTTTATCACGCTTCTCTTTCCAGGATGCAGCCAGTGCTTCACAATGCTTAATTCACGTTTGTTGAAAGTGTGGTTGACAGGTGACGTTTTACATTTGACTCAGTGAACACTGAATCTCTCTGAAGGCACATATTGTATACTCTTAGCCAAGAAACCTGACTAAAATGACTTTAAAAGTCAACTGAAATGGTTTTCAGTTTTCAAATTACCTTAACTGGTGTTGCAAAGTCAGACAAGGCATATACCCTTCATAGAAAGGCACACTTGTCTACCTGGGAGATAAATTGGGAGATTTTTATGTGTAAGTTGCATAGATTGTTCATGCTGTGCTATTAATATCAGTGATTCCTGAGTCTATTACTTTTTAAAGGGAATGGAACAAATCATCACTTCTAACCTGTACATTTGCTCTTCTTCCGATATTTGTCTTGATTGAGAACAGGTCTATTCTGGCTGGCCCTCAGGATAGAAACCTGGAAATTATTCCAACCTCTCTCTTCACCCTTGTTCCTCAAAAGCAGTTCATTCCCAGTTGCTGCCTGTTATCTTCTAACAGATCTGTACTCTCTTTGTTTTTAATTCCTTAGGCCTCTGGTCTAGACTTCTAAAATAGCCTCCTCTGCCCCTTGCTACCTTTTAATCTGCCTCAGAAATGATCTTTATACAAGTTTGGCCCATGCGTTTGTTTCTGGTTTAGGTCCTTCACAAGGTAAACTCTCCAGCTCTTTGATCATCATGCTTTGCCCCTGCATTTTTCTGCAGTTTAATCTTTTTCCGTTGTTCCCATCTTACATGACACAGGCCAGTAATATCTGAATCCTTATAGTTGCCTAAAGTCACCATACTGTTTCAAGTCACTGTGCCTTTGTGTAGAATCTCTTTCGGGAAGCAGATCCTGAGTTCCTTTGCATTCCTCAGCCAAGAAGTAGAATTAATCATTATCCGCATACTTGAAACATTTACTTACATTGTATTAATTAATTGACTTACACAGTGTGCTGTTAAACTCTGAACTTGTAGAAGTTAGGAACACTCGTTTTGTGTATCTTTTTTGGAATGCTTCATACAATGTCTTTAGTTTCCTGGGGCTGCCTAGCAAAGTACCACAAACTGGATGGCATTAAAAAAAACACATTTATTGTCCCGCAGTTCTGGAGGCTAGAAGTCCTAAATCGAGATGCTGGCAGGACCATGTTCTTTTTGAAAACTGCAGGGAATCTTTCCTCTTCCAGCTTCTCTCTGGTGGTTTGCTGGCGGTTTTTGGTGTTCCTTGGCGTGCTGCTGCGGAACACCAGTCTCTGCCTTGACTGTCACATGGCTTTCTCCGTAGGTATCTGTCTTCTTATAAGGACACCAGTCATGTTGGATTAGGGCCTTACCCTACCTCTCTATGACCTCATCGAAACTTAACTGTCTACATCTGCAATGACCCTGTTTCCAAGAAAGATGATTCTGAGGTAGTGGGAGTTAGGACTAAAATATATATTTGGAGGGGATACAACTTACTCCAGTGTTTAGCTTGTAAGTATTCAGTAGATATGTACTGAATTGAAATATAAATATATGTTATACATTCATGATATATAATTAAAATATTTTTAGTGTGATTTTCAAAATTACTATGTACAAAGTATCTTTTACATTTATCTATTTCAAAAAATTACATAATAGTTACATGGTACTTGTGACATTTAAAAATTAATAAATATACTATATTAAAAGTAAAAGCAAGTATTATATTCTTTGAATTCTTCATTTTTAAGTCCACTTTTAATGTCTGTACTAATTTATATAATTTACATGTAAAAGTTTTGAAACAATAGATGTATTTTAAATTTGGAAAGCACATTGTAGGCCTCAGTAGCAGTAAATACCCTGTCTATATCCTTTTTTTTTTTTGTCTGTATCCTTTACTCTGTTTTTTTTAAGTTGTACCTCCTTTCTGCACACTATTTTACATTAATGTTGTAGCTTTTTTCTTCATATTTTTTTTTTTTTGAAAATCTGTTGAGTAGTTTTCCATATTTAACCTATATAATAAATTGTATTCTTTAATGGGAATATGGAGAAATTAAGCTTATGTGATCTACTTCTTAGGTTCTAAGAGTCCTAGTTAGTGGGCAAGTAAAATAGAAAGCTATGTCATCCTCAGTAAATAAGAAAACACAGGGTAACCTTATTTCTGTTTTTTTGTTTTTAAAGAGCCAGTACTTCCCATTTTTTGTTTTATTTTCTTTTGTTTCTGGGTTTTTAAGTCACTGATCTGTTAGTTTAGTGAGACATCATCAGCTTTTTAGACCATACCCAAGTTTCCTTTGCACTGAATGTTACTCAGGGGAACTCTTGAAAGAAGTAACTATGTTAAGTGTGTTTAAGTTTAATGGATCTCCTCTCCATCCCTGATAAGGCCTAATAGTTACATTCCATTAACAATTGATGTAGTAAAATTTATTAGAATTTTTTTATGGCTAGTGCTTTTTGCATCCAAAGAAACTTTTGCCTACTCCAAGTTTACAAAGATAGTCTATGATTTCTTCTCAGAGTTTTCTAGTTTTAGGTTTTAGATTTAGATCTCTGATCCATTTTGAGTTGATTTTTATGTGTAGTGTAACTGAAGGTTGATTTTTTTTTAAATTGATATCCAATTGATCTAGCACCATTTGTTGGAAAGATTTTCCTTTCCTATTGAATTATCTTTACAGTTTTGTCAAAAATCAGTTGACCAAATATGTGTGGGTCTGTTTTTAGATGCTTACTCAGTTCCATTGATGTACGTGTCTTTTCTTTTGTCGGTACCCCCATGATCTTGATTAAAAATCTTGGAAATCATTTTAAGTCTTGAAATCAGGTAGGGTTAGTCTTCCAACTTTATTCTTATTTTAGAATTTTGCTTGTCCTAAGTTATTTGTATTTCCATATGAATTTTAGAATCAACTTGTCATTTTCTACTTGAAATGTCAGATAGAATTTTCATTGGGATTCCACTGAATGTATAAATCAGTTCAGGATTGAATTGATCCTGAATTGAATCCTGAATTGATTGATCTTGAATTGATCCTAGGAATATTGAATCCTCCCAATCTACAAACATGGTATATATCTCTATTTATTTGGGTCATGTTTAATTTCTCTCATTAGCATTTTGTAGTTTTCAGTATAGAAGTCTTGGATTTATTCCTAAGTATTTAATATACTGGCTTCCCAGGTGGCTCCCTGGTAAAGAATCTGCCTACAACACAGGAGACTCAGGTTCAGTCCCTGGGTTGGGAAGATCCCCCAGAGAAGGAAATGGCAACCTACTCCAGTATTCTTGCCTGAGCAATCCCATGGATGGAGGCGCTGGTAGACTACAGTTAATGGAGTTGCATTAGTTGGACTTACTGACTAGTGACTTAGCAGCTAAACTACCACCACATTTAATGGTATTAAAATAACAAATCCTTTGAAAGGTTCACTACCTCTTAAAGAGAGAGACTGCAACAACTGTGGGGTGATTGTTATAACCAAAGTCAGGTGAAAGCCAACTAGATATTCACAGTATTTGACTGGTAGCCCACTTTGTCAGGTTTTGGAAAAGTGACATCATTTTTTATACCTTTTTTTTTTCCTACAGAAAACTTTGTTCAAACTTTTGAAAAAAATATTTTCATGAGTCTTCTTTATACCTAGTGCTGGTTTAAGTTATTTTTTATCGTAATGTTACTTAAGTATGTTTATACATAAAATGCATGCTTATAGTTCTGATAAAGCTATAAATCAGAAAAGATATACAAATTCAACTAAGTAAAACTATAAAACCAACATAGGCTCAAGTTCACAACATTAATGTGCTAGAGGACTAGACTTGAGATAGTATTTTTCTACTGTTATATTGCTGGAAGCAGTATAGTATATTAATTAAGAGCACGGGCTCTAGAGTTAAGACCGAAGTTCAGATATTGGCTCTACCTTTATTTTTCCCAAGATGATAAGTTACCTAACTTATTAGGATTTTTGATAGAATTATTAACATGTCAAGTCCTAGAGTAGTGCCTGGCAATCAATAATTGCTCAATAAATATTAACTGTAACAATTGTTTTATATTGTCATTCTGAAACCTAATGATTAATTTTAGGTTTGATGGTAGTAAGTCTGATTCTATGTTTAATATGTTTCTGATTTTGGCTTTAACGATATGAATACTAACACATAGAATGTCTGCTTACTTAGGTTAACATACGGTGTGGTGATAATAACTTTATAGCTTTGCTGATTTAGGATAATCAGATCTCATACTCAACTTAGACTCTGCTAGGCAGGCCTCCTTGAGGTTCAAATTTTTTTTTTAATTTAATTTTATTTTTAAACTTTACATAATTGTATTAGTTTTGCCAAATATCAAAATGAATCCGCCACCGGTATACATGTGTTTCCCATCCTGAACCCTCCTCCCTCTTCCCTCCCCATACCATCCCTCTGGGTCATCCCAGTGCACTAGCCCCAAGCATCCAGTATCGTGCATCGAACCTGGACTGGCATCTCGTTTCATACATGATATTTTTAATGAGGTGTCCCATAATCTGTAACATTGAGTGTCTAATCCAATCATCATCCATATACGATTTGGGAAAATCTTTCCTGAAGTTATTTTGAATTCTTGAAAATACAGAAAAAGCATTATTTTTCAGCATAGAGCTTGTCATCAAACTGCTGAAGGAAATCAGCATATTCTAGAAACTATAGTTCATCCTTGAACTGCTTCTGGGTTAATCTGTATATAATTTATAGTAGGAGCTCCATATCTCTGGTTCCTCAACAACCACGGATTCAATCAACTGTTGACTGTGTAGTACCGTGGTACTACTTACTATTGAAAACTACCAGTGTACAGGTACACCTGCACAGTTCAAATCCACATTGTTCAAGAGCTGGCTGTACCTATTCTCAGTAGTTTGAAAATACCTTGATTGCCTTATTTTTGATTCTCTTTTGTATAAACTTAGAATATATTGTAGTATATTGATAGCTATTCCTTGTCAGTTTAGACTCAGTTCATTTAAGTACCTTAAATATTAGCTAATTATGTTCTCATAACTACCAGTTAACATTGGTTGCCTGGTTAAATTATATTAATAGTAATACTGGAAAAATATTTTCATTTTATGGTACTTAAGAAAAGTTTAAGAGCCTCTTCATGAGATTGCAAGTGAGTTTCAGAATGTAATAAAAATGACTTATTATTACTACCTGTTGTTCTTAAAGTTGATGATTATTATAGAATTAAGTGGCTAAGCTTTTAATAAAATACAAAATTTTATCCACTTTGCCTTTTAATTATAACTTTTTTCTGGCCGTGGGTCTTTAGCAAACATACTATTTTACTTCTGTATGGTAACTTTTACCTGGACCAATAAGTACTTTTGACTTCCACAGGCATATACAGTTTTGTATTTTGATTCTGCCACATTTTTACAGTTTGAACAGTTATCATTTAAATACTGTGCCATAATATATATGATTTTTTCCTATGAGCATGCCTATCATTTACTTCTTTTCTCTTTAGCCTGTGACATTTAAAGAGGTGTATTACTGCACCATCGCATATGCCATTTCAGTTGGGTTCAGTCACTCAGTTATATCCAACCCTTCGCAACCCCATGGACTGCAGCACACCAGGCATCCCTGTCCATCACCAACTCCCGGACCTTGCTCAGACTCACATCCATCGAGTCAGTGATGCCATCCAGCCATCTCATCCTCTGTCGTCCTTCTCCTCCTGCCTTCAGTCTTTCTCAGCATCAGGGTCTTTCTCTAATGAGTCAGGTCTTTGCATCAGGTGACCAAAGTATTTTGGCATCAGTCCTTCCAATATGCCATTTTCCTGATGTCAGATCATAATACTTTTCATTTGGCAATTAATAATGCAGAAAAGTAGTTTTGTATTTATATCTGGTAAAAATACATCATGAACAGGTTTCCCAACAAATGAAAGTTGAATGATGTCACTTTCGGTGATTATGGACACTAATGTGAGTATACATACAAAGGCAGAGCAGAACTGAAATTAAAAGGCAATACTTAGATATAAGATTTAGATAATGCATAATATGCTTATATTAATTGTATTATGATAAAAATGAAAAGGGTTAACATTACGACATAGAATCGTAGCCCTCCCAAGGCTCATTTGTTGGATCCAGCCTGAGGAACGATTGTCCTAGAGCATAGTGCAAAGAAAAAGAAGGATTCTGCTGTAAGGTTTCTAAAACCAGACGTGAATATTCTTTTTTTGTGTTAGCAGTTGCGTTTAGCTTTGTATAATCAAATACTCAGTGGCAGTGACTTAAGCTAGATCAGGGTTTAATCTTTCCCCTTATGTAACAAGGAATCTTAGGCAGTTCAGAGCTGATGCAGCGGCTCCATCATATTACCAAGCTCCTCTGGCTATTCTTTCCCATCCTTAAGTCCTTAATTCCTGTTCCTGAGATGACCTCTAGGGGTCCAGCCATCATGTCCTTGTTCCCAGCAGGAAGAAAGGAAAGGACAAAGGGAGAAAGGCAAAAACTGGACAAGTCTATATTTCTGAGGGCTTTGGCAGAAGCCCCACCCAGTGACTTCCGTTTGCGTATCATTGGCTAGAACTGTGTCATATGATATTTTCCATATCAAAGGAAGCTGGGAAATATGTTTTAGGTGAGCATATTGCTGCCCCAACAGACTGGGACTCTGTAATAAATAAGAGAGAATGGATACTGGGTAGGCAAATAGAAGTCTCTGCCACACTAACTAATAAGCAGGTATGTTAAGAAAGTTCAAAAAACAAATACCAACGCCTCCCCCAGTCTTTCTCTTTTATCTGCATTTCTACTTTAAAGTTATATGAAAGGAATATGAATGAAATAAGATCCTAAATTGCTAGATCATGAAAGAAACATGAAGACCATAGTCCTGTCATTTTAGACTTAGAGATAATTAGTGAATTATTAGAGGCCAAAGACGTAAGTTCTAGAAGGAAAATCTGAAGTTCTTGACTCCCACACCAGTCCCTGGTCTTTTGATCTGTTGTGTCTGTGTGCTCAAACACTCAGTTGTGTCCGACTCTTTGCAACCCCGTGGACTGTAGCCCGCCAGGCTCCTCTGTCCAAGGGATTCTCCCGGCAAGAACGCCAGAATGGTTGCCATTTCCCCCTCCAGGGGATCTTCCCAGTTTGTGCTGCTTCATAAAATCTGGTTGTTCATGTATTACTCTCCTACATACACAAGACAGCTTGTTTCTGTTTACACCCTTGGGGAGAAAGTCCTCTTATCCCTTAAATGATTACAATAAAAGTCATAGGGAATTTCATGTTTCTTATTTGAGGGTCTTATATGTTGGTTTGTTAGTGTGGATGGTTCTTCTAGTATTTATATATTTATGCATTCACTCTTCATTTATATATTCAACATGTACAATAGATTATGAGATTTCAAGCATAACCGTATCTTATTAGTTTCTGTATCCCTAAGTAGGTCCTCATTGATGAATGAAAAATTGTGTCATAGTCCCTGTCCTCAGGTAATCCTTAGGCAAGTCTGGGAGATGGATAAGAAAGTCAGTGATAATGGTACAGTAAAGGCCAGGTTCTTTGAGATGATGGAAGTACAGGAAGAGAATCTAAAATCTCTGAGGTGCAAAGAGGATCTAGAATGACTTCAACAGAAGGTGGTCCTGAGGTCATCCCTGAATGGGTTTTCCAGGTAAAGAAAGAAGGCGGCTGCATATCAAGGCAAAGAAAGTTTTTAGCCGCCCAGGGCCAGTGAGAAACTGTGTTTAGGGAGGAGGAGGCCACAAGAAATGTGAGAGAAGGCCGTAGTAGAAAATGAGGCTTGGGACGTTGACTGTGGCCATGGCTGTATTAGAGAGGTTGTAGCACACATTATGAAATGTGTTAAAGGGTTTAAATTTACCAGACTCTGCTGATGGTGTGCCATGGAGCAGGGCAGAGAATAGAGGCTCAAATGCACCCTTCCGTGTGGTCACATGGCATTGCAGTTGGACCATGGCACCTTAGTACAGAGCCCACTGCCAGCGAGGTGCCTCTTGTTACTCCAGCTGCAGATGACCAGGGAACACACATCAAGATCCTTGTTCCTTCTCGCTGGTTCTTCCCAGGGTCTTCCTTTTGGCAGAGCCTTGTTAGACGTTTCCAGTGGCACACAGATTCCGTCTGTACCTTTTTTCACTTTTTTTGCCTGTTATGTTGTCCTTACTCTTACCCAGTCAAGGACCCGTAACAAGTATTCTTTTTGACCTCTGTCCAATAAAGAATGATTTATTTCTATTTGGTAGTTGGTTATATACCAGCTTGTGTGTATAGGAACCTAAGATGGTAAAATAGACCGGATGAATCTTTTTAACCTGAATTGTGAGGTAAAGGCAGTGTTTCAGGAATTTCAGACAGCAAGAAGATGGGAAGCCTGCTCCTAAGACTGGTTAGGGTCTGGCACCCGGCCTACCCATCCCTGCTTCTGGTCTGCAGCCTGCCCGCGCCCCATCCCAGCAGGGGCCTCTAGTGGCTCTCCTTTCAGTCTGTTTTCTCTTCTCTGTTAAAAGATTTTTCTTCCCCACATCTGATTTAGCCCCACATTTTCTTCATGGACTCCCAGTAATGTCATTTGTTTTCTGGTATCCAGCAGAAAACAGCCAGACTTTCCTTCTCTCCCATCCATCCTAGAATGAATCTGAGCCTTTGTTGACTCTTCCTCTAGTAATGAAGTTTATGGTGGTGGAAGGTGAAAGGGGAAGTTCATCCTCCTGGTTAATTGAACCTGTCTCTCTGTAAAGAGAAATGTGCTATGAAAGTAAAATGTGCTATGAGAAAGTTCACCTCTATTTTATTGCTTGTTTTTTTTTTTCACTTTTTTTTCTTATGTAGACATTATATTAATAATAGTAAAGGAAATAACAGAAAATTCTCAAATCTCACAGCCAGAAACCATAAACTGTTTTTACTTTTCCCCTACATTCTCTTCCAGTCTCTGCTCATATACGTGATATTAACTGTTACTTTTATTGTGTGCCACCTAATCATAGTTCAAGGAAATTGAAGTGATTGAGATCTGGGAATATATTGGGTAATAATGGCTTCTTATTTTGATTATTTCCTTTTAGGAAAGACACTGCTGATCCTGTAACATGGAGGATTGCCTTCATACCTCATCTGAGAATCTATCCAAATTGGTCAGCTGGGCCCACAGCCATGGGACCATTTGCAGCCTCATTCCAAACCTGAAACATTTACTTTCAGAAGGTTCCCATGGGAACCTGACAGCAATGTGGGGCTGTAGTGCAGGCCACGCTTATCACTGGCCACTGACAGCTACTTGCAGAGCTGGCTCCCAGGAAAGGGTCTGTTTCCAGGATAACAGAAGTTTTAACTCTGATAGTCCAAGTATAATTGGTGTGCCCTCTGAGACTCAAACTAGCCCCGTTGAAAGGTACCCTGGGAGACCAGTGAAAACGAAGCTAGACTGTAATCGGACCAGAGACTCTTGTGACTTCTCTTATTGCAGTGAGCCCTCTGAACTGGATGAAGCTGTTGAAGAGTATGAAGATGAAAACACTCTGTTTGACATGGTTTGTGAGTCTTCTGTTACTGATGAAGATAGTGACTTTGAACCCCAACCGCAGAGGCCTCAAAGCATTGCGCGAAAAAGGCCTGGAATAGTACCATCTTCTCTTCATTCGAGCTCCCAAACTCAAATGATTGATGAATGCAGCAGTGATGTCATCATTAAGAAGATCAAACAAGAGATTCCTGAAGATTACTATATTGTGGCAAATGCAGAGCTGACTGGAGGGGTAGATGGACCAGCCCTGTCATTGACACAGATGGCAAAACCTAAGTCTCAGACTCATGCTGGTCCCTCCTTAGGGTCTGCTAAGCTGATTTCCCACGTAACATCTGCCATCAGCTCAGAGCTAGACCCACATGGTGTGTCCGCATCCCCCTCTGTGATGTCTAGACCAGTAGTCCAGAAGACCACCAGGGTATCTCTGGCTTCACCTAACAGAGGACCCCCTAGTTCCCATGGCACCAGCCAGCACGTGGCCATGCAGATGCCCGTGAGCACATCCCATCCTAACAAACAGATCAGCATCCCTTTGTCTGCCCTGCAGCTGCCAGGACAGGATGAACAAGTTGCTTCCGAAGAGTTCCTGTCCCATCTGCCCAGCCAGGTCTCCTCCTGTGAGGTGGCCCTTTCTCCCTCAGTTAACACAGAGCCAGAAGTGAGCTCCAGTCAGCAGCAGCCCCCAGTCGCTCCAACCATAACCACCGAGGCCTCGGCACAGTGCATACCAGGTATGGCGCGTGAGGTGACAGAGTCCCTCGTTAATGTACATTAGAGACTTGTGCGCCGTCAGCACTCCTAAAACCTTTGGCCCAATTTGCTAGAATTTGGGCCTTTGTTATTCTCAGAAAGATAGAAATAATGAAATATAATATACTCAGGTGATATAAAAAGGAAATTCATCATCCAGTCGATGTACCTCAGGGCTGAGAGGACAGCTGTAGGATTGTGCTGTTGATATCACATGGCTAGATTTAAGGTTTATATCTGATCTGAAGCTGAATTTTTATATAGTAAAATGATTTTTGAAAGCTTTGCTCTCCTATCAGTATCAAGGTATTTGGTTACAGTTTTGAAGCCAAAATGATGTTGGGTTAGGCATATAACGAAAATAAACCTAATAATTTTTTTGCCACTATTATTTATAGGAACCAATTTAGCACTTTATTCATTTTAGTGGTGTGGCAATTTAAGACAGGTTTTTAAAAATAAAAACAAAACAAAACACCCAAATGTATCTGGAAGTAGTTTATCTTTTTTCTCAAAATATATAATAATCAGATAACTTGCATTTCTGAAATACATGGATCTACCTAGACTGGATTGAGAGGAGAAGAAAATAGTTACATGAGGCCCCTGTCTATAATTCTAACATTCTAAACATTCTGTAATTCTAGCATTCAGTATTTATTTAATCTGAGTTGTTGTTATATAGAAGGGGTTTGAGTGTCATGCTTTTGAGTTCATGATTCAAATCTGATAGGCCAGAAGCGGAAACATGGAAGGGATGAACAGACATGCAGAGTACAATGTAGAAAGCAGACGTTCGTGGCACATTTTGGTTTCATATTAGTTCTTCTCATAAAGTCATGTATTTTAGGAAAAGCTTCTGGAAGCCGAGATACCTATGCTTTTACCCTCTAACTTCCTGAAATGACATTGCTTTGCAAACATGCTTTCCCCATTTTAGTGTCAGCTTTAAGATTCCAAAAGGAAATCTTCAATTTATGATTTCCAAATATAATCTTGATATTAATAATAAAATATACAATGAAAATACTCATATCTGATTCAGAATTATGGTTTTCAGTTTATTCATCTTTCTTTTCAAAAGAACAGCTTTATTGAGATAAAATTCATGTATCTTAAAATAACTCTTTTAAAGTTTTACAATTTGGTGTTTTCTGGTGTACTCACAGAGTTGTGTAACTGTCGCAACTGTCTAATTTTGGAATATTTTCATCATCCCAGAAAGAAACCCCATACCCATTAGCAGTCATTTTTTCCCCTTGTCACAGCCCCTGTCAACTGCTAATCTACTTCTGTCTCTATAGATCTGCCTGTTGTGCACATTTCATGTAAATAGATTCTTATTTTATGGCCTTTCGTGACAGCCTTCTTGTACTACTTAGCATACTTTTTTTAAGCTTAATCTCTGTGGTCGTGTCTACGAGCATTATTTTCCATTTCATTATCAAATAATATTTCATTGTATGGATAGACCACATTTTGTTTTTCCTTCATCAACTGAGGGACACTTAAGTGGTTTCCAGTCTTTGGCTGTGGTAAATATTGCTGCTAATGTCATCTATGTACATGTTTCTTTTTTTTTTTTTTTTATGTACATGTTTCTGTGTGGACCTACGGACACGACTGAGCGACTGAACTGAACTGACATTTTCATTTCTGTTGGGCAGCTGTCTAGAAGTGGAGTCTCTGGTCATATGGTAGCTCCGTTTAACGTATTGAGGAGCTGCCACACTGTATTCCAGAGCATCTTCACCATTTTACAATCTCACCAACAATTTTAAATGATTCCTGCTTCTCCATATGCTCCCCAGCACTTGTTTTCCATTAAAAAGAAAAAATTATCCTGCTGGGTGTGTGAAGTGGTGTCTTGCTGTGGTTTTAATTTGTATATCTTCTTTTGAGAAAAATTCGTTCAGATCCTTTGCCCATTTTCTAGTTATGTTGCCATTTTATTGGTGAGTTGTAAGGGTTCTCTGTGAATTCTGGCTTTAAGCCTTTTATTAAATATACATTTTGTAAATATTTTCTCCCATTCCTTGGGCTGTCTTTCCTTTGTCCTTCCTTTCTTGTTTTACTTCAATCACTTAATCACAAAATGGTCTTTGACTTAATCTTCACATCATAAGACACAACATTGTCTTTATTAGGCTGGTGAAAGTTTTTTCTAAGAAATCTGATTCTTGATATCTGTAGGATATAAGTAGTACCTTTTCACTTAAATAGTTGTGAATCTAGTTTACTTGTCCCCTTCCCCTTTTTTTTGTGTGAAATAGGAGACAGCCTGACAACAGTTTCTACATGCTACTTGATGTTTGAGGATAGAATTCAGAAATGTATCTTACAAAGTGGTCCAGTAAAACAAAACAGCTCAGTAAAACTGCCGTTTGTGTTGTATATCCTAATAATTTAACCATGCAAAAAGCAAGTTGCAAGATTTCCTTGCATCTGCCTAGTGGATATTAGTCCACTGTACGTGTATAGTAAATTAGAAATTAAAGCTTGAACTAACTGTAACGGGAATCTCCTAAGGAGTGATCCTGATATTTTGATCCATTGTTCCATGAAAGATGTTATATTGTTAGGAAATTATTGGCTTTAGAGAAACACTTTCTGAACTGGAAGCATCAATGAGACAGATGAAAATCTGATTGACACTTTTCTTTAATGAGAGAGATATAAAGTTAACTTACAATTTACCTTTGTTTTGTGGAGCCCAAACTATGTTCTGTGCTCTTAAAAGTTTTATTTATTTATCAGTATTTGTGTTTTTTGCCTATTTGTAATAAAATGAAGTGAAGTGAAAGTCGCTCGGTCATGTCCAACTCTTTGCGACCCCATGGAACGTAGCCTGCCAGGCTCCTCTGTCCATGGAATTCTCCAGGCCAGAATACTGAAGTGGGTAGCCATTCCCTTCTCCAGGAGATCTTCCCAATCCAGAGATCGAACCCAGGTCTTCCCGTATTGCAGGCGGATTTTTTACCATCTGAGCCATAAGGGAAGCCCTGATAGTAATGGAATAAATTTATTTGAAACATAGATTTTTTTAAAAAGAAATTCAGAATCCAGCACATCCAAATGTATGTGGGTAAATATGTGCAGATGGACGATAAGCACTTACTGTGTAAAGCGTGCTTAGGACGAAGCAAGGAGAGGCTCTAGAAGAACTAGCTGAAAGCGACATCGGGCACTTTTAAAATGGATGTTATATACGCTCAAGTATTTATCAGATCATTGTAGAAATACTGTGTATCTTTGAATAATATTTTTAAAATAAATAATTTGACAAATGACTATTGAGTTAGCCAGAAACAAGAAGAAACTGTGCATTTTGTTTAGTTTTACTGATACCATTTAAATTCTGTTTCCTGGGAGTGCCTGGTGGGCCAGTGGTTAGGACTCCGTGCTTTCACCACCACGGCCCTTGGTTCAGTCCATGGTCATGGAACTAAGATCCCACAGGCTACAGCATGCCCCCTCCCCCTATTGGAAAGCCATTCTTATTTCTTTTCTATTCAGAACTAAACTCACAGAGTTATAAAATGTTAACAAGGTGTGGATAAAATTACCAGTTTTCATGTTAGCTCTGTTAGAAAGCTCAACTCAAATCTTAGCAGTCATGCGTAAAGAGGATATCCATTGTTAGAAGAATTATTGACTATCTCCAAGTGGTTTGGATTCTATTAATTTTTGAGATTTTTATGTAAATTTGGAGCATTTGTCACAAATTTAAATTTTTTATTGTATTATAAGTTGAGTTTTTATGTGTGTATTAAATATATATATACACACACAGCTTCCTTTATGATTTTGTGCAGGAACTCTCCCATTTTTTATTGAAGTATAGCTGATTTACAGTATTGTGCCAACCTCTGCTATACAGCAAAGTGACTCAGTTATACACATACATACTTTCTTTTCTTATATTCTTTTCCATCATCTTTTATCACAGGATATTGAATATAGTTCTCTGTGCTACACAGTAGGACCTAGTTATTTATCCATTCTAAATGTAATCGTTTCCTCTGTTTGTATGCTGAGTCGCTCAGTAAAGTCTGACTCTTTGCAACCCCATGGACTGTAGCCTTCCAGGCTCCTCTGTCCATGGAATTCTCCAGGCAAGAATACTGGAGTGGGTTGCCATGCCCTCCTCCAGGGGATCCTCCCAACCCAGGGATCGAACCCAGGTCTCCTGCATTGCAGGCTGATTCTTTACCATCTGAGCCACCAGGGAAGCCCTACCGACCCGTCTCCCGGTCTGTCCCTCTTCCTTGCCCCATCCCCTTGGCAACCGCAAGTCTGCTCTCTGTGTCCGTGAGTCTGTTTCTGTTTTGTAGGGAGGTTCGTTTGTGCCATATTTAGATTCCACGTGCAAGTGATATCATGTGGTATATCCTTCTGACTTCAGTTAGCATGGTCATCGCTAGTTGCATCTGTGTGTGTGTGATAGTTGTGTTCAACTCTTTGTGACTCTGGACTGTAGCCTGCCAGGGTCCTCTGTTCATGGGATTTCCTAAGCCAGAGTACTGGAGTGGGTTTTCTACAGGGGATCTTCCTAACCCAGGGACTGAACCTTGGTCTCCTGCATTGCAGGCAGATTCTTTACCATCTGAGCCACCAGGCTGCAAACAGCATTATCTCATTCTTTTTTATGACTGAGTAGTACAGCAAATCTGGAAAACTCAGCAGTGGCCACAGGACTGGAAAAGGTCAGTTTTCATTCCAATCCCTAAGAAAGGCAATGCCAAAGAATGTTCAAACTACCACACAATTGTATTCATCTCACACACTAGCAAAGTAATGCTCAAAATTCTCCAAGCCAGGCTTCAACAGTATGTGAACCGTGAACTTCCAGATGTTCAAGCTGGATTTAGAAAAGGCAGAGGAACCAGAGATCAAATTGCCGATATCCGTTGGATCATTGAAAAAGCAAGAGAGTTCCAGAAAAAATCTGCTTTTGCTTTATTGACTACGCAAAGCCTTTGACTGTGTGGCTCACAACAAACTGTGGAAAATTCTGAAGGAGATGGGAATACCAGACCACCTGACCTGCCTCTTGAGAAATCTGTATGCAGGTCAGGAAGCAACAGATAGAACTAGACACGGAAACCAGACATTTAGACTGGTTCCAAATGGGGAAAGGAGTATATCAGGGCTGAATATTGTCACCCTGCTTATTTAACTTATATGCAGAGTACATCATGCAAAATGCTGAGCTGGATGAAGCACAAGGTGGAATCAAGATTGCCAGGAAAAATATCAATAACCTCAGATATGCAGATGACACCACCCTTATGGCAGAAAGTGAAGAGGAACTAAAGAGCCTCTTGATGAAAGTGAAAGAGGAGAGTGGAAAAGTTGATTTAAAACTCAGCAGTCAGAAAACAAAGATCATGGCATCTGGTCCCATCACTTCATGGCAAATAGATGGGGAAACAGTGGAAACTGAGAGACTTTATTTTTTTGGACTCCAAAATCATTGCAGATGGTGACTGCAGCCATGAAATTAAAAGATGCTTGCTCCTTGAAAGAAAAGTTATGACCAACCTAGATAGCATATTAAAAATCAGAAACATTGTTTTGCTGACAAAGGTCCATCTAGTCAAAGCTATGGTTTTTCCAGTAGTCTTGTATGGATGTGAGAGTTGGACTATAACGAAAGCTGAGCACCGAAGAATTGATGCTTTTGAACTGTGGTGTTGGAGAAGACTCTTGAGAGTCCCTCGAACTGCAAGGCGATCCAACCAGTCCATCCTAAAGGAAATCAGTTCTGAATAGTCATTGGAGGGACTGATGCTGAAGGTGAAACTCCAGTATTTTGGCCACCTGCTGTGAAGAGCTGATTCATGGGAAAAGACCCTGATGCTGGGAAAGATTAAAGGTGGGAGGAGAAGGGGATGACAGATTATAAGATGGTTGGATGGCATCACCAACGAAATGGACATGAGTTTGAATGGGCTCTGGGAGTTAGTGATGGACAGGGAAGCCTGGCATGCTGCAGTCCATGGAGTTGCAAAGAGTCGGACACGAGTGAGTGACTGAACTGAACTGAGTATTGCACAGTATACATGTACCACATTTGCTTTATCCATTCATCTGTCAGTGAACATTTAGTTTGTTTCCAGTGATGCGTCAAACTCCTGCCCTGGAAAGGATACCGAGACCAGTTCTACGCAGACCACACCGCTGACTGTGGGAGTCAGATGGCAGTGTTCTTCCAGGGCCATTCTGGATTCTAATCTTAAAAGAGACAGCATACCAGAGATACCTACTGCTTTTTTTTTTTGGGAGTCGCTTAGTCATGTCCGACTCTATGCAACCCCATGGACTATACAGTCCATGGAATTCTCCAGGCCAGAATACTGGAGTGGGTAGCCTTTCCCTTCTCTACCTACTATTATTTATATAGGGTTAGTTTTTGTTGTTGTTTTTTGGTTTTTTGATCATTTAGTTTTCTTTGTGAGGCAGATAGAGGAGTTATATATATATCATTCAAATGCTGGATGTACTAGAACAATGTTCTAATCTAAGGGATAAAAATATGCGTAAGTAAATATATGCTTATGTGTATATGTATGCATATGTATACATACATATACATGCAGACATAATTTTATAAGTTCCTTATTCCACAAGAAATATATGACTCTTCTTATTAGATGCACTAATACTAAATTTGCTTTCTTAGGCACAGTCTTTCCTGCACCTTCCTGCAGGAGGACGTGCAACACAAATTCTGAAAGCTAAGAGAAGCAGAATTAAAAGTCAGGCTTAGTTTATACCGTCAGTTCCTGCTTGTTATAAAGGGGTGCTTATCTGAGGATTGATATGGCAGGGAGTGTGAGCACTGAGCTAGTAGAGCTTGGCCACTCAGAGTTTGGGATCAGACGTGCCTAGGTAGATTCCCAGCCCTGTCTCCTACTGGCCTTGTGACCTTAACTCAGTTCATTTCTGTGAGACTCAGTTTCTTCATTTGAAAAGTAATAACAATTGTCTGTCTCACAGGATTGTTTGAGGACCAAATGCAAAGTATAGGTGAAGCACTAAAGAGAGTATATGACATATGATAAACATTCAATGAACAGTAGTCTCCATCATTATTCTTTTCATTATCATTGTTGCTATTATTAGATTGTGCTCAATACTCTTGAATAGTCAAGTAGATTCTGATTTTGTGCATTAACATTCATTCATCTACTAAAATGGTCCATGAACCAGTATCACCTGGGTTCTTACTAGAAATGCAGATTCTCGGGTTCCACCCCAAACCCACAGAATCAGAATTTGCATTTAAATCATGATCTCTAGGTAATTTGTATGCACACTGAAACATGAGAAGCAGGGATGTAGGAAATGCAGGTTCCACGTTAGATGGCACATTGTTACTCCTTCTGACTGCACAGTGACTTTGAACACTCTTCCTGTTTGAGAGAATTCCCTCCTTTGTGTATACGCACTACCCCATTGGAGAGGCCAGAAACTCTCTTTTCCAAGTTGATATTTCAGTGAGGGCACAATCTTGTGACCTGAGGCTTTGCCATTCAAATGCACTCACTGTAGACTCTAACTAGAAGTACCTAAAACTTCCCTGGCCGTCCAGTGGTTAAGACTCAATGCTTACAATGCAGGGGGTATGGGTTCGAGCCCTGTTAGGGGAACTAAAATCCCACGTGCTGCACAGCATGGCCAAAAATAAATAAGTAAAGAGGTCCCTACAGGAATCTGTTTTGGAAAATACATTCCAATTTCTAGAGGCAGCAGGAACAGGATTCCACCATCCGAGGCCTAAGCTGGAGTTTGGTGGCTGGTTTGTCTCCACCAGGGCAAATCAGTGGCTTGACCACTTCCATATCTGGTTTCTTGGTGTTCTCGAAAATTATGTGGCCTTTATTAAATTCTTTTTCTGCCTAAACTAGCTAGACTGGGCTTTCATTGTTTTAAACAAAGAAGCTGGAGAAATAGAACCTCTGGATAATTTTACCCTTGAATTGCCTTCGGTAGTGAGTAGCAAAAATACAGAAAGTTTGGTAAGATCTAGTAAGGGAGAGTGAGCTTTGTTTCATTAGGCCTCTTGTTGTTGTTTAGTTGGTAAGTCATGTCTGACTCATTGCAACCCCATGGACTGAAGCATTCCAGGCTTCCCTGTCCTTCAGTATATGCTGTCTATGTTTGTCATAGCTTTCTTTCCAAGGAGCAAGCATCTTTTAATTTCATGGCTGCAGTCACCATCCCCAGTGATTTTGGAGTCCAAAAAAAATAAAATCTGCCACTGTTGCCATTTTTTTCCCATCTATTTGCTATGAAGTGATGGTCTTAGTTTTTTGAATGTTGAGTTTTAAGTCAGCTTTTTCACTCTCCTCTTTCACCTTCATCAAGAGGCTCTTTAGTTCCTCTTGACTTTCTGCCATTAGAGTGGTATTATCTGCATATCTGAGGTTGTTGATATTTTCCCCAGCAGTCTAGATTCCAGCTCATGATTCATCATTCATTCAGCCTGGCATTTCACGTATTTTAAAAAAGCAAGGTGACAATATACAGCTTTGATGTACTCCTTTCCCAATTTTGAACCAGTCTGTAGTTCCATGTCCCATTCTAACTCTTGCTTCTTGACCTTCTTACAGGTTTCTCAGGAGGCAGGTAAAATGATCTGGTATTCTCATCTCTTTAAAAATTTTCCACAGCTTGTCGTAGACCTCTTAAAAGAAGGTAAGTGGACTAGATGCTTACCGAGTTTATTCATGCTGCTTCTCTTGTAATGCTCAGGGCGGCTTATTGGAGCTACCAAGCACTCTTCTCTTCAATCCCAACGCGTTGTGCACAGTACCCATGCAGTCATGTGTTGATAGGTAGTCAATGTTGAGAATGTATCCAGGGGGAAGTTAAATACCTGCTCCTAGGAGTTTCCAGGACTCACTGCTTGGTATTTGCAACATTATCTAAAAACAGTGACTTTATTCCATTCAATTCTTCACTCACCTAATTGCACAAGGAGGAAATCAGGTCCCTCTCTCCCATTATGATACGGACTTCTTGTCCAAAGGAAGAAAGAGCAGGTCGAAACCTTGATGAAACTGCATATCCTTAAACGTGTTACTGACACTATGAACCTGTTAAGATATTTCTATCAGCACCCCTTCCCATAGCCTTTTGGAGGCTACCTTCTACCCTTCAGCCGAGTGTCACAGGTCTCAGTTGTTTCTGTACATGAAGATAACCACCTCTTAACTCTCCTGCCTGAGTGTCACAGGGTCTCCTGTCCGCTACCTAAGTGTCACAGATTCCCTTCTCCCCAGCCGATCAAAGGGCAGTTCTCAGAGTGATGGTGGTGGTGGTGGTGGGAGTTGTCTTAGGTTTTATCATGTGTAGCAGAACACCTGTGATCAGAATGAGTTTAAGGAACTGGGGATGGTGGTCTCCAGCCTCTGGCTGAGGGGCACTTTCCTCCTTCCTTCTTTCCTTCCTTTTTTGTAGTTCTTAGACAAGACAAAAGTTGTGGTTTTAAGTTAGTTTTTGGGCTTGTTTTCTACACTTGGGGAAGGGGATAGGGAGGAGATAATGTGATTAAGTACATACACCCTCTGTTCTAAAAAAGAATTGATTATATTGTCATGTCTTTTCAGAGTATTTAGGTTTTTATAAAGAAAGTTTTACCAAGGCAGTAATGAAAACCCATTATACCTTATGTAATATAGTTTATAACTTATGATAACTTATATTATATATAACTTATTATAAAGCTGTAATAATTAAAGTGGAATAGTCTGACCAAAAAGATAGACAAATAGAGCGATGGAACAGAGTAGAGAACCCAGAAAGACACCTACACGTGTGTGGGAACCGTATGTGAAAGAGAGGTGTCATGGATCAGTGGGAGAGGATCCACCAGACAGTGGATGGCATTGCACAGTTGGTCTCTCATGTAGAACAAGATAAAGTTAGATCCTTACCTCACATCAGGCATGATAGTAAGTCTCATATAAAGATCTAAGTATGAAAATATAAAACTTGAAACAGCTTTAAGGAAGTCTTGCTAAGTGGCCTTGGTGTTGGGAACAGTTTTTTAAATGAGACATGCAAAAAAAGCACAGACCATAAAGGAAAATATTGAAAATGCTGACAGCTATTAAAATTTTAACTGGGACAAGGGATATTGTAAAGTTAAAAGACAAGCAATAATCTGTGCGATTTTAATGCACATAACCAAGAATATTCATTTACAGAATATGTGAAGAACTGCCACAGATCAGTAGGGAAAAGGTCAAATAATCCAGTAGGGAAATGAGCAAGGGACGTGAAGAGGCACTTCTAATAAGAGGAAACCCATATAGTTAATAAACATATGAAAAATGCTCAACCTCACTGGTAATCAAGGGAACGCAAATTAAAACAGCAATATGATACCGTCAGAAAGGCAAAAATTATTAACTTTACTCCAAATGTTGCTTAAACTATGGAGAAATGCTGGCAGCAATATAACTTGGCACATCCACTTGGAAGAGCAATTTATAGTATCTTATAAAGTTAAGTGTGTGCATATCATACAACCTTGGAGTCCAGTTTCTAGGCACCTGTCCTAGAGAACTTCCTAACATGGAAAAGGAGAAAAGTACAGGGGTGTACATTGCAACTTTCTTTGTGATAACAAGGAAGAAAAATCGGTTAACAACCTTAGTGTCTGTCAGAAGATAAATTGTGATATATTTTTCAGTGGAATATAGACATCAGCCAGATCTGCATTAATTAGTATAGATATATCTTTGAAATGGAGTTGCAGAATAATAGATAGAGTACCAAACTTTAAAGTGAATAAACCTCACTGTGTGTTGTATGTTACGTTCTCACATACCACGTGTAGTTACGAAACGTAGGCTGGAAGGAGACATATCAGTACACGATGTGTGCCTTTGGGAGAGAGGAGGATTGACATTGAGTACACGGAAACTTGAACTGTATCTATGATGTTTTCTTTTAAGACTATGGAACATATTACATTATTAACATGTATTAAATCTGGCAGAAACACGAGTTCATGTTATATACAGGTAACAGAAGCACAGTGCTTCATTATGAAAATCTGGGCACACAACTGCCTAGGTTCAAGTCCCAGCTCCGTTACTTATTTTCTGGGTGACTTTGGCAGGTCATTTAACCTCTTTGTCTCTTAGCTTTATCATCTGTAAAATGAAGAAAATAGTGGATCTATTCTCTAGGGTTGATATAAGGGTTAAATTAATCCATATAAAGCCCTCTGGTTCATTGGTAAGCGTAATTTAGTATGCTTTTTTGTATGTTTTTAAATGTGAGTACTTTTATAATATAGCTCATGAAGCATCAAGTTGATTGTGGAATATTTATGAGATAAAGGCATTATGACATTATTGTTATTACTGAATATAGAAGGTTTTTTGGTAAGAAAGCAAATTTTACTAACATTGTCTCCCAGTATACTTGTTTATAGACAAAGAATTAGAGAATTAGTCTCACAGATTTCACTCTGGCTTTCCTCCTTATGATTATGATATGATGGGTGAATTATTTTTTTGAGTTCTTCTATTGTAATGAATAAAAACCACAAAAGCAAAATGTCCTGTATTTTCTATATATATAGCACTTTCATTTCCAGGATCAACACTACTTGAGTTCTGTGAAGAAGGGATTGTTTCCTTTAGTTTACTGACTGGAAGTGAAGTACTAGATGATTTGCTTAGAGTTCCAAAAGTGTAGTTTCCTACTTTTTATCTAAGAGAGAAAGGGTTGG
This sequence comes from Bison bison bison, assembly GCF_000754665.1. Classification (NCBI taxonomy): domain Eukaryota; kingdom Metazoa; phylum Chordata; class Mammalia; order Artiodactyla; family Bovidae; genus Bison; species Bison bison. Next base: position 8,824,616 of record NW_011494755.1, read on the forward strand.
TACTCTGGTCCCTGGTCTCTTATCTCTGGCTGTCTTGCTGTAGGAATAGCCCACACCAAATTGTTTCTCCTCCCCTTTCTTTCATTTTTAGGTCATGCCTATCACTTTTCCAGAGTTTGGGCTGCTAGAGTATATCATAAAGCGATTATTTTTTCTGAGAATCATTTTTAGGAAAACCTAGGGTTTAATAGAAGGAGTCACTTAACCAGAAGCAGGAAACATGTATCACAGTCTCTTTTTCTACTAAACCCCTGGACAAGTTGCTTGCACTTCAGTTTATTAAACATTTATTGCAAGATCTGCTCTGTGACAGGACTAGTGAAAATACAAAGATGAATGGCAGATTCCCTGACCCCAGAATACCGTTGCGTAGAGAAGGAGGCAGACAGACCAATAAGACCATATCTAAGAGGTATATAAAATGCTGTGGAACACATGAAACGCAGTTGTCTCAGCCTTTGGGACCCAAGGAAGGGTATTTCAGGGTGATGGAGCGACGTGAGCAAAGACATGGGCGCATGAGCACGCAGGGAGGCAAAGGTCTGAGCGTGGTGCGAGTGAATTTCAAAGAGGCCAGGAGAGCTGCTGCTGGAAAGATGGACTGCAGCCACCTGTGGAAGACTGCACGTGAAGTCACAAACTTAAAGGGAGAGCAGAGGAGCACAGTTCCTCTGTGTGATCTTAGAAGATCACCCTGAGAGCAATGGGGAAGTAGGGACTGGGACTGAGGACTGTTTTACAGGGTAAAAATTGCAATAATTCAGATGGGAAATGGCAGTAAATGCTCAAATGAGGCAACAACAAAGGCATTGGAGAGCAGGAGACAGGTAGATGATTTGGGAATTAGACTTGATGACTTCTCTGTCCAAGGCGCAACACTGATTTAAGTAACACTGAAAGATCTTCAGGACCCCAAACACTTATAATATATTCAAGGTTCTCTGTATATAGGATGAAACAGCCATTAAGAATTCTGAAACATGCTATGACCATTTATTCAGCAAATATCTATTGGAAGCCTACCAAGTGCCAAGTCCAGGTTGGGTACTGCAGTTACTCAATGGACAAGTAATGAACAAGACAAAAACATGATTCTTACTCTGCCTGCCCTCTAAATGGGAGACAGGCATTTAACTCTTCCTCTCTCAAAACATTCCTAGTTTTAAAAAAACAAAACCTTGTCATCTATCCTGAGCTAAGATGCTGTTAAACTATCAGTGACTTTATAAGACTGAGTTATTTGCCTTTAGAGAGCATATTTATGAAGATGAGGGTGATGTATGGCTAAAAGTGATGAAGTGAACAATTAGGCCACTATGATAAATGAAAGGAAGGTCTTTCTCAGCTGGGAATTAAAAGTACAGGGGCTACAGGCAACCTATTTCACATCATAATTTGTTTGAGACACTTTTTACATACCTAAAAATAACATGAACTTAGTTAAACTTGTAATATTGCTTATTTTTACAGACAACTAATGATCTTTCTTTAAGAATTACAAATATAATTGTTTACTAGTTTTCTGAAAGGCAGAAGTAGAAAATCAAGTTAATTGCTCTCAGTTGTACAAATGCATAATTTTCTGAGAAATTAATCAGTTTTATCAGCTTTTTTTCCCAATGCTTCACTTCTTTTTTAAGTATCATTTGTCTTAATATTTTACAGGAAAATCTTCCCAGTTGACTTTTTATTTCTTTAAAATAGAGGCATTTTTCTATTTTACCAGTAAAAGTAGCAAAAACTGTTGTTTTTATATATTTAAAGCTGATCAGCATATGATTGAGACCTCCCAGATATGCAAAATGCATCCAAATACAGGAGCCTAGCAAATTGCTGTAAACCTGAAGATCTAATTCTCTTCAGTGAATTTGGATTTGAGTAAGACTGCTAGGAAACCAGGCGCCAGTTCAGAATTGAGGAGGCATTGACCTTGATTTTCTAGCCATGGTATTCATCCCTTGTGGTCTGGAGAGATGAAATAATGTACAACCTGTGGGCAGACAAGTCAGTGTCAGAGTACCACAGTCTTAGCTTCAGACGTCATCCCTGTTTCTGTTTCCTGAGAGAAGCAGCAGGCTCCTCCCGCTCCTCCCAGATTGAGCTGCCTGACCATCTTGGGTCTCAGCAGGGGTGGGCAGAGTGCAGGTGACCCACTGTAGTCAGGCCCAGCAATAACTTCTCTTTCAGTCTGGATCTCATTTATATAACTAATAGCTTGTGTTCCCAAGGGTGTATTAGACCCAGAAAAAGTATTTATGTAACATGGCAAAAATGATGAGTTGTGCTTCTGTGACTGCAAGGTAATTTTAAGCTTTATTTTAGATGAGAACAGTGATGAGTACAGTGATCAGAGAACAGTAAATCTGACTTAGTGATTGATGCATCCTAGGTGCTTTATTGACTTCAGTTATGATACACGTAGCAGCCTGATTCTTCAGTACTGCCCTAAAACTTTGATTGCTTTCTTAGACAAAAACAATAATTTTATTGCCTTCTTCAGTGTTCTTCATTTTTGTCAAAGTTATTAATGTATTTGGCAGTCCATAAATGCTGAACAATAACAGTCTCACCTCATCTTTCATCACCTCATAATTCCACTCTTCAAAGGAAACTTCTTTTGAGTCTTTCTATTTTTAGTTCTTCCAAAATTTGAAATAAACTGTTTATACTTCTGTTTCTTGATTTTTTTTTTCTTGGTTTATCAACTTTAGAAAATACCTTCAGATTCCTTGTTATCAATGGTGAGGATTTAACTCAGTTTGTATTACCCTCCCATTATTTGATTATAACGTCACTAAAACACACAGTTCCCAACAGAAAACTAAAGATAATGAAAGAAGAAATAAATATGCTTTCTCAACCCAAGGGTGAAGGTGTTAGTGTTCATATGCTGCCTTCTGCTGTTCTCCCCCTCTTCTTGTCATCTTCTTAACTTCACAGGATTGTCAGGATTTTCATTTTCTTCTGTGGCATAACTGGTCTTTTCTTCTTTATCCTTAGGTTGACTGTAAACATCCAAAACCATTTATATTGTTTTGACAGTGTACATATTGTGCATAACTATTAGTGTTCTCAGATTGAATTACTTTCATCTTGATGAATTTCACAGCATTTGGGACACTGAAAGGAGAATGTTCCTAAGGGCTGTTATGTGGATTAATGACTCAATCCATGTAAAGGGTTTAAAACTGCCTGGTACAGAGAGTAAGTTCTCACCAAGTATGTCCCAGCATACTTTCAGAGCTGTTAAAATGTGAAGAAGTGCATCTTACAGTCAGTGAAATATGGTATGATTTTAGTTTGGGGGTTTTGTGTGTGTATGTGTTTTCCTAAGATTTTGGTAGCATATTTTGACAAAAGAACAGTGTGCTCTTACATAGCTTTGTGGTCCCACCAACGTTCGCACATTGGGCCTTCAGCCTTGCTGCTGCAGTTTGGACAAGTTGATTTAATGTAAGCCTGAGGTAACCCTCCCACCTATCCTGAGTTTTCCCCTGGGTTGTAACCACTGTTCTCTAGATTTCATGTTTCCCTTTACTTTCTCCTTTTTTTTTTTTTTTGGTGGAGTTCATCAAATAATTTCCCAAGAATGGATAGGTAGGAAGTAAACTTTGAGTCTTTAAATTGCTGAAAATTCCTTTCTGAAATAACTTTTGAAAGTTTTCCATTAGTACTTGTTTCTTTTATGAAGATTATAGTTATAATAATTTATCAAATCTTTGAGAATTTAAATTCGATTAAAAAAAACTACTTTCTGTCTTTGAATTTTTTTCCTTTCTTGTCTGTGTTCTTTTTTCTTCTTTCTTCTCTTCAGTGCAGCCGCTTTTCTTTTGATGTCTCACCTAATTGTTCACATTGAAGAACGCAGGACAGGAATCTGGTGTTGGTTTCTTCTCTAGTTGTGTAAATAGGTTTGCTTCCCCTCGGTCCTTTCCTGAGTGAAATGTAGGTATTGCCAGGCAGGGCTCTGTAGAGAGAAGAGTTGGAAAATTGGTGACTGGTCAGCAGGCCTCCAAAGGCAGGTCTCAGGCACCAGCGCGACATTAGAGGCCTCAGCTCTCCTGCCATGACGTGTTTGTTCAGTTTTCTTAGCAGTTTTGTCTGGCCCTTTTAGCATCTGCAGTCGTGTGAACAGGAGCATCTCCCTCTGTGTCCTTGGGCATGCAGGCCTGTTCCTGTGATGGGGCTGGAGCCAAGTTCAGGGTCCCTTCCGATTTTCCAGGGGCACGGATGAGTGTATCTCCTGCGAGGTCCCTATGTCAACCTGACTGTTGGTGACTGTGGCTGGGATGGGCCAGAGCCCTGTTGCAGGCCCTTTCAGAATCTCCAGACTAAGTTGTGTGGGCTTCCCTCTGGGACTCCACACCGCAGCCAGGAGAAGCTGGAGGCACTTAGGGTCCACAGCCAGAACCGAGATCTGTACGCTATTACCCAGCCTATGGGTGGGCGTGACTCCTTCTGCGTCTCTTGGCATATAGTGCTGGTGACAGGATCACAGCCACACGGGGGCGTAGCTGAGTCCCTCATGATATGGCACTGTTTCTGGCTCTGTAACCAGGACCATAGTCGGCGAGTCAGCCACTTGGGCGCGAGCTTGCCTTCTCAAAACAGCCATCCTTGCTCTTGGACTGTACCAGGGTTTCACAATCTCTGACCCAGTCCCAAAGCTCCCACAAAGGCACTTTTGTACATGGATAGATGCCAGATTGTTGTTGGGAGACAGGGTGGGGATGTCTTACTTGGCCACCTTGCTGATGTCACACCCTGAGAAATTTAAAAATTTGATAATTTAAGTATTACTTAATTTTTTACCTAACTTCATTCAGCAAGAAAAATAAAGGATCTTTATGATCCTAGAATGTGCTGTGCCTGTAAATTTGACTTTAGGGTTTGGTTCAGTGAATAAGAAATACATATTTATTAATACCTGAAATGATATTTCATATAGTATTTTTAGTCTCTGGAGTATATTCAGATTTATGTTACAAGTCATTAGCTTTTCAACACCTTCATACTGTTATAATTATTGCTGCTAAGTTATTATTTTATATAATGGAAAACAGCCATCTCATTGTTAAGAAAAGGGCTTTATTTTCCTGTTTTGCCTGTACTTATAAATGTGCAATAGAAAGCCAACCCATATAGATAAATATTAAAATTTTTATTTTATAATGAACTTTTCAAAAATATGTTTTGTTATTATCCATTGACTCAATTAAGAGGAATTGGCATCTTCCTATCCAATGGGTTATTACTTCTTGGATGGAATCTAATGAATATTAATAGCATCACTCGGAAAAGGAGGGGATAATTTATTAGAGTTTTGTGCATTTTCATTTTTACATGTTATCTGTTTTCTTTTACTCTATGTGCCATACATCTTTTGTTTCCGAGTTGATGAATAATTCCTTTGTGGTTTTTACTGTATTATGCATTTTCAGTAAAAGATACTGTCACATTTTGATCCTTATTAATTAAGATATGCAGTTCTGTAAATTGCATGGACATTTAAAGGAAGAAATGGTTTCTAATAAAAAGAAGTTTTCTGTAACCATTTCCATTGTGATATACCATTTCATCTCCTAAATTCATCAAATGTTGCCTCATGTATTGTGCTTGAGTTTGTTCTCACTCATTGAAGCCATAGAATTTTAGCAAACTCATGAACAGTCACTTTTCAAATACTCAGTACTGACATACTGATGAACTGTTAACAACAAATGGTGATGATTGTTTTACTTTCAAAATCCTCGTCAGTAGGCAGGGTCATATACGGTTAGCTCTCTGATTACTGCATGCAGAATAGCAGTTATAATAGCTAGTACTTACAGACTGCTTATTATCTCACTAATTACTTCTGGTAACTCATTTCTCACAACTCTGTGAAGTTAGGACTATAATTAACTCCATTTCGCAGATGAATAAACTAAGGCAAAGGCAGGTTGAACTTGCCCAAGGTCAGACAATAAGAGGATGGGGGAGCTGGGATTCTCAGCTAGGCAGTCTGGTTCCCAGGTTTCATGCTCTTCACCACTAGGCTACTCACCGTGGTGATTCTTCTCCTACACATTTCAGCATTCATCATTTTAGCGCGTAACAGGCCTCTTAGGATGTGGCCCAGTTTTCCCTTAGTTTTTTTCATTTCCCCAAAACTTTGCCAAAACTTTTACTCTTCTTTTTTAGTTCCAGTTTCCATCTGCTTTTATTGTCTAATTGTCTCCACCACAAGGGGATGAAAATTAACAGTTGAGGAGACGTGTACAGATGTGCCTACAACAGTGCCTATCGTGTTGAAGCACCAAATATATTTTTATTAAGTGGTAAACCAAATATGCAAATACAAAAATTTCCAGAAAGAAAATAAGAGATAACGTTCATTTCCTGTTTGTTTTAGGAAAATTCATTAGGGCTGCTGTGTGGAAAACAGTTTGAAAAGGGGCAAGAGTGGACATAGGGAATTCTCAATAGCTAAGAAAGGAATTTCTGTGAAATCAGTGGATAATAAATCCAGTTCTAAACTCTTATTAAAGTCTTAAAATATGTGATTTCAGATGATCAAAAGGAATATGTCAGAAATAGTAACTTATCCAGGAATTACCATGTTAAAGTTTTCCTCTTAAATGTGAGACAGAGCAATATTTTCAGGAAAAAAACTGCAAGAAAAGTGTATAGTTAATACAGAATGGACTAGACTCTTGGTGATTAAAGAATACTATTTTTAATTAAAATTTTAAATTGAAGAGATATATACCAAAATGTATCCAGTGGCTGTCTTTGAAGGATGGATTTATGGGCAGTTTTTCTCCCTTTTTTAACCTTTATTTTCTGGGGAAATTTTTTATATTAAGTGTGTCACTTTTATGATAAAATGAATAAAATTATTTTTATTATTAAATGTGTTACTTTCATGATTAATGAATAAAATTATTTTTATTAGGGGAAGTATACTTGATCTTTTCCTCAGGTAAATAGGTACCCGTGTGAATAAAGGGCCATTAAGCCATATGTTTTTAGTGTGGGTTTAAAAAAAATTTTTTTTAATTGAAGGATAATTGTTTTACAGTGTTGTGTAAAGCAGTTATCCTCCAATTAAAAGTAAAAAATTTTTTAATGTATTTTAAAAATTTTCAGTATTTCTAAATTAGAAAATGCTTACATATGTAAAGCATATTTAAGAGTATGTAAACCCACTGAGGGAAAATGCATTCATGGCTGAATTCTTGAACTGCACAAGGACTAAGATTTACTTTTGAAAAGGGGTTAACATTCAAGAACATTTTACTCAGGAGTCAAGATTTTGAAAGACAAGGAAAGGACACACAGAGGTTGGTGAAATAGTGCCTGTTTCACAGTGTTCCACACTAGAAACTAACGGAGTTGTCATGAAATACACTGAGTAGGAGAGTCACACTGTGAAGCATGTGACTTCAGGACTGAAACCGTGGAAAATATGAACGTCACATCTCTAGTGAATCCATGTATCTTCTGTGACTGACCTAAGTCAAGAAAAGTAAAAATTAAAAAACAAATTCTTTTTGGAAATTGGGTATTAAGTGTTGTATATCCAAGTCTGATAGCAGCTCACTGTATATTTTATGTATCACACCAGCAGCAGATACTTCAGACACATCAGAAGGTGTTGTTGATTCAGTGTCTCTGGCAGTATAATAAAAAAAAATGCAGGAGAAATCTCTAGTCTCTAATAAGCAGTATATCAATGAGCGCTGTCAGATTCTGTAGAAAATTCCACAACATGATTTATTACATTAATTACAGTCATGTGGGTTTCATGCTGCTAAGCTTGAAAATGCAGCCACATTCGAAGGTTGATTTAAGAATATATTTTGGCCCAGATGAAAGTGCTCCTTATTGTGATTAATACAGTACAATATTTATTCTTTCGTTCTACGCTTTCGCCTTTGGAATACTAAATTTCTTTTCTGTGACTTGAAATTAAGTTTGAGATTTGAGAAGCTTCATCTAGTTTTTTATTCATGCCTGTCATCTGGTCTCCCTTTTGCCTTTTGTGTCTCCTTAGTTTGTCACGGAATGTTGAATCTCCTCTTTGTGAAGCCTGTTTGAATTTACTCCCTTCTAAGCAAGCATGGCTGGCCTTGAGCTTCCCTAGCTAACGGGACTGCCCTCAAGACTTACTGCGTCACAGTTGGGCTGCTGCATCTCTTTTTGAGTAGGAGGAGCAATTGAGGAAAAATCTTCATTTTCTTCATTTAATTCAAAATAGCAGCCTTCTTAGAAGAGAGAATTCCATGCTTATACCTTTGTTTAGTGCCTTACTGGAGTCATACAGTCACATCTTCTTACAGTGACACACTGAGCTTGTCAAATCACAGGATTCTAGGTCATGTGGAATGAAAGGTCTCCTGAGAGCCGTTTTAGAGATAGATGTTAACTCCAGTTGTTTCCATGTGCCCATGGTGGGATATGTTCACTTATGCCCAATGTTGGTGGCCTTTATAAATCTGTCTTGGAAGAATTAGTAAATATTTGCTACAGATTAAAGCATCAGTAGAGAAGGACTCGAGTGAAGTAGGAAGACGTTGATTTAGTGAGTTGGAAGACATTTCTCAGCAGTGATATGTATAAAGAGTTGAATTAGATTATTTATGTGTCCAACACTGAGCTAAGTGGTTTGCTTTCCGACCTTAATTCTCATACAACTCTAAAGACATAGGTACAATTATTATATCCATTTTAACAGTGGAAAAAACCGAGGCTTAAGTTTAAAAGCGTATGCAGATTCACATAACTAGTTAAGTAGCAGAGCTGGGATTTGAACATAGGTGTTCTTATCAGCAGGAGCCATTAACCATTCACTACACTGCCTACATCAACTGCCCTGAAGGATGGAGCAGGCAAGGTTAGAGTTTAAAAATGATGTTTGGCAATTAGGGAAGCAGTATTGAACTTAATAAATTTGGAGGTATTATGAAAGAAAAAAATCTGAATCCAGTGGGTTTCAGAGGGAAACAATTCTTTGACTCATCCGTTGTTTTGTTGGATGACAATATTAGTCCAGCATGATTTTTTATAGTATTTTTCACTGAATAGAAGTCACTTAAACACTTAGGAAGCACCTCTTCTGTCTGGGACATAAAAACGTTCAGATTGGAAAATCTGGCCATCCCAGCAGTGTGGCAGCTGCTCTGAGACTTGGGCTGAGGCTTATTTGAAAGAAGAGTCATTTTCTAGGCCTTGTAGGGGGAAGTAGAGATGAAGCTCTGTTTTTCAAAGCATGGCCTATTCACCCACAGCTCTATTAGAACCACCTGAGAACTCATTAAAAATGGAGACTCTGCACCCTGTTGGCCATAAATTAATTCCTTGTTGCAAGGATCTGCAAGTCAGTGCCTAGTCTTTACACAAGTGATGTCTTACCTTACCTTACAAACATAGCTCCTTGGCCTGATTTAATTCATATATGCAGACAGCAGTGAATATGGGTGAGGAAGAGGCCTCAGTTTCTTTGGCCTGCACTTTGTTTATTTAATAAATACTGGTGTTTTTTGTGCTCTATTTTTTTCTAAATTTTTATCAAGGAGAGAACTGTCCAGAGATTCTAGAGTCACATGCTGTACAACCCGGAGAAATGAGCAGATGACTAATGTTTAAGTGATTTCTGCTTCAGTGAAAAATACTATCAAAAATCATACCAGACTGACTGGTACTATCGTGCTAAATTTTCATGCTCCTGAGTGTATATGTAAGAAATATATTTTACTTCCATTATTGGAAATGATTAACCGAGCATAAAAATAATTTGCTGGTCAGATAGCTATAATAGCATATAAGTCTGGCTTCAATTAGTTATGTTAACAATCCTAGAAAATAGTCTGAGTTTTAAGGTTTTAAGGAAAAAGCATTGAAATGTGCAATGAGTTGAGTGTTTAAAGGAGAAAGAAGACATTGACTTTTTAATACATTTTATGGTAGTTATAAGGGTATCTCACTTTGTTTTCTACCTATAAAGTAAATATACCTGTTTTTTTTTTTTAAATAAATTTACAGGGGTTAGAAGCTATTGCTGTATTTTAAAAATGAAACATGAATATTGACAAATATGACTTTGGATCCCCTCACAAAATTAAAGTAGGCCTTGATCATAAGATTACCAACAAGGGCATATTTTTTTAAAGTACCAAGATCATTTTCCTTGAACATAGAAAGAGTCGTAAGAAAATTTATATCAAATGAACATATGTATAGAAGAAGTAAGAACGTAGTAGATGGATGACACCAAAATGCCAGTATAATCTCTTTTTAAAGTGGAGGTTAGGATTGGGGGGATATATTGATTTTTGTGGATATATTAATTCTGGTATGGTTAAAGAATTACTACTTGTTTTTTCTTATCCCGATAGTAAGATAAAGATACTGTCCTGTAGCAATTTGTGTGAGAGCTGATAGATCCTTATTTCTTAAGGAAATAGCCCTAGGAAAAGCTTTCAGTGGGCTTATAAGTCATTTCATTATTACAGACATCCAGATCACTGTTCCTGACCACAGCTGACTCTGAAGAACCTTAATAAAGGATAAAGTGACTTTGAGACTCTGTGAGTCCCCAAATTGAATTTTATGTCACCTATTTTAATTTTTAGTTCTTCCCAAATGCAGTCAGTACAGTTGGTCTAAAGTATATTGTATAATTATGCACACAAAGTTATCTCAGAAACTGTCCTTTCAGCTTTGATGTTACTTCATTCAGCAAAATATGAATGGTTATTGAATGCTCCTACTTCTCAAGAGCTTTTTCAGACCCTGGGAATAAAGCAGCAAAGTCCTGGCTTTTACAGAGCTCACAGCTCACCTGGGCAGAGATAAATGCTAAATAGGTTGTTGAGTAAATATATATTATGTTAGATGGTAGTAGGTATATGGAAGAAAATAACAGCTTAAGAGGAGTAGAGACTGGGGTACTCTTTCTACCCCCTTCTGATGCCTATGTCAGAAGCTTTCTCTATCTCCTCTATACTTTAATAAAACTTTATTACACAAAGGCTCTGAGCGATCAAGCCTCGTCTCTGGCCCCAGATTGACTTCTTCTCTGGGGGCCAAGAATCCCAGTGTCTTCGTGTGATTCAACAACAACCTTTCATCTTGGAGGCTCGTCCGGGATCCTTCAGGACAAGATGGGAGCTAACAATTCCAGCCTCACTCCTTTGAACTGTATCCTGAAAACTGGGATAGATTTGATCCCCAGGGCTTAAAGAGGACATACCTGGTCTTCCTATGTGATACTGCATGGCCACGGTATCCATTGGAGGACGGCAAACAGTGGCCAGTTGGAGGGATACTTAATACTGTTCTATAATTAGACCGGTTCTGTAAGGAACAAGGGAAATGGGTAGAAATGGCATATGTGTTGCCCTTTTTCTCTCTGCGAAATATGCCAGACTTATGTCCTAAGGGTATAGATTTGGGCGTGAAACCTTCAGCTCCCTCCTTTACATCTCCTGTCTCAGTATGACCTCAGACTACTCTGGTTTCAGAGAAACTCAGACCATCAAAGTAAGAGATGAGATGGAGGACAGGAGACAAAGAGAAGAGGAAAAACAGGTTTCTCCAATCTATCCCTGGGATCATATGCGCAGAACAGCCAGAGAGACTGAGGAACAGCCACACAAGCTGTTGCCTCTTTATGAAACACCCACCGGGAGAAATAATCAGTCTGTGAGAGTTAATAAGCCTTTCTCTTATCAAGAAATACAAAGAATCAAGGAGGATCTGGTAAACTATCTAGAGGACCCAGAAAAATATATTAGAGCTTTTAAAGGTGAAAAAAAAAAAAGAGGAGTAGAGACTGTCAGAGGTGGAGAAATGTTGGGTTGATTTTTTTTTTTTTAAGTAGCTTCTACTTTTTTAAGTAGCTTTCTTAGCATGTGGAGGATCTTTGTACTTAGTACATTAAGTCTCCTTTCCTTAATGTATATCTTTATAATTACTATATAAGACTCTCTAAGTGTCCATCCTGCTGGCTTGGCTTTATTCCCCTTCTCCCACTCGCGAACCAGGGTCAGTGTTTCACAGTCCTCATGAGCACACACCTCCCATCCCGCTTTATTCCCCTTCTCCCACCCATGAGCCAGGGTCAGTGTTTCACAGTCCTCATGAGCACACACCTTCCCATCCCTTGCCCTTTGCGCATGCGGTTCTTCCTGGAATGCTCTGCCCTCCCGTTCTGTGTAACCAAGTGATGCCCATCCTTTAATACCTAACCCAAATCTCTGTTCCCCCATGGTATAGAGCTCCAACCCATCTCAAACTCATTTTGACTTCTCTCTCTTTTCTTTCTGAATTCCTGTAGGATCTGCAACCCATGCCACAAACTCAGAGCCTAATTACATAGTCGTGCATGGTCTTTTTAATTAGTTTTATGTGTGTTTCTTCTCTCTTCGATGCCATCTGTGTAAGCATCAGAGACTTGCCTTTGACTACACCCCACAAGTCGTCTTAAAATGCTAGGTAGGGCACAGTGTGTACTCACACATGTGGATTAAATATTAATTCCACTGCAGCCTCATAAATATAAATCTACACACCAGATTTCTTTTACTTTCTTTACTTTTCAAATTTAAAATATACTTTTATTTAATAAGCTTATGGGCTTATCTTTCACTGGTTTTAGAATTTGAACATCATTTCTGTATCAAGTAAAAAGACAAAATAGTCTTCTTGAATGAGTTAAAAAGAAGTTAAACATCAGGAAATGTTTAAATGTTTCTTATTGCTTCAGATGTATGGCTTTAATAAAATCACAAAAGGGATGAGATAGGTAAGTTTATTTTTTGTTAAATTGAGTACCACAGCAATAGGAGTAAACTGCTTTGAACTTAAATCTAACATAAATCTCCTCAGATTAAATGAGAACACAAGATACTGAACTAATTGTGTGTTTTCTCATGCTATCTCCTAACAAGGGAGGAAATAATTGGATTAATGGGGCATAGAGACTATGTAAATAAGTACAGAAAAGCTCTCTGCATAAAAACTTTACGCAGGCTTTCCAAAGAGTCCCTGGGCCGGTGTTGAGGCTCTTTCCTGGGGCCCTTCTCCAAATCATAGATCCCTTGAAAGTCAGTAATCTAAAACCTTTCAGTCTGTTGGCTACATTTGTCAAAGGCCCATGTCACTACACTAGTTTTATGGGGTGGCTTCTCTTTTTTAGAAACTTTGAGTACGTTTTAGTAATAAATATTATGGCAATAAATATTATGGATGGTACAGGCAAGAAATAAGTAACCATTGATCTGAAGAACCAAGGTCACTCACATCTTCTGTGTACTGAGCTTATCCACTCAACTTATAACCAAAACCATACTAGTGATAGTGATAGCAGCAGTAGCCCAGCAGGCTTGTGATGTGGTGAGAAGGGAGGTAATCTAGACTGAAGGTCTGGGGGAGGGGCAGACCTTCTTAAAATCCATTTTTGCAAGCCATGCATGTCCAGAAGTTCTCCCTTTTTGTATCAGACTTAGACCAAAATTCAAGATGTTGAGTCATTTAAAATACATGTGCAGGATCTGTGGATTTAAAACTATTGGTACATATTCAGGCAGTCTTCAAACCCAGTCACCATTTGGTAGCTCTAGTGTGCTGGAACACATGCCGGCTACTCAGAATTCACAGATGATAAATACATGAAAAGCAATGTAATTAATGGGGCATGAGTGAAGTCGCTGAGTTGTGTCCGACTCTTTGCGACCCCATGGACTGTAGCCTAACCAGGTTCCTCCGTCCACGGGATTTTCCAGGCAAGAATACTGGAGTGGGTTGCCATTCCCTTCTCCAGGAGATCTTCCCAACCCAGGGATTGAACCCAGGTCTCCTGCATTGTAGGCAGATGCTTTACCGCCACCAGGGAAGATTAATGGGGCATAGAGACTATAAATAAGTATAGAAAAGCTATCTGCTTTAAAACTTCATACCTTTTCTAATACCCTTTCTTGGAGGGGAGGTGGGTGTTGACTTGGATGTTCTGCTTGTTCCCTCAGGCTCTGACCTTCTGCTTCTACTGAAGAGGTTCAGGTTATGGATCATTTCATTGTCTGGGAATGTTTTCCACCAGATCATGCAGATGTGAACTAACCCCTATTTTAATATAGAGCAGAGTTTGTTGAAGATTTTCTTAGCATGGGAGGAGATAGGTTTATATCATAATAGAGTAGTACGAATCTGACCATGTAGTTTTCTGAGCAACTAGTTTTGTTAGGGTAAAATGCAGTGTATTAATAATGACTTACAGACACGACCCGACGACATCTGGCCTGTGGGTTTTCAGACCTCTCCTTGTGCCACTGTCCTTTGGATCACTTTTCTCTGGGTACACTGACGTTCTTTCAGGTCTTCTAACTCAGTTTCCATTGTAGGAGCTTCTCACGTGCTGTTCACTCCTATAGTTAGTTAAGTCACTTCAGTCGTGTCCGACTCTGTGTGACCCCATAGACTGCAGCCCACCAGGCTCCCCCGTCCCTGGGATTCTCCAGGCAAGAACACTGGAGTGGGTTGCCATTTCCTTCTCCAGTGCATGAAAGTGAAAAGTGAAAGTGAAGTCGCTCAGTCGGGTCCGACTCTTAGCGACCCCATGGACTGCAGCCCACCAGGCTCCTCCATCCACGGGATTTTCCAGGCAAGAGTGCTGGAGTGGGGTGCCATCGCCTTCTCCTACTTCCTCCTATACTTTGTGTAATCGGCTTCTCATTTTCAGGTCTCACCTGAAAGGTCTTAGAGTCCTCCCTGGAACATCCATCCTTAAGCGGGTCATTTAATTCTTTTTCAGAGTACTCAGTTGTTTTACTTCATAGCACTTGTCAGTTTGTCTAAAATTTATTTATTTGTGTTATTGTCTGTTTCCTTCAGTCTATGATACATTCCACAAAAACACTCATCCATTCATACTCAGTTTACTTAATTCCTGACATGTTTTAGTTACTTATTAAATGTGCTTGAAATGTGGCGGGCCCAGCAGGACTTGATGGATTAGCTGTAGCAGGGAGGGAAAGCAGGTGTCAAGGATGGTACTCGAGTTTCAGGCTAGGGAACATAGGCTGGTGGTGGAGGCACTGACTGGGTGGAAGAGCAGATTTGTGGAGACAGGGCTAAGCTACGTTTTAGGTCTGGGTACTTACATTGATTAGGCTGGTGTGTGAGGGTCAAAGTAGGCAGAGGAAACGTGATTCTGATGCTTACTCATTCATCGTTTGTAAAACTTAGTTTCTAATTGTTAAATGCCCGACCTGTTTAGAAAATAAAATTTGTACTTGCATATTTTGGACTGCCACCTTGTCTTCTTCATCCAGTTTTTAAGACCTTTGGGATTTTACCCACATTCAGTTTAAAAAAATTGTTATTAATCACAACTTCCTTGATACAATAAAAGCATTGTGCTCATCTCAGTGCATTTTATTCATTAATGACAGTGGCTCATTTAGTTTGTCTGCTAAACCATATACATACTTCTTTTAAGAAAATAGAAAGTGATCTTTGTGTTGAAAACAATTTTTGTTGTTATTTAGAATCCAAATTCTATTTCTTACCATATGCATTCAAGCAAAATTTAATGAAGTTTGCTGAGTTTTTGATGAATGCCAGAATCTTTCAGGAATGTAACACTACTTCATAGAGTATATTCCATGGATCAGAAAGCATTCAGTGAACATTTGTGGGATCCCTGTTCAGTGCAAGGCACCAAGTCAGGGACTAGAAGTTGCAACAGTTAGAAATTCCCTGGCGGTCCAGGGGTTGAGATTCTGCACTTGCAATGCAGGGGACCCAGTTCGACCCTGATGAGGGAACTAAGACCCCACATGCTGCGTGGTGTGGGCCAAAAATAAAATTAAAAAAATTAACTGAAGTTGCAGCAGTCTCATTCAGATACAAAGAGCTGCATCAGAATTCTGACTACTGTTTGAGAGCACTTCAAGACAAAAAGCAGCAGAAACAAACATTTTCTCAAATAAAACTAGAAATCTTCAGCTGGAACCATGGTATGTAAAGAAAGGCTGCCAAATGCAGTGATGAAACAGGGATTTGGATATGCTGCTAAGAGAAATGTGACTGTAACTATCAGATGGAGCTGTGAGACCTCAGCTTTCTTCTGCTGAGCAGCAGAATTAGCAGTCACTGTTGGACTCCCCTTGTGGTAGCACTTCCATAGCAGGGACCGTGGGTTTCCTCCTGGCACAGGGAAGTTCCGAGTGCAGTGGGATGTGGCCAAAAAATGAAAAAATTAATAATCACTTTTGAAGAACTGGAATGGCGAGCTTGGGTTGGTGATCAGAGCTTCCCTGGCCCCTGTTTGCCACCAGAGAATAGTAGAGGAAGCAGGACTGAATAGAGAACCACAGACACACTTGCCATCTTTGCAGGAAGTCACTTGCTGTGGTGATAAGACAGTGGAGAAATGCTTGAATTTATGGCTTGGAAGGGCACACTGTGTACCAGAAGAAAAAAAGATGGATGCACAGTAAAGTTATAGCCATTCACAGATACAGAAATAATCATTTAGCTACGCAGCTCCCACTCCTATAATGCAATCAAGAGATCCCTAAGGGAGAAAGATTATGCTGACCGTTGGCTTCTCTACAACCTTGATCACCTCTGTTAATTAACAGCTACGTGGCTGTCTAGGAGGAAATATGTTAGTACCTGCCTTAAACTAAAGTTAAATTTTATTTGGCTTCTCAAAGCCTTTGATATCCCCAGAGTACATAACACAATAAGTTTGAGATGGAAAACTCGATCTTCATCTGAGAAAAATAAGTTTTAGAGAAGATTCCATGTGAAAGTTGAAGAACTGGAAATGTTTCCCCTAAAGTTGTCTATGAATGTTTATTTCTTAAAAAGTCTTTGTTTAAAGTTTGAAAACTCTTGTGATAAATGTTTGAACAAGTAGCCACAATGAACAGATGTGCTGACCACTTTGGCTTTGCACATAAACAGGGAAGTCAGCATGGTAAAAGGTTAAGGTGGCTTCACCTTTCTAATGGAAAGATATACATTTTTATTGTTGATCCAGAAACAGTTTCAACCAGAAGAAGGTAGCACAGCCAAAAGTTAAGTCTAATGAAGCATAAAATACACTGTTGTGTATTGGAATTTTGGAAATATCTCAAAAATATGCCTATAAAAATATCTAATTAGCTAGCTAGCTTAGTGATTTTTTTTTCATTTTATACAGTTACGAGGACTTGAGCGGTTATACCTTACAACTGTCATTTTAAAATAATAATGGACATTCATAAATGTGTACAATACAAAAATAGTGTGCTTTGTGAATAAAATTCAACTTATTAGAAATTTTATTTTTCTTATTTGTGGTTATTTCAAAGACTTCCTACCGAACAGCCTTACAAATTAAAGTTTTCCTAAATAAAATAATTGGGATAAACAAAATAATTTTATATTATACTTTATAGAGTCAGAAATTATATTTTTATGTTGTTTTAAATTAACCTTAGTGTTTGCCTCTCAACATCCTTAGGATAACCTGGTTTTTCTATTGTGTGATTTCATTTTTAGAATTTCTCTTTTGAGTTTCACCCAGACCATGTCTGACATAATTGTGGTAATTTTGACAAATGTTTTCATTGTTAATGTTAACATCCCAATTTTAAATTACATGTTACTGAGAGGAAATTGTTTAAATGATACCGTTGAATTTAATCATTGTTTTAAAAAAATCTAGTAAAACAGAGTAGGGCTTCCTTCATAAGCCCTAAACACTGGAACTTTTTCTCAAAGTGTGTTCTCTTGAACCTTACCCTGAGCCTAGAGGTAATGCTAAATGCAGATTCCTGGGCCTGACCTAGGAATCTGATTTTGATTGAGGATCTTAAGTGATTCTGAAACTTACTGAAGTGTGAAAACCGCTATTCCAGAGCAACATTACTTAATCATGAGTGATTCATAATGGAAAGAGGTACCTCCAATCTTTGGTGGCAGAATATAAATAATAAATTAATAAAGTAAAACTATCCAGGAAACATACCTCCTTCCTGACATCTTGTTTATAATAGCCTTACTCAGATTTCATTGTCCTTTCTTTTTAGCTATGAAGTTTTATCCTCATTACTTTCCCAAAACACCAAATTTTGTGTGTGTTGAAATATAGTTGATGTATGGTATTATATTAGTTTCAGGTATATTACACAATTATTTGACATTTGAATACATTATGAAATGATCACCACAATAAATCTAGTAACCATCTGTCCCTATACACAGTTATTATACTATTCATGGCCATAATCCTCATGCTGTGTATTTCATCCTTGTGAATTATTTATTATATATACCTCTTACTCCCCTTCACCTATTTTGCCCCACCCTCCCACCTCTTTACCATCTGACAACTACCCATTTGTTCTCTGTATCTGTGAGTCTGTTTTCATTTTGCAAAACATAGAATATTTTTTATCACTTTTTATAATCTGCCCTGTAATTACATACGGAATATTTATAAACTATGTTTACCTGAATTGCTGTAGAATGTCACATTAACTGCTATAAATGATCTATTTAGTAATTATTAAATATAGATCTCTATAGAGTTAATGCTAAATAACAAATTTGAATATTTTTGTTTTAATTCAATAAAATGGAACCAGTACAACCTCTGGTTTCACAAATGAAGTGGTTCAAAATGAGTATGTTGCTCTCATGGGGCCCTTGCACACTGCATTAGGATAAATAGCACATTTCTGTTATTTTCTTTTCCCCCCCCCTAAAACAAAGGCTACCTCTAATTTCACTCTTTCCACAATCTTCGTGCACTAAACTATGTGCCAGTGACATGAGAAGCTCGTTTTGACGATACTGAGTCATCTCATGTCTAGTACATCATTTGTGAAACTGAAGTTGGCTATTATAATGCAACAGGTATGTAAATAACATTTATCAGTGATCTCTGTAAAATTGTTTCCTTCTTCCCCTTTTCATTATAAAAGGAAACTTTATTTCAGAGTAGAAAGTGCATTGTCTGAACTCATGAACACCCTCTCTATCCCTCCCCTCCCCAATTTGTTGCAGACCAGGATGAAAGAGCAGCTGAGCTCAGCAGGGAGCAGAACGAGAAAACCATCCGGAGCACGCAGACTGCGCTCCGCAATTTCCGGGAGTTCCTCATCTCCAAGTATCCTTCTGAAACAAGAGAGATCTATGTCATCCCTTGCAAGGAATTGGATGCCTACCTGGCCTCTTTCTTTGTGGATGCCAGGCAGAAGGATGGATCCGAGTATGAACCCAACAGCTTGGCCAATTACCAGTGTGGACTTGAACGGTACCTAAAAGAACACAGGTATGGCTACAGTATCACCAGGGATAAGGAATTCAAGCGCTCCCAAGAGGCACTCAAACAGAAGCAGATTGAACTCCGCTGCAAAGGAAAAGGAAATAAGCCACACAAGTCCATGAAGCTCACCTTTGCTGATGAGCTCATTCTGCGAAAGAGAGGGCTGCTAAGTCGCTATAACCCTGAGGGCCTGCTCAACCTCGTCTGGCTCAACAACACAAAAGCTTTTGGGCACTGCACAGGCTTCCACGGGTCTACCTTGAAGTGGGGTGACATTCGGCTCCGGGTAACAGAAACGGGACTGGAGTACTTGGAGTGGATGGGTCAAGACACTGGTGACCTAAATGCCAAAACCAAGAGAGGGGGCACAGACTCCCGTGTGTATGCCACCCAGCACGCGCCACAGACTTGCCCCGTACAGGACTATAAGGAGTATGCCCAGCGGCGGCCTCCTGCCATGCGCTATGAGGATGCCCCTTTCTACTTGTCCATCAAGCCAGTTGTGAACTTGGCGGCTCTGCATTGGTACAACTGCCAGGCCCTCGGCAAGAACAAGCTGGCCAAGATGGTAAAGACCATGTGTGAGAAGGGGAACATCCCGGGCAGGAAGACCAACTTCAGTGTGTATCAGAGCTGCAGCACCTTGTCCGAGGCCCAGAGCAACCAACTGGTGCTTATCTGTAACAATCTGAGCCAGCAGGCCGCTCAGTCAGTGGCTGGGCACTCCAGCAGTGGCAATTTCATCGTCTCTGCCTCCTATGACTCATCCTCAGACACGGCTTGACCAGGTGGCTTGGGCAAGATCCCAGTCTGGTTATTGTGTCCAGAGAAACTGTGATTAAGCACTGGTTCTTGTTCCCTTTCCTCTGCCCTCAGTATTAACTTTATACAAATATAAATATATAATATATTTTTCTTTTTACAAATAAGTCAATGCAGATAGTTTAGTATTACTGACATAGCATTTATAGGCTTAAAACAAATGTACTTGTGGTGATGAAATGTAATTACTGTTAAAGACTTTACAAAACCATATTCTCAGGCAACACAAACTAGAGAAGGAGTTTCGTTTTTGGAGTTTTTTTAAACTGTCAAAAAGGAAACTGAGAGTCAGCCTAGATACTTGTGTCCTCAACTCTTGCTTTTCCTTCCCACCCCCCTGCCTCTCATTTTTAGTCTATTTAATAAATGGCAGTATCTTTTTAAGTTTTAAAATTCTCCATTAATCAGGAGGAGACAACACTAACTTTCCTGCTTACTCAAAACTGTCAGGTCCAGAATATGAAAATGTTGATATCAACTGGACAGATTTTTATACGCTTTTTTTTAAGAATAGTTAGATTTTAACTTCTCTGCCTCATTTTTTGCAATTTATGAAAATCTAGATGTTTAGCTAACTTGTTGTGGGGCAAAGCGGGTGAGAAGGTGGGAATGAAGGTGCCGTTCTTTTTAGAAGCTGTATAATTTTTAATATGCAAAGTCCAATATTATGGCAAAAAAAGACTGTTACTAGCTCATTTTTATTGTTCTTGAACCTGAATAGAATTTTTTAGTTGTTTTCTAAGAAATCAATGTAAATGAAATTTTATTATCAGATTTACAAGAAATTTAAAAAACTACCAAAGCTTTGAAATGTTCCCAAGCATTAGATTGTGTATCAAACATAAAGAGAGAGTAGAAAATGGAAAAGTCTTACTGAAAATCGAGAAACACTAGTCAGGACCACAAAAAACTTATACTCTTCGAAGCCCAAATCCCCTGACTTTATTTATTAGGACTAAATTTCAGTCTTTTCCCAAGGGGATTGCTTGACTCTGTAGTTGTGATCAAAGGAATATTGACACTCACTTTAGGTAACATTTTGTTATCAAATTTAGTTGAATTCAAAGCACTCTTGAACATGTGCTGTTTCTGCTACAGTAAATATAAATGCATTTATGTGTGATAATCCTCAATCATAATAATTATAATTTTGATTAAGCAACCCTTCGTGGTGGTTTTTCCAAGGTCTTTATTTTTAAGCCTGTGGTGAATTATTACTTGAGATACTTTAATAATAATAAAGGAGTTTAGATGAGCAAGGTTCCTATCCTGTATAATCATTAACACATTAAAAAAAAGTCCCAATCTTAATTGTTTTGTTGGATCTGGGCTTCCTGTTGGCAAGTATTTGTTCTTCAAAGCATCCTCGTAATTCACATTAGCTAGGAAGGTAGGTGGCATTTTATGTTTTAATTATACGACCAGGACACATTTTGTTTTGATTTGCTTTGTTGAGTCATCCTGTTAGCTGAGCTTTCCCATGACCAGGCAGCTCTTCCCAACACTAAGTCGTAAACACATAAACCCATTTCTCTAAATTGTGACCTTTCCTTGGCTTAGGAGTGGGAAGTCTGCCATGGCCTTTGTGTTAAGCAATCAGCTTCATTTCATGACTTTTCTGTCATAGAGAAGCAGCCAAAAACAAGACCAGAAGATACCTTTCTTTAATTTTTTGTGTTAGTGATGATGATAGCCACTAGTTTTGAGCCACTCTCTGCGCCAGCAGTGTGTGTGCTGAGTGATGCACATGCTCTCCTTATATAAGTAGAACTAATTTATGAAAATTAGAAAATCCAGATAAGCATACAGAAAACAAAATATATACTCATAAATCTGCTAGCCAAAAATAACCACTGTTAATATTGTGTTGGCCAGAAGGTTCGTTCGAGTTTTCCCATAACATCATATAGAAAACCCAAACAAACTTTTTGGCCAACCCAATATTTTGGTAACTATATATTCAGATTTCAGTACATACATATTTATTTCTGTATACGTAATCTTTAATCCCTTCCACAACTTTGAAAAGAAGGTTAATTATCTCCATTTTACGTTGAGATCAATCCATAACAGGTTATATGCTAGGGAGATGGTACTGTTGTCTGACTCCAGAGTTTTTTCTGTTTACCTGAGTTCCAGCCTGTAATTAGTTTCCAGTGATTTGAGCCAGAGATGGGGACACAATGTCTTCCCATCTATCAAGTCTATCTGATTAAAAGGAAGACTGAGTGATCTTTCATAATGGCACACTGTCTGTCCTCTAGTCCCCCCTCTTCTGCTTATTTTGAACCACAGAGCCTCATTCTCCCTGTTCTCTTGAAAAACATTCCTCTTCTTATTCTGTAGTGGGCTCAGAAATGCACATGACAGCCTACTGTGGAAGAACTCTTTTTAAAACAATTTTTCTTTTTTAACATAGGTTACCTCTCATAAAAAAAGATTTACATCGTGCATTTTGTTTTTGCATTGATATACTTTTAAAAATTCTTAATTTGTTATTTGACAGCAAAGTAGGTTTGTCATGGGGAAGGTTCGTCAGTATGCTCTTAGAAAGCAGAACTAGGAAATTTCGAATTTCTATTTGTGTATGTATATTGAGGTACGAAAGTGAAAAGCTCCTGTTTAATCCTCTAGCATTTTCATTTGGAAGAATGCAGATTGTGAATTATTTTTTACTTATTTATATTTTGCTTTAGTAACTTAAACCAAATAGGAACGTTGTGACATTTAGATTTAGAAAACTGTCTTCCGAAGAGTGACTTGGTAGAATTTTCACTGAATTGTATTATCTGGGATAATTAAATTATGAAAAATTATTGGCAGCTACCTCTAAATTTTGTGTTTTTGTATAAACGATACTGAGGATATACTACTGCCAGATGCCATATTTTTTATTTGTTATTTTAACTTTAAAAAACGTACATCCATATTGTGGCAGTAGTAGATGCCAAAATCGTGTTTGTGCTTTAGCAAAAATTCAGCAGTCCAGCAATCTTCACTATAACTGACCGTGTTGCCTTTCCAGGCAATCCCATGGTTCATACAAAAACAATAAGACCGTATTTGCAAAGTTTACACTTTCAGGTCAGTGTAATGTCATGTAAGAAATTTTCTAGCGCCCCTCCTATGACTGGAAGTTTTGGTCTGTCTACAACAAAAATGCCAAACCCATTTGTCAGCATTTGGATGACATAGCTGCATAATTTAGTTTTTCTTCTATATTCATGTGGGTGACTGGCTATTGAACATCGTAGACGGTAGCAGTTTTTTTAAAAAAATCAAACATAGTGCTTGAAAGGTTAGAGATATTCAGGGTGTTTATCCAACGGAACTTACTCTGAAGAGTCCATCTGTTTCCATGGTTAGGGCTGGTCTGAATATGATTTATAATATATCAGGTACTTGAAGTATTTTTATTATAGTTATTTTTCCCTATATTAAATCACTTCTGATCTGCAGAAGAATGGTCGAAGTGAAGATCGGGTCTCCCTGGTTAGCCGATACTTTCATTGAATTAATTTGTCTAAGTCACATGGCTTAGGTTCTAGGTACCGTGAAATCAGACGACTTTACTGAGATGAAAATTTATAGTCATATCATCAAATACTTGAAAACCTAGTGTGTAGAGATTAAGAGGGGTACAGAGATGTATAAAATAGTTCCTGCCTTCAAAAGGTTTATAAAAGATACCGTGATAAAAGTTTGATTTCATTTTTGAGAGCCCAGCAAAATACTCTATGCCAGGACTATTTTGCATAGTTTCTCGAACTTTGTACTCATACTGTCTGACCATTATTTAGCCATTTAATGTGTTGGTTTGTTGTAGAATATTTAATACTGCTTTGAGTATTTTGTGGTGGATCTTCCTTAGACCCTGTTTTAAAGTCAGTAATAAGACAAAGCCATTTCTACACCACCCAATGTGTTTACATAGAGGCACACATGCATAGGAATGTGCAGATGATCGTCCGTGGGTGCCGGTTATCCCAGTTACTGAGTTCTTACAGTGTACCATGGTACTGAGTGCTTCTAGATTGTTTCACTTAATTCTTACAATTGCCTGTGAGAGTATCATCATTTCTCTTTTACAAATGAGGAAATCCAGAAAAGTCAAATAGGTTGCCCACATCACTTAATACATAAGGGCATCAGGAGCGGAAACTAGATCCAGATACCATTAAGCACTGGCCTTTTCTGCTGTAGCTGCCTGTTCACCAGATGATTTACTGTGCTTCTGTGGACTCTCTGAAGTGATAAATTATAAATGGAATTCCTGGTGTAATAAAATCATCCATATTTTTTCAACTCTGAATTGAGAGCAGCGCCCTCACCTGGCTATTTGTTGGCATAAAATTGTATAAGCCCCTCTAACTGGTTCTTTTGAGATGAAACATTCAGCAAAGTTTTTACTTTTTTTTTGCTTAGCCATGAATAGAGCACAAAAGTTTGTATAATTCTTTAAAGAACTCTTAGTTTTGTCTTCTGGTGAATGTGCATATGCACAAATAATTATATTTTTAACAAATGGTTGTCCTTTGTTTTTATCCCATGTAAACCAAAAATCCTATTTCAAAAGTTTCTTCTAATTTAGACAGAAACAGGGGAGGTTCTAGGCAGAGGGAATAGCTCTCTTAAGCCCAGGAGCTGATATTGTCATCCACTAGATACTGAATTTTGATTGCCAGTCTGCCAGAAAGTTTAGTCTTCTCTGCAAATCGGTGCTAGCAAATTAACTATTTAATAGAGGATTTTGTTATTATTTTGTTTTGGTTTTTTAATCAGTCAGAATTGTTTTTAACAGAAAGCCTGGTGGCTCAGACGGTAAAGAATCTTCCTGCAATACAGGAGACCCAGGTTCGATCCTTAGGTTGGGAAGATCCCCTTGAGAAGGGAATGGCTACCCATTCCAGTACTCTTGGAATTCCTGAAGAATTCAATGGACAGGAGAGCCTGGTGAGCTACAGTCCATGGGGTCACAGAGTTGGATACGACTCAGGGACTAACACTGCAGGAAAATGCTATCCTGTGATTCTCAGTATTGGAGATCAACTAGAACCACTCAAATTTTTTCTACTTTGACTATCTCCACAGTTTTAGATATTAGAGACAGACACTTCTGATTTTAATCAGCTTTCTTCTGATTAGTTTTCTTTATCTACAGGAAAGAAAAGTTTTGATCTTTGTTCCTCTGGCCAAAATAAAGCTGTACTATTTAACATCTATAGATAAAAACTCTCTACCATGTGATAACAGAAATAAATTTCTAAACCTAGGGAGAAAAATCTGGGAGAGTGTATGATAATTTATTACAGTAAGGTATTTTTAAAAGGTTTATTCATGAAAAAGTAGTTATAAATACTAAGGAATTAACAAGTTCTTTATCAATCAGTGTGAAAGATCTCTCTCAAATAGAACTCCTTTATACAAGGTATTATTTATCTCTACATATCTACCATATGATATAGTTACTTAATAAGAAACACATCATTGGCAAGGGCATCCTCGATTATTTTTTGTTTCATTTTTCCCTTAATGCATGGTATTCAAGCATGGTATTCAAATAATTGCTTCTTCTCCCCACTGAATTTGGCTGAGGTGATGAATGCACAGCTTCTCATAAGGCAAAGTGATGAAAATATGATTTTAAAAGATCTTGTCATGCAAAATTCTGGGATAAAGAAATGTACTATGTGATCATCCTTTGGTGGCAGGTGTAATTTTTTAAATACGTCTATTTATTTGGCTGCACTGGGTCTTAGTTTGGCATGAGGTATCTAGTTGCCTGACCATGGATGGAACCCAGACCCCCTGCATTGGGAGCACAGAGTCTTAATCACTGGACCACCAGAGAAGTCTCATGGTGGTTGATCTGTATCTAATGATACAAAAACAGAAAAGAGGGGATGATTTTGCTAAACCCTCTACAACTGTGATTTCACTTTCTAGACAGAAAAGAAAGAATCAAAATCTCTCGTACACCGCCCTATTTGTGAATTGACTGATTGGGCCTGCCAAGGCTGAAGGAAACACATAATTTGGTATTGAAGATTGCATTAGTTTTTGAAAGAAAGCATTGTAATACCTTTAAATTGTGTTTTTATGTAAACCATGACTTTATTGAATTAGACTCTTTAATTAGGTCATAGTACTAATTTGATCAGAATATTAATTAGGTCAGAGTATTAAAGTAACCTTCATCTTTATTGAGTGAATTATAATCATAAAGGCTAGACCTAGAAACGGAGAAGGCAATGGCAACTCACTCCAGTACTCTTGCCTGGCAAATCCCATGGACGGAGGAGCCAGGTAGGGTAGTCTGCAGTCTGGTAGCCTGGTAGCTGCAATCCATGGGGTCGCTAGGAGTCGGACATGACTGAACGACTTCACTTTCACTTTTCGCTTTTATGCACTGGAGAAGGAAATGGCAACCCACTCCAATGTTCTTGCCTGGAGAATCCCAGGGACGGGGGAGCCTGGTGGGCTGTCTATGGGGTCGCACAGAGTTGGACACAACTGAAGTGAGTTAGCAGCAGCAGACCTGGAAAGGACCTAGGATCATCAGGCCTGGTGATTTTCAGTGCTGTGAGGAGTCACCATGTCTTCTTAGGAGGCGGGGGCAGGGAGGGCAAACAGATGGATGGAGATTGCACAGGGAGCACTTTCTAAAACAGATCCCCCAGGAATTCTCATGTTCCCTGTGCTCCTAACTTCTTACTTGGAGACTCACTAGACTGAATGAACTACCTCTATTACATATCCTTCTTGTGTGCCAGGCTGGAAAATAAGATTGGAAACATCTCATCTAATCCATCCCTCTTGTTCTATAGAAGAGAGAAACAGCCCCAGAGAGTTGAGATGAATACCTAGATGTACACACTTTGTTAGAATCAGAGCCGAAGTGTAATCCAGACACCCTGACTTCCAGTCTGTAGATAGGGCTTAGGAAGAACAACCCTACATTCCCACTGAGTAAGAAGCGGTATCCTTTTCTTGTTTTGAAAATTTTAATAGTTTTTTAAGCTCTCAAGTTTCTATTAAGAAATAGATTCAAACTGCCAGTTTCCAAATAGGCTGTTTTGCATGTGAACTTTTACATTTCATTGTATAATGTTATACCTGGATTACAGCAACTTCTTTTGAGATTTGATGGGATAATCCTTAAATATAATCAGTCATCTTTTAACATCTTTCAGCCTACCCCATTTATATTCAGTTTTCATTTCTAGAGGAGAAACAAACTATAGTTTTCAAATATGTGAATTCCAGTCATAGATTATGAACTTAAAAAGTAACTTTTTATTTAAAGTGGTATTCTTTTGACTATCCAGATATATAGCATCTGTATTATTGGGTTTTTTAATGTACTGTGCTCTTTTTTAGTCTGGAAAGTTTTTAGTTTGTAGGGAAAATCGTCTTAGAGGGTTGGGACATCTTGAATCAAAACGATTAAATTTTTATCAACATAACTAGGATGTTTGTGAAATGTATTTAGAGATAGACAGGGGAAGGAAAATGGGAACTAATGAAAGAGGCCTACAGCAGGAAGATCCACAGATACAAACTGTTTGTAAATTTCTATATTATCCACATTACTCTTCTAAACAAGGATTCAAACAAGGATACTTTAAATCTCACAAATTTTTATTTTGTAAGTTATATTTACCAGATCATAGTTGACGATGAAAGATGAAATTCTAAGATGTTAAAAGGTACAGGGGAATTATTTGTCTTTTGAATGCAGAGTTGGATTTTTCTAGGGTTCTAATGTTCTTGGTGTTACACTGGACTTAGACATTTTTCCGTCATACACTCATTTTAAGGAGCTTTAAAAATGCTTTGGCATAGTTTATTTATTTGTGGTAAGTAGAATTAGGAAGAATCAGCAATATAGAGTCCTAACAGTATTTGTGCATACTGTATTTAAGTGATTTTTATGCCTGTTTACTTTCTGTGATTCTTAAATTTTATAAATCAAATACCTTAGCATACTTCCACTAGAAATTAATTTATAATTGATTATTTATGCTGGATGAAGTAGAAGTTTCATTTTAGTATTAATCCACTCAGATTAACTGAACTTTTATATCTACAATTCATTATATTACAACTTTTTAAATAGCATTTATAACAAAAGAATTTTGTTTTATAAAGTATTTGTTACAAAAAAAAAAAAACACCATCTTGCCAAAAACCATTACAGTCTCTATGCATCGTGTATATTCTGTGATGTCACTGTTGAGATTTTGCATGTTGTTGTAGGTGCTCTTTCATGTGTGTGTTTGTGGTGTTTATGTGGAATTGTTAACCATTGCTGCTATCACTTATTGTAGTTAATCTGAAAAACTGTGCGAAGAGGCTGTGCCCGCCAACATTTGTACGTGTGACTTGTGAAAGTACGTACTTCGCTGTTTGATGCTTTGAGCCAGTACTTAGTGGCCTCTACAGAAGGAAGTGTTGTAGCTGTCAGGTGATGCCAACGTCAAAATCTTGCTTCATATTTATAATTCCAGGTCAGCTTTCCTTCTGCACTTTCCCTAACTCTTTGAAAGGGAAACATTTGTAAAAAGAGAAAGCAAGAATTCTGAGCTTTCCTAGTACCCCCCACCGTAAATTTTTTTTCCCCCAATACTAGAGAAATTCCATAGAATGTCAGTGTAGCAGCATAATTTCCCTTGATCTAGGTATTTTAGGTTGAAGAATATAACAACAGAAGACTGTGGTGGCGGATACATTATCTTTGTTGGTTATCATGCCATATTGTCTGAATTTCATTTAATAAAGAGTATTTAGTATTTTCCTTTTGTTTATAAGGGACCATGAAAAGCCCAGCTTCCCAGGTGGCTAGGTGGTAAAGAATCCACCTGCAAATGCAGAAGACATGGGCTTGATCCCTGGGTTGGGAAGATCTGGAGGAGGAAATGGCAGCCCACTCCAGTAGGCTTGCCTGAGAAATCCCATGGACAGAGGAGCCTGGCGGACTACAGTCCAAGGGGTCACAAGAGTCAGACATGACTTAGCAACTAAACAACAATATGAAAACCCCGGAGTTCCCAAATATTAACTTTTATATTCAGCATCTGCATAGACTTAACATACCTGGTTGTCTTATGACCATCAGAATCCTTTCATGCCCACCTGTCTTTAGTTTGCTTCCTGATATTTGTGACTTGCCTCAACAATTCCCAACTTACTGTGACATTAGAATATTATTTCAGTGGGTTAATTCTACTTTATTAAAATTTAATGGAGATAAATTGCATACGTACTTAATACATTATTGGGCTTCCCTTGTGGCTCCGCTGGTAAAGAATCCACTTGCAATGCGGGAGACCTGGGTTTGATCCCTGGGTTGGGAAGATTCCCTGGAGAAGAGAAAGGCTACCCACTCCAGTATTCTGACCTGGAGAATTCCCTGGACTCTATAGTCCATGAGGTCGCAAAGAGTCGGACACGACTGAGTGACTTTCACTTAAAATGGAAGGGAAATATCATAAAATGTTAAGAAAAAAGGCTCTTCTTAAAGAACCTTTTCACACCAACTTTGCAAAACTCCTCACTTCAAGTGCAGGATTTCCTTCTGTCTGTTCAGTGGGTTTATACTTATAATATCCTTATAATAAAGGGACAGTCTTCTGAGTTACATTGAGGCTTTCTGTGTGACTGTCGGTGACAGGCAATACTGTATTTGGAAACATTGCTTCTGAAATTCTGGTTTAATTCTAAGAATATTAAAATGAATTCATCAAAGCCCCGGCCACTTCTTTGCTTATAGGAAAAGAAAGGTATATTTTATGTTGAGCCTTTTCTCCAGAATATGCTTTAAGCATTTGTTACTCAATGGAGGTGACAAAGAAATAAAGGAAATTCAATTATGTATGTTCTGAAGAAATCATGTCCTTGTACAGTGGCCTCTGGAGTGACACAAAAATATTTCTTGTTTCCTGCATCTGGAGTTTTCAGGCAAGATCTTTGTACTTAGAATTCTGTTTATATGAACACCAAAGATTCTGGCATGATATGTCCTGAAACGATTAAATAGCTATGGATACATTTATTGAGTCCTGCTTTTGGGTTTATTTGCCCTCTTTGGGTCTTTTGTACATTTTGTATGTCTGTCCTGAGGCCTTTATGCCTAGGGCAACTTTTTAATCAAATAATACATATATATTTATTAGGTTTCTAATGTATAGAGTTTGTTCTCACCATGACTTTAAACTTTATTTCATTGCTAAAGTTAGACATAGATTTGCCAGATTAGCCTCATAGTTTGGACATTTTTTGTTGTAACCTGAAAATGTAGCTTATAACCCCATAGGCCTGGTAGATGATGACTAGAAACATTTTGGATTCAGTAGAATCTCTTATAGAAACTCATTTATTTGTTAATGTAAAGAACTTGGTGATTTCATAAAATGAAAGCTGTATACAACTTAAGTTCTTCCATCTTTCTTGTAAGAATGACTTTAAGATTCTTTTTATTCTACCACTTATAAGTTAATTGGGAATAAAAAGGTAGATTTACCAATTTAGTATAATTTAACACTAAGCATCTGTTTAGAAATGTAATCACCACAGTTAATACTTAGAAAAGTCATATAGAAAAATACAGTATTGTTCTTTGAAGATGGATTTATTTCCCCCCTTTTGATGGATTGTCAATATGAATGTATATTTTCTGGCCACTTAGCTTTTAATTGATTTACGTGAAAAAAAGCATATGTGTGCCTGTTCACTCAAACCATATTTAAAATTCTCTTTTTAAGCTGCTACAATTATAATATATGAAAGAAGAAAGAGAAAGGTGAATTGAGGAAGAGGGAAATTTCTGTTAATATTTAAAATGTGTAACTGTGATACCCTGGGTTAATTAATCCTCTGCCTTTTGATATTTGTGATAATACAGGAGAATTTTTTTGTTATTAAGAATATACTGTTGGTTTCATTTTTGTTTTGCTGCTCACTGATCTTTAACACCAAGATGTTTTCATCTTTATCAGTTCAGTTTTTGCTTCATATTTGTCTGTGTACCTGTGCTCTAAATAAAATTATAGTTTTATGTCCCAGTGGCTTATTCTGTTATGTGATAATGGTTATCTCTAATGTAGTGTGACTTTCTATCGTTTTCAGTATTTGTTGGTACAGCCTAAAACTTATAGAAATAAAAAAATCCAATAAAATCAGTTAATGAACATCAGTGATGTCTCTATAATGAGAGCGTGCTTTAATCCTAGTGTTTTATCTGTGGTTGGGTATGACTAGTCTTCATTCATTTACTCAATGGTTTTCTGCAAAGCTGGCTGATTTTTTATAGCTACAACAAACAGTTTAAAATGCGAGTTAAACCACAGTTAAAAAAACTTGTCCTGTCACCACGCATTAGCCCAGGTTACAGTCAGTGCAGACTGAGCAGAGCGTTCTGCGTCAGTTGTTTTCTAACCACTGAGGAGGGCAGGTCATGCAAGTGCTCAGACGAAGCTCCTGAGTAGGGAAGACACTTGCGGACGAAGCTCCTGAGTAGGGAAGACACTTTCGGAAGGCGTTTATAGCTAATTAATCATATGCTTCCTGGAGCCCCAGGCCTAAAAGTCCTGTTGGTGGAGCAGAAGTCTCCACTGCAAACTCGGTCTTTCTGTCCATCTGTGGAGTTGTGTCAGCCAGTTGTATGAAGTCATGCCAAGCTAAGTAGATGTCAGGTTCTAGACTTCCTCATTTTTAGGAAAATTTTTCGGTTCAGATACAATTCTCTGTGTGCAATTTGTTGCATTTAGCACATTTGACAATGTTCTTTGGAATAGGAATGGTTGTTCAAAATGATTATAATTATCAGTTTCACACATCCTTGTTGTGTCACTAAGATTATTTAATAAACCCCCAGAAAATATAGTGTTCTCTCTCACAGTTCATTATTTTGCAAAAGTGCAAATAAATTTCTTCCATATCTGTGGATAGTCTCCCAAAGTATTTATTCATAGAAAGCTGAATATTCCTAATAGAAATAATTACTGTATTTTTGTATTATAATACTTTAAATTGTATTGGAAACTACTTTATAAATAGTTATAACTAAGTTTGTGTTTTTAGAACTCTAGACACAAGGGATTCATCTTTAAATGTGTTTACAAGTTAAGCATTTAAAATGTAACAAATTTTATTTTCCCAGTAGGGGAAGAATATTAGAATTTAAGTTGAGGAATATTTACCCTACAAGTCAGAAAATGTTTTCTTTTTAAAAGTTTTATTCATCTATTTTAAATTAATGATAATCTTTTCTAAGAAGGTTTCAAATTACTAAAAATAACTAATATGTATAAAATATTTAATGTTGGTACTATATCTAAAAAGTAATGTTTAAAAAAACATTGAATTTGGTGGCAAACATTTTCAGACTGATTATTTTTTGCTTTATTGAAATTCATAATGATCTAAAAATGTGAAAGCAATAATTGCCTTGCTTTTTTAAGCACTATTTACTCTCCGTGATAAATTGTAGAGTTTTGGTTTCCCAGTGCATAGAGTTATGTTTATACTATGCTGTAGTCTGTTAAGTGTGCAATAAGCTTTATGTCTAAAAGAACAAGTGTGCTTTTCCACAGTGGCTGCACCAGTTTTCATTCCCACCAACAGGGCACAGTTGTTCCTTTTTCTCCACATGCTCACCAACACTTATGTTTTTTGTCTTCTTGACAGGTGTGAGGTGGTATCTCATTGTGGTTTTGATTTGCGTTTGCCTAGTGATAAGTGATGTTGAGGATCTTTTCATGTGCCTGTTGGCCATCTGTATGTCTTCTTTACATAATACTTGCTTTCTTGGTTCCTTATTTTGTTTTTAATTTGTCTCAAGTTTTGCTTGATAGGTTGCAGATGTTAGACTTTTGTTTTTGTTTAACTTTTTCTGGCTAATACCTTTTATTTACTCTCTGATTTGAAAATACATTCTAATAGTTAATTTCTTTCATGTTTTTTTTTGTTTTTAACAAATTTAAATATATATATTTAATATAAAAATTAATTCACATTGGTCATCTCTCCCTTTTTTTCTTCTTTGTTCCTTATCCTTCCCAAAGAGGATGAGATCCTAATCATATTTTTTAATATCTTTCCTCTCTTCTTTTTCCCTTATTATTGAAATTATGGGGAATTTTAGTTCAAGATTTTGTTCCATCACACCCCATCTCTTTTCACAGTCTTAACAGTTGTGTTGAGCTCAGTTGCCACATTACCTAGCGTTAGGAGTAAATTATTTGCTTCTCACTCACTATACCTTGTACCCAATATCTTTCCCTCTCTTTGATTCAGTTTTTCTTTTGTTCGCAAATATCCATGACCTTTTTTTTTTTTTTTTAAGAAAGGGTGTTTGGATGATACTCTCTTTATGATTGATAATACCTTTCTTTTTCAAGTGATACTTTAGTTAGGTAATAGAATTCTTAATTTTGGTTGTTTTCCCTCACAACTCTGAGTAGACTTGAGTCAATGTATTTTAGTATTTGGTATCACAGCTGAAAAATCTAATTCTTGTTACTGTCGCAGTGGCTCTCCACAGCCCCTGCTCTAGAAAGATTACAAAGTTTTCTTTTTGTTCTCAAGCTTTGGAAATTTCACCAAGATATGTTTATGTGTCTTTTCAATGTGTGTATTAGACAGTTCATGAACCTTAACACTCTAAGGATTAAAATCTTTCTTTGATCAATGGGGTTTTCATATGTCTTGGATTATTTTATCCTGTTCTCTAACTTTTTCTTTTAAATTCTTATAAGATGGATTTTTAGTTTCATTAGTCTATCTTGTATGCCTCTTAGCTTCACTCTCATCAGTTTTTTACTACTTTGCCTGCCCTTCATGGAAAAGTGCTTCCTAGTAACTAATTTGTCCTTTAGCCATGTTCATTCTAATACTCAGCTCTTCGGAGGATTTTTAAAATGTGTTTTTCCATCATTTAAACTTTCCAGGATCTTTCTTGTTCTTTTCCTTTTTTAAAAAAATTAATTTTTATTAGAGTATAGTTGCTTTCCGTTGTTGTGTTAGTTTCTGCTGTTCAGCAAAGTGAATCAGCCGTACATGTACATGTCTCCCCTCTTCTTTGGATTTCCTTCCCATTTAGGTCACCACAGAGCATTCATTAGAGTTCCCTGTGTTATACAGTATGTTCTCATCAGTTATTTTATACTAGTGTCAATAATGTATATATGTCAATCCCAACCTCCCAGTTCTTCCCACCCACCCCCTTTCCCCTTGGTTCTCTTTTCCTTTTACAATAAGAGCTGTTCTTGTTTTAAGTATGCATTATCCTCTCAAACCTCTGTATTGATCTTTTAAATTCTTTTTTTTTTTTTTCTGGTTTTCTGAATTGTCTGTTTTCAAGTAGAGGATAGGGAACATGAAATTAGTTGCTCTGCTTGTATAAGTTGTTAACTTCCACGCCTTTAAGTTTTACCCAGTTGCCAGGTGATGCTTGTTTGTATGCTCACATTTTAAAATTAAAGTCTGGATTTAACATTGATAGCTTATAGGGATTTCCTTAGACCATGTTCAAGGGTCCTGTTTGAACCTGGGCAGAGCTCACTTTTGTGGGTAATAGTTGAGCACAGGGTTCTGCAGATGGACTTCACCCGGCTGTAATGCTGGACAAAGAAGTATCCATGAAGAAGCTTCCCTGCACGGTATAAAATAGAAGACAGGCTGGGACCCAGGAGCCCTCTCCAGTGTAGACACAGCAGGGGTGCTACCTGAGAGATGGAGCACATTGGGGGTTTCTTACTTTTTATAGCTGCTTTCCTGTTCTCCCCTCTCTATCCAGTGGGGCCGCCCAGAGTTACCTTAGGCAGTGCCCCCTTTTCTCTCTGACCTTGGGGGTAGTAGCCTTCCACTGCAGATCCACTCACTTTACACACTGTGCTGTAAATGATGTAAGTGGAAGCTGTGTATAGAAAGTAGGATAATCGTTCAGATCTGGCCATCCTTAGGCTCTACTCCCACGGCCCCTCCTAACTCTGAGCTCAGAGTTTGCCTATTCTCTAGTGGGAAACATTCAAAGGCTTCTTTAGTAGTCCCTCCTTTTCCCTGTATTCAGCTGTAAGTTCTTACTTTTGTTTGTTTCTTCATGAGGATGCTCTCCTAAAAATGTCCCCAGCACCACAACACTACAACTTATACTCAGAATTTTTAAAAAGCAGTTAAAGAGACATAATTTAGTCCTTAAATACAGTCAATAAGGAACCGTGTATGCTGTTTTATTTTCACAGATTTCTTTTCCCTTTATGTAAGCATACAAGCATTCTTTCCCTGTTTCTTTATATACTAGGACTTGGTTTCCATTTTCAGTGTACAGTCTCTGTTTCTGTGATAGAAAATTAAATTATTTAAGCCCTTATAATTGTTTAATGTAATAATTAAACTTAGGCATCCTGTCTTGCAATGTACTCTTTTCTACTCCTATGTATATTAAAGTGATAGGGACTAGACTGTGTTGCAAATAAGTCATTTTTGTATTGTTGTTCAGAAAAGCTATAGTGAAACTATAGTGGTTATTTAAATCAGACTTATGAAGGTTAGTCTGAGTAAATTGGGAGGCAAGGATGTTTTTCAGAAGCACAAATGGCTAGTACCTAAATTGTGTTCCTTACTAAACGCTGTATCCCTATAGTACCTGATTCCTTTGCTGTAGTGACCAGAGTGGAGTCAGCAGGACCCAGGAGCAAACCAGGAGTTGGCTGTAATATTTTCCAACTCCATGACTTGGGACAGCACAGTGCCTGGTACAGAGAGAGTACTTCAGTAAATACTGGATTAATGATGGATGAACTTACTAAGTGTATGAGGTTCAGATTCCTTACCTGTAAAATAGGTATAACAGTAGGATTGCTTAGAGACACAGATAATTTATATGACCCTTAGCCTATAGTGAGCATTTAATTAGTGCTGGACATAATAGTAAATTTTATACTAGAATTCTTTCATTAATATCAAGCAAGTCCCAGAAATAATAGAAGCTACATGTCAGTTTAGGAGGGTGGTGAGAGGAATATGCCTACATGTCTCAGCTGCTTTGGAAAGCATTTCTAGCATTGTTTCTGTCTTACTTTAAGCATTTATTAAAGCAGATTGTGTGTTCAGCAATTCAAAGCCAACTTAAAGGGTGAAGACACAGTCTTAAGGAGCATATAAACCAACTGAAGAGATCTTCCAGGCACAATTAGATTATTAGTTCTAAGGAATAAGAAAGCAAATGTGGGGCTCATACCCAAAGCCAGAATAAGGGAGTTGGATTGTAAGGGAAACGAGTTTGCAATTGGAATTGAAAAAACACGCTGTTTGATCGGCACAAAGACCTGAGTGAGATTTCTCAGGGTGTGTGGGGAGGGGGTGATGTGGTGTCTTGGGCACAGGTGGATGCTGGAAAACACAGGAGGCTGGTGGTTTGGGTTCCTCACTGGGAGCAGAGACAGGCGAGGTGAGTCAGATACAAGCACTTTGCAGATCACCTTGGTAATGTGTTAGCTATGGGTTTTGCTGTTTCTCAGCCTTTTTGAGCCTGGTTTGAATACAGAAACATTCCAAAGTGGGTCACAATCACTGGTTAGAGTACAAGTTGGCATTGTTTTAACTTTGTGGTGGTTTTTACCTTGACTTTTTTTTCTATCGAAAGACAACAATTTGAACAGTTTAAGCCCAGCTTTAGTAGATCACAGTGTGAAGAAAGGCCAGCTAATGGTTGTAGATTTAGCTGTCTCTTTGGCAACCAGTGGATACATTGAAAAAGAAGAGTCTTCATCTAAAATCATTTAGCAGTTACAATTTACAATCTTTTCACTCTCAGATGAGAGCCTGTCTGGTGTACCCCTTCTCTTTCCCTAATATTCTACTTGACCTTCCATTCAGATTCTGAGCTAACAGATGGGTTGTAGATTCAGGGTTGAAATCTCTGTCTGTCAGTTTGTGAAAAGAAATAAAGAAATATGCTAATACCATTTAATTTGAAGCTGCCCAGAATGACACATAACACTTTTGAGACTATTACAGAAAAATAACAGTTCTACATGTGCTTAAGGTAAAGAGGAAGAACGTATAACTTGTCTTCCCTTTTCTTTCCCTTCTTTCTAGTTGAAATGCTATGTTTTTCAGTGAAAATTTTAGAATCATTCTTTGTTTCTCCTTGTTCATTTTTCCACAACTGTTACTGTAATGCCTGCGTTAGTGCATCAGTTAGTATATATGGCAAAATTTGGGGGATTAAATCCAAGGATACTGCATGATTTAAAGTTAGAAATATATTTTTATATATATATACTATATTATATATTATATACTATATTCTATATATAGATATATATATAGATATATATATACTATATTCTAATATAGATATACTTGATAGAAACTTTCTTTTCTTAAAGGGTTGTCTCCTAGAAGTTTTCTGTTATTTAACATGATCCAAAGATTTAATTCTCCAAAGATGGGAATGGCAAATTATTTTAATGCCTTTTATTGTTTTTCTTTCTAGCCTATTCTACTAAGCTCAACAAATTTCCTGTATTTAATATTAATGATGACTTGAATGATCTATGTACCAGTGCAGTAAGCCCAAACACGACCAAAGCCACGCGGTATGCCCTGAATGTGTGGCGATATTGGTGCATGACCAATGGGCTCAAAGATCACACAGACATCACCAAGGTAAGAAACTCTTGACTTTACTTCTCCTTACAGCCAGCTTTACTGAGCTTGCCTGTGTCAGGCAGGGTGCTAAGCACTGTGGGGAACATGGAACAGGTGCTTTCTGTCTGGGGAAACTTGGAAAAGACCCTAAAATAGAAAAATATCCACAGTACAAA
The DNA here is from genome assembly GCF_000754665.1 of Bison bison bison. Classification (NCBI taxonomy): domain Eukaryota; kingdom Metazoa; phylum Chordata; class Mammalia; order Artiodactyla; family Bovidae; genus Bison; species Bison bison. The sequence goes on from NW_011494755.1 coordinate 8,862,575, forward strand.
GAAGAGTTTAAATGCCAAAAAATCCAGATGGGTAAATTAATTTCACTTTGTTGAGACTGACAAAGGAATTGATACTTAAACTTAATTTTGTATTTTGAGAAAGAGGTAGAGTTTCAAGAGAACTGGATAAAGACATGAGTCTTCTAAATGAATCATGTAAGAAAGAGTAAAATTTGGAGGGACATATTCACCTGCCTGCAGCAGAGGCTTTGCGTATGGGAAAAATGAACTATAAAAGCTGGATTCTCATAACCCTTAAATGCCAAGCTAAAATCTTATGAATATTGGCCACTAAAGATTTTTCCTGTGTTTCTTTATAAGGAGAGATTTTATTTGAAAGATGACTGCAGGAGCAGCAGGGAAGGGACTGTCGTAACAGGGGGAACACTGACCATAGGATCTGCAAGTGTCCTAAGGGTCAGGTGAAAGGGAAACACTGAATTTTTTTTTAACAGGAAAGAATGTAAGAAATGTAACATTTTAGAGCAATTAACTGGAAGTGATGAGCAAAAATGTATTTGATAGATTCTTAATTTTCCCAGTTGTAAAACAAGCTCTTAAAATCTCTTCTAACTTGAAATGTTTGACAGTTGTTAATAGAAGGAAAAATTCTAGGACGTATAGAGACAGAAGTCAGAAAGAAAAACACCAGTACAGTATATTAATGCATATACATGGAATTTAGAAAGATGGTAATGATGACCCATTATGTGAGACAGCAAAAGAGACACAGGTATAAAGAACAGACTTTTGGACTTTGTGGGAGAAGGCAAGGGTGGAATGATTTGAGAGAATAGTATTGAAACATGTATATTACCATGTGTGAAATAGATGACCAGTCCAAGTTTGATGCATGAAACAGGACACTCAAAGCTGGTACACTGGGACAAACCAGAGGGATCGGATGGGGAGGGAGGTGGGAGGGGGGTTTGATATGGGGAACACGTGTAAACCTGTGGCTGATTCATGTCAGTGTATGGCAAAAACCACCACAATATTGTAAAGTAATTAGCCTCCAATTAAAATAAATTAATTTTTTAAAATGTAGAACAAGAGAGGTATAAAATCACCATAGAACACCACAATGATAATTGCTACAGGCAAGATCCACTGGTACTGGCAAAATTAGTGGTGAAAGTTTAAAGATAAACAGGATTTTTGTGTTGCGTCAACGTAAGACCCTCTTAAATATGTACTAGAGAGAAATAGTAACTATTCAGAGGAGAACCCTGGCAGATGCCACTTTAATAGTGATCAAGATTAATATTTCCTATGTGCTTAGAACAACACATTGCATGTATGGGATTTTTTCCTTAAAAATTAATAACTTCAGTGTACTCATGATAAAAAAAGCAGACAAATCCAAATTGAGGAAAATTCTACAAAATGCTTAACTGGTACTCTCCAGATGTATCAAGGTCACAGAAGATATTAAGATAGAGAAATGGTCACAGTTCGGAGGAAACGAAAGCATGCTGCATTCCATGCGGTCGCAAAGAGTCGGACATGACTGAGCGACTGGACTGAACTGAAGGAGACATGACAACTAAATGAAATGTGGGATTATATTGGTACAGGAAGAAAATTTTACTGGAAAATGGGGAAATATGAGTAAAGTCTGAAGTTTAGCTAATAGCATTGCAAGAATGTTAATTTCCTGGTTTCAATAACTGTTCTGTAAGATATTAACATTAGGAGAAGTTCAGTGAAGATTCATTGGGGACTCTCTCTACTATTCTTGTAAGTCTAAAATTATATCAAATTAACATTTTTTTAAGACAAAAAAGAAGAGAAATACGTACTTTGATTTGGTTATGTTGCTGCTGCTGCTAAGTTGCTTCAGTCGTGTCCGACTCTGTGCGACCCCATAGATGGCAGCCCACCAGGCTCCGCCATCCCTGGGATTCTCCAAACAAGAACACTGGAGTGGGTTGCCATTTCCTTCTACAATGCAGTAAAGTGAAAAGTGAAAGTGACGTCGCTCAGTCGTGTCCGACTCTTCGAGACCCCATGGACTGCAGCCCACCAGGCTCCTCCGTCCATGGGATTTTCCAGGCAAGAGTACTGGAGTGGAGTGCCATTGCCTTCTAAATAATAGATACATCTGCCAGATGGATATGTCAAATAAGCATTTGGGAACATGAATTTCAAACATGGGGGACGTATTAAAGCCGGAAGTCTAGATTCAGAGGTGTTGCAAATAGAAGTCAAAGTTGAAGCCCAAAGGCGAGCGATACCTCTAGGTCTGGGTGATGTGTTTAGGGTACCAACTAAAGATAAAGTAGGAAATCCACATTTCTACTTCTGGAAGCATGGTGCCCTAGATACTGTGAGGGACCTTTGCAAAAAGGAATGGAGTCATCCAAGGGCTGAAACTGAAGTGGTGTGAGATAAGCACATATGAAAATCAGGCTCTCCCCTCAGGGCTTATGTTAATAGCATCCTTTGAGGAAGGAAAGTGACTAGGAGTGAAACTGAAGAACCCTTTATTGAGAAGACCCTGAAAGGGTCTAAAGAAGTTCTAAGTCAATAACATACCCTGGCTCCTTGCAGAGTCATATGCTAATAATCTTTGAAGGAAAACATCCAACATGTAGATGCAAATTTTTCACAGGTTAATAAAGATCAACTAAATATGTGCTCATTAAAAAAAAAAAAAAAAAATCACGAGTCACTTAAGGAAATAAACCACCATGAATGAGAATGATTAGAAACAGAAAACAGATTTAGACAGCAGGAACTTCAGATAGTAGATTATAGGCTAAGCATGTATGTAATGTTTGTTGAAAGAATGAAAAGAATTATAAAAATGAACAAGCAACACCACACTAATCAAAATGATCCAGCAGATCATTTCCACTTGTGATCATAAGGGAATAGAAGGGCCCAGAATTACCCTCTGTAACAACCGGAAAACTGAGCAAAATGTTTGGAATAAGTCTTCCAACAGAGCAGACAACAGGCTTGATCCCTAAGACGAGTGCCACCCCTTTTCAGGCTCTCTGCCTGGAGACAGTTTCTAAACTTCAGGGAAGAGAGGGGAGCCCAGACTGAGCCTGGCAATCTTGCTGAGTTGAGGGGAGACAGAAATCAGAACTCAGGGAGGATGGGGACATGAGAACAACTAAAAAGAAATTACACCATTCATTGAAAAGATGGAACAATTCCAGAATTTAATAATGTAAAATCCATAGTTTCTAGCATCTGATCAGAAGTTGCTATTCATGGGATGGGAACATGTAACCCATACCCAGGAGAAAAATTAGCTAAATCTTTCACTTCCAACCAATTTGTTGAAGGAGATTTGCTCTCCTGCCAAAAACAACCAAAAAGCAGACAAATGATACAACTAATATGCAAGTTACTATGTAACGCACACAGGGCCGTGATCTCTGAGAGACGGGAAACAAGGTGAGCCTTAGGTGCGTCCCAGCGTGCTGCCTTGAGAATTTGCGGGGCTGTGGTGCAGGGAGAGGGCATGCAGGCAAAGCCCAGCACCCGTGCTGAGTTGAGGAAATGGAGCTAAGAGTCCAGAGAGACCCAGGTGACTAGAACTGTCATAACAGAATATTTGAAAGTGGAGTTACCCAGAAAGAAAACCTGAGGGAACTGAACATATTCCATCTCAAATATTGA
>NW_011494755.1:8866310-8869525 GCF_000754665.1 Bison bison bison
CATCTGCATGTGAGGAAACTGCCTGAGGAGGGCAAAACGAAACACCTGAAGAATGAAAGGTGTTAGAACCTGGGGCTCCACCGAGCTGGAGATAGTGCCTCTCCCCACCGGTCAGACTGGAGAGACCTCAGGATTCACTCGGTAGAGTATTCAGAGAGGTCTTGCATCACATGTGGAGAAGAATTAGCCATGGAACAAACTTTGCTGTGATCCCACCCAGCAAATCTTAAAAGCAAGACCCAGCTACATGAAAAGTAGGACATCACTAATCATAGGGGAAATGCAACTCAAAACCACAATGAGCTGTCACCTCACATCTGTTGGGATGGCCATTATCAAAACAGGAACTACCATACAATCCTTTATCCAAAGGAAGTGAAAACATTAATTCAAAAGGATATATACACCCCTCTGTTCATTGCAATATTGTTTACAATAGCCAAGACATAGAAGCAGCCTAAGTGTCCATAGATGGATGAAGAATATATGGTGTTATATACACAGTGGAATATTACTCAGCCATAAAAGGGAAGAAAATCTTGCCATTTGCAACAACATGTTTGAACCTCGAGGGCATTATACACTCAGTGAAATAACTCAGACAGAGAAAGACAAATACCATGTGATCTCACTTTTATGTGGAATCTAAAAGCAAAAACCTCAGAGCACACAGAGCAGACTGGTGGTTGCTAGACATTGGGAATGAGGGGTATTGAAATGGGTGAAGGTAGTCAAAATGCCTGGGGATGTAATGTTACAGCTTGTTGACTACAGTGAATAAGACTGTATTGTGTATTTGAAAGTTGCTAAGAGAGTAAATCTTAAAAGTTCTCAATACAAGGAAAAAAATTAAACTATATGTGGTGATGGCTGTTGACTAGATTTATTGTGGTGATCATTTTGCTATATATATATATATATTTCAAAACATTATTTATATACCCAAAACTGAAACAATGTTATATAGAAATTACATCTTAATTTTTTAATGAAGAAAAAGCAAGACCCAAAAGGATCCAACAGTTTCTAAGTAATTTAACTATGTCCTAGAGCAAACCTTAACAACATTTATAGGATTATAAAAATATCCAGACCCCAAGAAATAAAATTCAGAATGTCTGACAACTAAGCAAGAATTTGCAGACATGCCAATAAGCAAGAAAATATATCACTTAAACAATGAATCAATCAAAACCAATCCAGAACTGATACAGATTTTAGAATTAGCAGACAAGGACATTAAGCAGTTATTTTGACGAAGATAAAAGCACATGAAAAGATGCTCAACTTCATTAGACCTCAGGGAAATGCAAGTCTAAACCACATGAGATTCTACTTCACATTCAGTAGGAAGATTAGAATGAAAAAGAAAAAGATAATAACAAGTGTTGAAATTGGAACCTTCATACGCTCTTACACGGTACTGGTGGGAATGTAAAATGATGCAGCTGCTTTGGAAAGTCTGGCAGTTCCCTAAAAGTTAAACATAGAGTTACTGTATCACCCAGAAATTCCATTCATGGACATAAACTCAAGAAAATTTAAAACATATATTTATGCAAAAACCAGTACACAAGTGTTTGTTGTAGCATTATTCACAGTAGCCAAAATATAATCCAGACAACCCAAATGTCCATCAGCAGATAAAGGGATAAACAAAATGTGGCATATCCATACAATGGAATATTATTTGTCAACAAAAAGAAATGAAGTACTGATACATGGCTTACAGCATGGATGAACCTTGAATGTGTTATACTATGTGAAATCTCAGACACAAAAGAGCAAATATGTCGTATTCCATTTATGCAAAGCACGTAGAACAGTCAAGTTTATAGAGATAAAAAGTATAATAGAGATTACTAGGGGTGGCGGGAGGAGGAAATGTGGAGTTACTGTTTAATGAGTACAGTTTCTTTTTTAAAAAATTCTGGAAATAAGTAGTGATGCGAATGTACTTTTAGTGCCACTGGATGGTACACTCATAAATTATTAAGATGGTAAATTGTATGTGTATCTTACTGTAATAACCTAGCAAATCAATGTAAATGTAACAATTCACCTTCATTCATAAAAATATAAAAACTCATCTATTCTCGTAGGCCCTCATCACCATTTCTTCAGCCCTTAACCTTAACGTTTTCTAGGCCAGAGGATCTTGTCTTCCAGACTTTGTGAAGTCGCTATGAAGACAGTTATCTGTTACTGGGAAGCTTTCCACTTCCTTGCAGGAACCCGTGGAAAGAGCCGCAGCCCCACAACCTCCTCAGCTTAGGTAACATACATACATCCCAGATGGTGAAAATATCTCACCTGTCCAGTTGAGTGTGCCTTCTGGGTAGTTTCTCCTGTGTTGTCTAGAGGAATGTGGATGAAGAAGAAAATGTATTTCAGTCCTCTGTCTCACATGGGCCACTTAAATATTTTTAATGATAAATTCTTAAGAAAAGCCAGTCTCTTAGAGAATCAGCAGTATTCAGTTAAAAGGAATTGTGGCATCAAGGTCTACAGTCTTTAATCTCACTTTTTTGGTCCCAGTGCAAGGTATTTTGAGTCTAGTTGTGTCTCTAAAGATAGATATAGCTAGCAGCAGACAAGATAGTTACAGCTGTTGATCATGGTCTGGCAGCTGGCTTCTCTGGTGGCACAGACAGCATAGAATCCACCTGCAATGTGGGAGACCTGGCTTTGATCCATGGGTTGGGAAGATCCCCTGGAGAAGGAAATTTCTACCCATTCCAGTAGTCTTGCCTGGGAAATCCCATGGACAGAGGAGCCTGGCAGGCTTATAGTCCGTTAAGTCACAAAGAGTCAGACATGACTGAGCAACTAACACTTCACTTCAGACCTCAAATTTAGTTTCTTTATTTTTTTAAGGAGGAAAGCAAGGAATCAGATCAGACTTCAATTCATCTCAATAAGCAGAATGAACCCTGCCAGTCTCACTCTTTCATTACCCTGTGGTCTACTACATGTGTTCCACAGAGTGTTTTTTCTTCATAAATGTAATCTAATCCTCACTAATACGTCTTTCTCAAAGTTGCTGTCTCATTGATTTATATATTCCTTAGCCTTACTGAGAAAATAGAGTCTCTTGAAGTTTGTATCTGTCTTTCTCAATAAATGGAAATTTGGTAGCTACAAAAGTGAAATCATTTTTGTTGTCAGCAATGGTTACTTGAAGATTTGTTTTGTTTTCCTATTAGAGCATATAT
>NW_011494755.1:8869625-8871945 GCF_000754665.1 Bison bison bison
ATAGTTCATGAGCATTTTCTCCACTTTCTTCATCCCTTGTTCAAGATTATCACAAAAGGAAGTTCGAGGCATTCCCCAAAATTAACTCTTGGTTTTACATGTCTTACAATTCTTTAAATTGCCAAGGATTACTACATAGTTCCAAAACTTTGGGATTTATCAGCAAGTCAGTCTTCTTATACTGTTCTTTCCTATTTAGAATCGTCTGCCCCATGACCAAGTTCTTATTTCTCTTTGGTCATTTTCACATCAAGGAAGCCAGGTTTGCAATCCATAGTGAATTTAATGTAGTAAATCTATTCAGAGTGGCTCATGGAGGGAAATAGTTTTTGGCAATGTCTTCATAACAAATTAAAGACCTGGAGGAATGACCATCATCCAAAACTCAATCTGAGAAAACGAAGGAGGCAGCCAACATGGGCCAGAATGAAGAGTTTCTTGTGTGCCGAGAATATAAATTTTGTGACTTGACATTTCTCCAGGAATTGCTTTTGCTGTAATTTTTCTTTGAAACTTGTGGTATAAATCAAGAGAAATGATCTGCACCCTAAGTCAGCTTGATTCTCTTGACTCTGAGGTTAACTCCTTGCTTTAACCCACGTTTGTCCATGCATGGGGTATCAATGATAACAGTTCAGACCTGCTAGTGGGGATCTTCAACATAAAGAACCAGTTGTGTATGAGATGTCATTCTTGCTTTCAGGAAGCTTTCAGTCCACTTTGAGAGACCTATAAATGGGGGGCTTCCCTCATGGCTCAGTGGTAAAGAATCTGCCTGCCAATGCAGGAGACATGGGTTGAATCCCTGATCCTGGAAGATCCCACATGCTGCGGAGCAACTAAGCCCTTGTGCCACAACTACTGAGACTGTGCTCCGGAGCCTGGGAACCACAGCTAGTGAGCCCACGTGTCTGCAGTTACTAAAGCCAGCACACCCTAGAGCCAGCAGTCCATGCAAGAGAAGCCACTGCCATGAGGCCCACACACTGCAACCAGAGAGTAGCCCCCACTCTCTCCTAACTAGAGAGAAGCCAGAGCAGGAATGAAGCTCCTGCACAACCAAAAAGAAAGAAATAAACACAGTTATTTGTTCTAAAAAGATTCATGAGATCCCACTTGAGAGAGTAACTTGCTCAGGGAAGCTTGAGTAGTCTTCTATTTTGAGCTAGATCTGAAATTAGGAATAGAGGTTTTCCAAATAGAGAAGATTAGTGGGGGAAAAAAGCTTTCTAGATAGAGGAAGTAGCATATGCAAACACTTGGAAGCATGAAAGAGCCTTGTGGTTTATATGACTGGCACAGAGTTCAGTGAGGCTGGAAAGCAGAGTATGAAGAAAATTATCACACAAAAAATAGATGTCCTTTTCATCATAGGGGACTAGAATGCAAAAGTAGGAAGTCAAGAGATACCTGAAGTAACGGGCAAGTTTAGCCTTGGAATACAAAATGAAGTAGGGCAAAGGCTAACAGAGTTTGGCCAAGAGAACCCACTGGTCATAGCAAACACCCTCTTCCAACAACACAAGAGACGACTCTATACATGGACATCACCAGATGGTCAATACCAAAGTCAGACTGATTATATTCTTTGCAGCTGAAGATGGAGAAGCTCAATAGCAAAACAAGCTCTACAGCAAAAACAAGACCAGGAGCTGACTGGAACAGATCAAGAACTCCGTAATGCAAAATTCAGACTTAAATTGAACAAAGTTGGGAAAACCACTACACCGTTCAGGTATAAGTCAAACCCCTTATACTTATACAGTGGGAGTGACAAATAGATTCAAGGGATTAGATCTGATAGACAAAGTCCCAGGAGAACTGTGGACAGAGGTTTGTAACATTGTACAGGAGGCAGTTATCAAAACCATCCCCACGAAAAGGAAATGGCAAAATGGTTGTCTGAGAAGATCTTACAAATAGCTGAGAAAAGAAGAGAAGCAAAAGTCAAAGAAGGAAAAGAAAAATATATCCATCTGAATGCAGAGTTCCAAAGAATAGCAAGCAGAGAAAAGAAAGGAGGAGCAAGAATAGCAAGGAGATCCTCAGTGATCAGTGCAAGGAAATAGAGGAAAATAATAGAATGGGAAAGACAAGAAACCTCTTCAAGAAAATTAGAGATACCAAGGGAACATTTCATGCAAAGATGGGCACAATAAGGGACAGAAATGGTATGGACCTAACAGAAGCAGAAGATATGGCAAGAATACACAAAGTCAGTTGGCACAAATACAGAGTCAGTTCAGTTCAGTTGCTCAGTTGTGTCCGACTCTTTGTGACCTCATCAGGAGAACTGTACAAAAAAAGGTCTTCATGACCC
>NW_011494755.1:8872045-8891134 GCF_000754665.1 Bison bison bison
GGTGTGATCACTTACCTAGAGCCAGACATCCTGGAGTGTGAAGTTAAGTGGGCCTTAGGAAGCATCACTATGAACAAAGCTAGTGGAGGTGATGGAATTTCAGCTGAGTTATTTCAAATCCTAAAAGATGATGTTGTGAAAGTGCTGCAATCAATATGCCAGCAAATTTGAAAACTCAGCTGTGGCCACAGGACTGGAAAAGATGAGTTTTCATTCCAATCCCAAAGAAAGGCAATGCCCCAAAATGTTCAAACTATCGCACAGTTGCACTCATTTCACATGCTAGCAAAGTAGTGCTCAAAATTCTCCAAGTCAGGCTTCAGTGGTACATGAGCCAAGGACTTCCAGATGTTCAAGCTGGTTTTAGAAAAGGCAGAGGAGCCAGAGATCAAATTGCCAACATCCATTGGATCATAGAAAAAGTGAGAGAGTTCCAGAAAAAATTTACTTGTGCTTTATTGATTATGCCAAAGCCTTTGACTGTGTAGATCACAACAAACTGTGGAAAATTCTTAAGGAGATGAGAATACCAGACTACATGACCTGCCTTCTGAGAAACCTGTATGCAGGTTGGGAAGCAACAGTTAGAACCAGACATGAAACAATGGACTGGTTCAAAATTGGGAAAGGAGTACGACAAGTCTGTATATTCACACCTTACTTGTTTAACTTATATGCAGAGTACATCATGAGAAATGCCGGGCTGGATGAAGCACAAGCTGGAATCAAGATTGCCGGGAGAAATATCAGTAACCTCAGATATGCAGATGACACCACCCTTATGGCAGAAAGTGAAGAGGAACTAAAAAGCCTCTTGATGAAGGTGAAAGTGGAGAGTGAAAAAGTTGGCTTAAAGCTCAACATTCAGAAAACGAAGATCATGGCATCCAGTGCCATCACTTCATGGGAAATAGATGGAGAAACAGTGGAAACAGTGTCAGACTTTATTTTTTTGGGCTCCAAAATCACTGCAGATGGTGATTGCAGCTGTGAAATTAAAAGACACTTGTTCCTTGGAAAAAAAGTTACGACCAACCTAGACAACATATTAAAAAGCAGAGACATACCTTGCTGACAAAGGCCCATCTAGTCAAAGCTATGTTTTTTCCAGTAGTCATGTATGGATGTAGGGTTGGGCTATAAAGAAAGCTGAGCACCAAAGAATTGATGCTTTTGAGCTGTGGTGTTGGAGGAGACTCTTGAGAGTTCCTTGGACTGCAAGGAAATCAAACCAGTCAATCCTAAAGGAAATCAACCCTGAATATTCATTGTAAGAACTGATGCTGAAGCTCTACTACTTTTGCCACCTGATGCAAAGAGCCGATTCGTGGGAAAAGACCCTGATGCTGGGAAAGATTGAAGGCAGGCAGAGAAGGGGACAACAGTGGATGAGATGGTTGGATGGCATCACTGACTCTATGGACATGAGTTTGAGCAAGCTCCAGGAGTTGGTGATGGACAGGGAAGCCTGGTTGTGCTGCAGTCCCTGGGGTCTCAAAGAGTCAGACACAACTGATCAACTGATCTGAACTGAACGGATAGGAACAGGATGGGGAGAGGTCGTGGTGTCCGTCTTTGCAAGCAGTCTACTGTTGTATGGAAGCAGATTGTGAAGACTTGCATATAAGGGAAAGATTTGGAACTTAACCTAAGGGTAACAGGAAGCTATCAGAAGTTACTTGTTTTATTTTTAGACACTAAGGTAATGGGATTTTCTGCTCAAAACCTCTTATGTAAGAAACCAGCGCTGTCCTGCAGTCCCCGTGGTTGCCACGGAAGCCGTTACGCTAGTAAGTGGTCCACCCTTTCGTCAGTTGTTTGCATCAAGAGTGGGCCAGTCGAAATCCTCCCTTCATGTTTTTTGTTCTACTGAAAATAAGGGTTGGCCTTTTGCTAATATTTGAAGCTGTGAGATAGAAACCTTGTGGAGTGCTAGGTGGCTACATAAAGAAAGCTGCTTTGTACAGAGAAGCAGAAGGTGAGAGATGGAATCCTGAAGGCCTTGGAATCCACCAATTCTGATAGCCCTCTTTGCCTAGGCGTGTTCAAGTCTGGTCTCTCTCTCTTGTAACCACAGGAATCCCAGCTAATACAAAGAGAGGTTAACACCTGCACGTAGGGAGTTTCAAATGACAGCATAAAAATCTGAAACCAGCTGAGTTTGGGGTCATTGTAATTGGAAGTTATATTAACTGTTACTGGTATGTGAGAAAGCTACTGCTTTTTATATTTTATGTGCAGCTACTCTCCTGTTTCTGATGGCTTTTTGACTGAATCTCTTGGAGTTTCCTAGACCAACATTTAGATTATCAGAGAGGTTATATTTTGTCTTTTTCCTTTCCTGTATGCATATATACGTGTGTGTGTGTGTGTGTGTGTGTGTGTGTAATTTCTTTTTCGTCTCTTGGTCAGAATCTTTAGAGCAGTGTTATGTAATAGCAGTGATATTCATCATTCTTATCCTATTCCTCACTTCATGAAAAAAGATTTTAATGTCTTCATCTTGGGTATAGTTTTTATAGTTCATGTCTGTAAAATAGTCTTCATCATGCTGAGAGGGTATTTTTTCTTCCAATCTGAGTTGAGTTTGAATTTTTTTTCTTTAATTTATTTTTTGGTTGCACTAGGTCTTCGTTGCTGCACGCAGACTTTCTCTAGTTGCGGTGAGCAGGGCTGCGCTCCGTCGTGGTGCTCCGGCTCCTCATTTCGTGGTGCTCCGGCTTCTCATTGCGGTGGCTTCTCTTGTTACGGAGCGCAGGCTGTAGGTGTGCGGGCTCCGGAAGTTATGGCTCTCGGACTCGGTAGTTGGGACTCTCAGCTCGAGAGCACTGGATCAGTAGTTGTGGCATACCAGCTTAGTTGCTCCCAGACATGTGGAATCTTCCTGAACCAGGGCTTGAACCAAGATCCCTGGCATTGGCAGGCAGATTCTTTTATATACTGTGCCACCGGGGAAGTTCCTAGTTTGGATTTTTAAAAATTTGAAATGGGGTAGCACATTCTTTCAAATAATTTTTCAGTAATTATCAAGTTCATATTACTTTTCCTTAGAATATGGAATAAGTTAGTTACCTTATTTATTACGTTTGAATCGTCCTTACGTTCTGTCATAATCCCTGCTGGTCTCAATGTCTATTGCTCTCCTGCAGTCCTGAATTTGATGTGATATCATAAGCAGCCCAGAGCCATGTCCTTGTTTGCATGGTTCTAACATGTATACATTTTGTTTAACATTTGTGCCTTGCAAAACAGAAATCACCAGTATTTTACTTACTACATTTATACTCATATACTTTGTTTTTTGATATAATATCTGACAGAGTTGGATTAGGGGAAAAAATGAAGAACGCTTCTTTTTTCTGTGCTCTGAAATTGTTTAAATACAAAAGAAAAGCTGAATTGACTCCATAATGCCATTTCTTTATGAGTGACATCCATCTTTGGCAATCATTTCACTCAGATCTTTTACCTCTTATTGAACCAACTTTGGTAACTTATATTTTACTAGGGAATTGTTCAGGTTATTTATATTTTCAAATTAATATGAATAAAGTTTATAATATTCGTTGTTTTTGGTACTTATAGTCTTTCTCATTCCTGAAATTGTCTATATGTATATTTCCTTTTCCTTCTCTTTCTTTCTGTCATATTTGCTAGGATCTTTTCCAGTTCATTAATTTGTTTTATTTTTATTGATTCATTCTATTTTTGAATTTGATCTACTTTTTCTAGCCTTTTGTGTTGAATAATGTTCTCATATTTTCAATAAAGTATCTAACAAAGTCATTTAAGGCTGTGATGTTTTTGGAATGTATTTGGACACATCTCGTACATTTTCATATCTAATGTTTTCAGTTTGGTTCATTTTATTTTACTTTACAATATTGTATTGGTTTTGCCATACATCAACATGCATCCACCACGGGTGTACATGTGTTCCCCATCCTGAACCCCCCTCCCACCTCCCTCCCCATACCATCCCTCTGGGTCATTCATTAATGTATAATTCTGTTTTTATTTTCTCTTTGACCCAAGGGCTCTTAGAAGAATGAAAGTTACCTGTATAGTGTCTACTTTTAAAACATTTTGTATTGAGACGATCTTTTGTCCTAGAATGTGTATTCAACCTAAATTGACAATGAGCAGGGTCTGGTTTTATCTTTATGACTTCCTCTTGAAAGTAAAGCTTTCTTTCCAGCCAAGCTTCCTGCTCCTCCTACCATACCTAAAGAGCAGTCTTTAATTGTCAGTATAATCATTAAGTTTTTCATATCTTCTGAGCAAATATTGATATTGAAACTCTGTGGAGCATTAAGTCAGAGATATTTCCAGACTTATTCAGATAAATTCAGGTAAAAAATCAAGGCAAAATCTTGCTGTACAAATTGCACATGTCAGTCGTCCTTCTCTATAGAATGTTTCATACCAGCTGTGCCACACAGTGCAGAGATCAAGGAAATTAATGTTGGAATGATTCAGTTTGATCAGTTTAATTCAGGCATGGTTCAGAGAGGATGGTTGGATTTTATTGAAGAGGAGGGAAGGAAATGATTTGCTAGAGAAGAGAAGAAAGGGCTTTCCAGAGACCAATAGTTACAAAGGCCAGTAATAAAACATATGTGTGTATATACTTCTGTTGTATGTATATGTGTTCATTACTGTTTACAAACCCTTTCATGTCCACTACTTTAAGCATTACAGTAATTCTTTGAGAAGGTATAATTATTATTTCCTGTCTTGTTGCTTGAAACACTGATGTCTGAAGAGCCTAGTGTGGAACCTAGATCTCCCTAAGCATTACAATAATTCTTTGAGAAGGTATAATTATTATTTCCTGTCTTGTTGCTTGAAACACTGATGTCTAAAGAGCCTAGTGTAGAACCTAGATCTCCCAGCGTGAGGCCCACTGTTTTTTCCATTATTTCATGCTAAGAAGGCAGCCCTCTAGAGGGTTGTCCCCAGCACAGCCCCCACTGAGGATCAGGAGAAGGAAGGAGGGGTCTGGCTACCTGGGTGTCCGCAAAACGTGTAACCTCAGTGTTTGTCTCATTTGAGATCCCTGCAGTGAAGTTGAACGAGTTGCTCGAGAACTTTTACGTCACCGTAAAGAAGAGTGACGGCTCAGACTTCCTGGCCACGTCACTGCACGCCATCCGCCGAGGCCTGGACCGCATCCTGAAGAACGCAGGGGTGGGCTTCTCCATCACCAGCAGCACCTTCAGCTCGTCCACCAAGAAACTCAAGGAGAAGCTGTGGGTGCTGAGTAAGGCAGGGATGTCAGGGGCCCGCTCTCGCAACATTGTCTACTTCTCCGTCTCGGACGAGGAGGAGATGTGGCAGACGGGGTGTCTGGGGGATGACAGCCCTATCACGCTCCTGTCCACCGTGGTCAAGTACAACAGCCAGTACCTGAACATGAGGACGCTGCAGGAGCACGCCGACCTGATGTACGGGGACATCGAGCTGCTCACAGACCCGCAGAACCATTCCTACTTCGCCCGGACAGACAGCGTCAAGCGGGAGAGCCGGAGCGCTTCCACCCGCGTTTGCCATGGCAAGATCTACCACGAGCATTCCAGGGGCCACAAACAGTGTCCTTACTGCCTCCTCTACAAGTACATGTATGTCCACCGGCCGCCCACCCAAATGGAGGCCAAGTCCCCTTTCTACCTTACAGCCAGGAAGGAGGCTGCAGACATGGGCAGGGTGTGGTATGAGGAGCAGAGGATGGGCCTGCGGTCTCTTCGGGGAGTTGTCCCGAACTTAGCCAAGAAGGTCAAGCTGGAAAACTGTGAGAACTTCACCTTCGTCTCATTCACTCAGGTGTCCAGGAGGCTCAGCTCCCACAGCTGCTGCCAGTGAGTGCCCCCTGCCTCCCGGCCACTACCCGACTCATCCTAGTCAGGGGGCGCTCCCCCCTGCAGCCAAGGCTAGAGCTCCGAGGCCGCCGGGATGACCATAACTTCATGGTCAGGGTGTGGGACTTCCTGTTTCTTTGACTTCAGATTTGTTTTTTTAACTGAAAGTAGACAAGTGAAGATTTAGAATGTTTTATCCAGATGTGTGTCACCTCTGTTAAATTATAGAATCTAATACAATGTATAAATGACTACATACACAAGAGCAAAGAAGTTCATTTTATCTAGTGCCTTTTTAGCACAGATTTTCTCAAAAAAAGAAGAAAAAAAACTTTCAGTAGTCATTAAAAAAAAAAAATCCCAGTAGCCTAGTAGCTTTAGAATGTTTTGAAGACTCTAAACACTTTAATGAATTACAGTAAGGATCTAGGAGGAGAGAGGCAGACAGGTTAACTACTTCCGGGAGAAAACTTGTGCTTGGCACTCCTCTCTGTGTTTGGTTGGTGGATAACTTGACCCTGCAGAGCATGCAGCCTTGCTTGGTGGAAGGTCATGGAGCTCCACTCAGTCATGCTGATAGAAAAGCAGGGCTGCTCTCAGCCCTGGGAGGAACTTGAGCTCTGCATCAATGGAGACAGTTTTATGAAAAAAGATTAATACACCAAACAGTGCTTGTGAGAACAAGATTTCCAGTGAACGAGGTGGTTCGAGGGAACATCCTGCAGTGAGAGAAAGTGTCTTGGAAAAGCGATCTGTGATCAAAACGTGAAAAACCTCCTGAAGCAGAAGTGCCTACATTTTCTTTCTCAGTGTGCTGTGAAAGCTGTTTTCGTTTGAACACTGTTTAGAGGTTTTTTGTGGTTTTTTTTTTCATCTGTTCTTTGTGCCCGGCAGTTGTTCTGTCAGCATATAGCACTGGATCTGTAAAACAACTGAAAGTAATTTTCAGGCTTAACCAGGAAAAAAATCCAACAAAATAAGCTGCAAAGAAAAAAAAAAAATCCCCAAATGTGTTTTTATTAAAGAGTTTTGAAGTATATTTGTCAAAGTACGACTTTTTCAGCCACAAGAGATGTCATCATTTGAGGTTGGCACCAATGCTTGGCACACGATGATGTGCCAGCCTACCAGGTAAGCAAACCCAGCATCAAGGACATAATGGTAAAAATCAGACCGGTGATAGGCTATTAACAGTGTGAACACATTTCACTCAGGTGGGATTTAATCTGACCATATGTTATTCACACATTAACAGAAAGTTACAATAACTGCTCTCAATTATAAATGAAAAAAGGAACCCAAAGAGTACTAATTGATAAAAATAACTTCTAGGGAATCTTCATTTTGTATCTGAGGAAAGACTGCCACAACCTCACACCATTTTGTTCCTGTGTGTGCTTTCTAACCCACAATTAAAATTCCAGTATACGTTCATTTTGCAGGAGTCCTAAAATTAGTCATATTTCTTTTTCAAAATTTTGTTTCAGTATTAATTGTTTTTAAAAAATCATTCACTGGCCCTTGAAATATGTAATACTTCCTTTACTGGAGAGGACTCAACCAATGCTGCCTTAAGGTTTCATGTTATTCCCTTTTTAGTTCCTGCAACACTTATTTTATTAGTTGATCTTTCCTGAATGTAGATTAACTTTGGTATGTCTCCATCTGTGTGTAAATAACAGGTAATATGTAATAAGCAGTATTATAAGCTATTGACTACTGTTCTGTTGTGGTTTCCTATAGGGATTTTAGGATTTTGATTAAAAAGAGACAGAACCTGAGGTACAGTTTCCCTCACTTGCTGAACACCCAAAGGAAATTTCACTTGAAGATAGCAAATGGTCATTTTTCTTGTCAGTACTGCTCTTAAACAGAAATATAACCTACGTGAAACTGTTGGGCAGAGCCTGCAGCCTAATTAATAAGACTTCCATTTTTATTTTAAATAGATTCAAGAAAAAATTGCCGTTAGGTGTCGCTGGGATCTTTTCAGATTTTAACATTTCCAAAAGTAGTAATAACTGATCCAGAGGCTATAATCTTTCTGTCGACAGTGGCTTTTCATCAGCTGAATAACAGTCTCTGCCTCAGCTTTGTCGCTTATCACCCATGTGGTGAACTTTCAACCCTCAGAGTTCTAAAGGGGATGATTATGATTAGAGTCAGGAGGTAGAATCTCCAGTGATGCCTGATGGAAGGAAAGAGTCATTATCTCATTGTCCGAACTGCCCTTCATCAAACTGCCCTAAATGCCCTTCCCGTTCCTCCTTGGGGACTGGGAGTGAGAAAGAGCACATGTATCAGGTGTTGCTCTGCGCCATCCACTGTGTATTTGTATGTAGGGGTGTGTGTGTGTGTGTGCACACACACGTTAAGCTTATAGGTAGGAACACGTAATAAACCCGCTAACCTGGCAAACACCTGTCCTGCTACACGGCTGTGTCCATGGTCAGACGATCTAAGGGGGCTGCGTAGCTAGCTCGCTAGCCTTCAGAGCTCAGGCCGTCGTTCTGTCTTTTCAGCCAGCTCTCAATCATACCTGCTGGGATCTCGGGGATTTTCTCCTCTTGGCCTGATAAGCCAGCGGAAGGGAGAACCCCAAGAGAAGAAAGGGGAAGGTTATGAGTACTTTCTCCACTTACCTGTAGTTGTTGTTTTTTTTTTTAATTCATAAGTGGAATTGAGTAGGGGGAATTGGCATGTTCACAGAGGCAGAAGTTGCCGTGGCTCCTGTCAGGAATGGTGGGGCTGAAGGTACTTCGGGAGGACCCCGCAAGTCCTGTGGGTGAGCTCTCGCCTGCAGTGTTTCTGCATCTGCTCTAAAGGGAGCCCTGCTTGCTTGGTACCTCCTCCCCAGAATCTCCCCAGTCTCCCCTGGGAAGTTTATTCTGCCAGAGACACCTGGGGCATCAGCTTTAAGGGAGTGATTCATTGAAATGTAAAGGCGTTAGCACAGCACTGGACACACGGTTAATTATGCAATAAGTCTTCCCTATTTAGTTACAGTCTTTGGGAAAAGCAATAATGATATTCAGCTAATCTGCTTTATACCACTTATTCCTTCCATGATGGAAAGTCTCCTTTAAACTGTTAAACTTGAAGAGGAAACCAAACCTTATAATCTGGTCACATTTATACCCAACACATCAAATTCTACCTCCTACACCTCGAAGCCCGGATACCTCAGATATAAGCAAAAACGATTAAAGAATTTCAGAGAAGCCCTGAGAGGCTTTGTGAGAAAGCTTTCCATTGTTTACTGTGTTTGCAAAGGGGAGTGTTATGGGAAAACCTAACCAAAGTTGTGAAAGGATTGGTCTCCTCAGTGATGTGGCATTTCCCAGCTTTCCTTGGGTTATGTGCTGTATTAACCTGCCCTGACTGACTCATGGTGTTTGTAGAAGTGTGAAACTCTTGTTACTTTGATTTTTATCTCAATTCAGCCTTATTAGAACATCAAGCACTGTGCCTACTTCTATCAGCATGTTCATAGACAGCCATGGAGAAAATCTAGACAAAATAGTCCTCCCATAGAAGCGGAAGCCTCTGGCTATACAGGAAGGATGGCCAGATTGGCAGCGCCTTCTCTCCTCGGGTGGTCAGTGCTGGTCTCCGTTTCCTCAGCTGTGCGGTGAGATGATTGGAATTGATCATCTCCAGAGTGGTCAGTGTTAACGTCCCTGCAGTTCCTTAAGGCCATCTAGTCAGGAAGTGGCAAAACCAGGAGGCAGAATTCCTAATTCCTCAAGACCATACACTCAGTCTCCTCAATGAGTGCTTCTCAGTATATTGGAATGCTTTCTTTAGGAATAATAATTTTCTTCAAGTTTCACAACTCCTTAAAATTAATATTTTGTTACCTCTGGAGGCAGCAGAATATTGATTATTTTTCTTAGATTAGGCCAACACCTAATGACCATTGGTAATTAACATGTATTGTTACCACTTAAAATGTTTAAATATTACGCTTATCAGATAATACATCCCTTTGTTGCTTTTTTTGAAATCTGGATTGCTCACCATTTTTGAGCTAGTAACCAATTACCTTTAGCCATCCAGGAATACAAACAATGAAGACCTCAAAGAAGAGTTACCTCATTTCCTCTAAGGAGCTCCAGTTTAGTCTAAGTTAAGGCCCATACATACTGAGTAACTGTTAACCAACAGCCCTGAGCCGAAGAATACATTAAAAGTTTCAAATTCATGTGTATCTTTAAATGCTTTTACTTTGGGGGTGATCTTTTAATGATGCTCTATTTTAAGAGAAAACAAATTTGTTTAGGCAGAGTTCTTAGGTAGGAATCTTTGTTGTTTTTTCCCATATAAATTATTATCTGAGCAAAAACATGAGGGGGAGACTGGTGATGACCTAAAGCCGAACTCCCTTTCTAAGAGAAGAAGTGGCTTTGGGAGATGAGAACTAGTTTATCTGGAAATTGCTCTGTTCTGTACCCATGTATCCTGACACCGGGGGGTTTCCTAAAACTCCTCTGGGGGAGGTGTCCTGTCCTGGCCAAGTTCACCAATTATGATGATGATGGTTTTCAGCACTTCTAGTTCTTTACAGCCCAAGAAATCCAGAGAAGTTCCTTATGTTTTCATTGTTGATCAGAATCAGATTTTTATGCTCAATTAAAATACTTTATTATTTATCTAATGTGGTTCATTTGGAAATTAATAATTTCAGGAAATAGTTATTAAGACCCAGAAAAAGATCACTGGATTATATGTAGATGCATATTGCTTCCATTAATATTAAAAGCAATTAGGTAGATCCCTCCCTGACATTGAGATGAGAATGGGCTCCTAAATAAAACAGTAAAACAGATTTGATTAATTTACATTTGGCCATAGTTATTGTTACTGATTTACTCCAATAAGTTTCTGAAAGATTCAGATTTGACTATGGTAAGTGCTTCTCATGGCTGCCTTGTATTCTCATTTAATTCTCACAACAGCTCTGCAAGCTAGGTCTAATTATTCCTATTAACTGAGAAACCAAGGCTAAATCTCCCTAAGTCTCACAGAGTTAATAAATTGGAGAACTTAAGTTTGAGCCCAAGTCTTCTCACTCCAAATGTGCTCAAGGCATTGATGGTCCAGTGGTTAAGACTCCGTGCTCCTAGAGCAGGAGACATGGACTCCAACCCCAATCCCTGGTCAGGAACTAAGATCTCACATGGGTAGCCAAAAAAACAAACAAAAACCCCAACCCTAAACTACCTTCTTCAGGCCCAAAGAGGTCAATTTATCACAGAGCTTTTTTTTTTTTTTTTTTAAATGTTGGTTTTTTGGCCACACTGTCCAGTATGTGGGATGTTAGTTTCCCAACCAGGGATCAACCTATGTCCCCTGGAATGGAAGCCCAAGTCTTAACCACTGAACCACCAGTGAACTCCCTATCACAGAGCTTTGAAAAATTAAACAGTTTCTGCTTGTTTGGGAAATATTTTTTCTCAAACCATATTGTGTCATACCTTGTATGTGCTTTCTCACTAATTCAGTATTTTTATATAATTCAATAATTCCTGGAAAGCCTGATTGTTTTTTGTGAATGAGTATGACATCGTCTGCCTATTGAGAACCTTCTGTGTTTATCCAGTAAATTACTTGTGTTATCTTTTGTCCACCTTAAAGGGAGATGATCATGCCAGTTTAGTCTAATAAAAGTCAAGTCGTTTACAAAGTGTACCTCTTTTGACATGGGTATTACTGCTGAAATGTAAAGGACCTCCTAACCTACATCACAATTATACGCTCAGGGTTTTTACTTTTGCTTTTTAATTTTGACATCAGAGAATTTTTACAATCTTTAGGCTAAAGCATGCTTATAGCAAAATATACTTATTTAGTCATTTGTTTTCTGTTCTTTCCTTTATGAGTACATGTTTTTCTGTTATGAGACTTAAAAAAACAAAAGGCTCTGGTTGTTTTGATTGTTAACTCTGAGATAGCCTAGGCAAATCCCCCTATTTTACCATTAAGAAATGGAAACTCAGAGATACCAAAGAGCCCATCCAAGGTCAGCAAGACAATAAGTAGTGGAGTGAAGACTAGAAAATTAATCCAGAATCTTCCTTCTATACCATAGCTGGGAAGATTTGGATTTTTTTTAAATTCATTAACGGGACTGCGTCTGGCAGAACATCTGGCTAGCAGAAGCCTCTGGTGAGTTCCAGCCTTCCCAGAAAAACACTCATAAAGACCCAGAAGAAGGCTGCCTCTCAATTCTAGAATCTAGGAGAAATCTTACAATTTACAAGGCATCTGGAGGCGGACTGAGAAAAAACGTTTCAGGTTGTAGCTTACTGCTTTCTTTTGTTTTGACTCATGAAACAGAGGTTCTGTGAAACAGAAAATCTGAAAGGTATTTAATACTTGTTCTCATTAACCATGTCTGTCTCCTTACTCAAAGCCCTGGCGCTAGAGAAGTAACTGGCTTATCCTTTCTCTTAACCAGATTCTCTGTCCTGCCCTTTCTTCCGTCTCCCCAGCCACCTCCTCTTCATTCAGTCCAACTCCAAGTCCTGGGGCTAACACGTGAGCAGAAAGCAGAGAGGGCCTATCAGTGGCATCATGCGTTTTGAGAAAAACACGGGAACAGTAGATAAGCAAGTAGCAGAATATGCAAATATTGTGATTTTTCACATACAGTGTAGGATCAGAGAGAGATCCAGAAAACCAAGCAGTAAAAAGGAAGAGGATGCCACTTCAGTAGCAAAGTGTGAAAGTAGAAATTGGGCTTGGAAATATGCACATCTCTTTACCCTCAACCTGTACATCCAGTAGAAGGGATTTGACAAACACTTAGGTGGACAGATGGCATAACCAAAGGCAAATACGGAGTTTGAGGGATAAGGACAGCATTTAAGTATGAGAATAGAGAAAAAAACGGGGCATTAAAAATACGACTGAACCAAGGAAAATGAATAGCTTCCACAACACTTGAAAATGAAAGTGATCTGCAGGGAACAAAATTTTAGAATTCTCTGTGTCATATTTGAAGGAACTGAAGAGTCACTTCTATGTGGCAGTAATATGTTACCTTAAGATGGGGATGGACTAAACGAGAAAGACAGTGGAATACAATGAAAAAGACCAGAAAGAAGGATTTCAAGGGAGCTAAAAACACAGTAACAGATTAAAATCCACATTGGAAATAGAAAATAATACTGATGCTTAAAAAAAAAAACTAAACGTGAAGGACAAACTTGATATTTTCTTCCTAATGTTCTTTCAAAAGAAACAGGAGAAGAAAATATGGGAAAGATAATGGATTCAAAAAACAGAACATTAGCTAAATACTACTGACATTTGCTTTCCTGATGGAAAGACCAGATTGACAAAAAAAATCATTAGACTATAAAAATGAAACCTTCCCTGAACGAAATGAAAATCTGTGTTTAGATTGAAAGGTCTCACTGCATTCCAGGCCAAAAGTGAAATTTGTTCCTAATCACCTCCTGGCAAAATTTTAAACTACCAGGGAGAGAGAATGAAAAATCCTGCAGCCTTTCATTCAGTCAGACTCCAGACTGACTTTTCGCTGTTGCACCAAGTAAGTGCCAGGAAACAATAGGGAATTCTGAGGGGGAAAGTGACTCTGGGATATGATAACATTTATGTGTTGTACACAGTTTATGTGTAAAGATAAGGGACATATGACATTCAAGAAAGAAACCATATTATGTACTATTCTTATAAAGATATACTGCAACCTACAAAGCTTGGTTAAATTTTTTTTTTTTTTTTTACTGAATATGATTTCAAGGGACTCTGCAGTATCAGATCATTACCCACTAGAAGAAAGATATGTTTGCTTTTAAATAGATAATATGGCCAGAAGCCACGTATCCCAAAATGCCCAAAGTCCTCACTCACTAAATGGACTGAACTAATACAAGAAAATGAAAAACAGTTGCCACCGCACAGCATCATATTTCTTCATTTTTTAATTACTGAAGTAATACTTGATCCCAAATAGTTCAGTTGGTAAAGAATCTGCCTGCAATGCAGAAGACCTGGGTTCAGTCCTTGGGTTGGGAAGATACCCTGGAGAAGGGAAAGGCTACCCACTCCAGTGTTCTGGCATGGAGAATTCCATGGACTCTTATCAGTCCATGGGGTCACAGAGTCGGACACAACTGAGCAACTTTGACTTTCATAGTATAAATAGAAAATTTAGATATCTTTTTACAAGTATAATTGCTCTATTTTCCTCACTACCATTTAAAACACTATCTTGATGGTCCCTTGCTTCCATATGAGAACAGGGAGGGGGGTCCCCACGTTTGTCTTGGGGTCTGAGAGCCCAGACCAGAGCTTGTGGAGGCCGTCCTGTGTGCTTCTCCACTATTCCCAAACTCAGAACTAACAGCAGGTGCAAAAGTAGAAAATTACAGAAGATAAATGTGTGTTCTAACAAGAGACCAGGAGAAATGAAACTTGTTTTACAAGAGTACAAATGCCAGAAAAGTTCAGTTTCAACAACAGGAAACTGGCCAGAGGCATTTGAGGGGCTTTCCTCAGCTGTAATTGAAGTTTTACGTAATTGTGTTTAAATTCAGACAGTAAGAGAATAAAAGCAGTAAAAACAAAAACAAAAGAGCTCACTAAGTTACTTCCAGGGTCTACAGTGTCAGTGTTAGAACTTAAACCTGGGTTGCTTCGTTTTGGTTTTCATTTGGTTGCACTGGACAGACTTGAAAACACCCAGTAATACTGAATATCGTTGACCTTGCTCAGGTCCTTCCTGGTGGTATGAAGGTTTTGTCTGTGCCCCCAAGTGGTCATGACAATTGAAACTGGAATTTACATTTTAAACAGCCTTAGCACGTTTGCTTTAAATTTAGCGATAGAAAAGTGAGTGGGTTGCTTTGCGTTTGTTTAGTTTTTCTTCTGAAGCACAGCAAAACCTCTTCCAGATGGAAGGAGTCTCTTACGGATAAATTCCAAGTGTAACCTTTCGCAGGGTCTCCTCTTGCTTGGCTATAACTGACAAAAGTCTGTTCACTCTAACTATTTGGACAAGAAACACGATGCTTTTATTTAAAATGGTAATGCTTTCTCTGTAGTTGTATGTTCCAAAAGATAGCAACAAAACTGTGTCCTGATGTTTTTGTTGTCTTGGATCTTTTTTTTAATGTAGAGAGGCTGTCCATAATTTCTTAATACTGGGAACATCATTCTGAATGACAGAGGAAATGGTCAGTACCTTGAATTATTTTATTGTATCATTTTCAACTTTTTCTTTCTTCCTCCAGTGTGGCCTGCACATTTACTCCTATTTTTGTGCACATGTGATCTCCTGAGTGGGAAAGCTTGCAAAACCTTGATTTTCTGTCATAAGAGTGTCAGGGTTTCTTGTTCATTTAGCCCAGCCCTCTCATTGATAGTCTAGTGGAGTCTTAACGGTTTGCAAGGTTCTGGGTTTTTTTTTTAAGCTGTTGGTGTATTGTTCGGTTTGGTTTACGTACATGCAGCTTGACTGTTTAACCCAGATTTTTAAAAATAAAATGTTAATGTATATTTTATGTCTGTTTTATTAAAATAACTGAGTCATTTTAACTTACTCAGCAGTATGTATGGTTTCTGGATTTTTTTATTTTAGTATCATGTTTCTGGAAATATGTTTTCCTTTGTATTTTGCAAAATGTTAGGATATTTTGAGCTGCTCTGTACCTGTATCCTGTGTCTCCTGGCTGTTGCTCTGGGTGAAATAGTTCTGACTGACTCTCCCTCTGGTTCTTTGACTTGAGTTTCTTCACTAGGTGGGCTGAGAGCCCATTTGGGAAACTCAAATCCTTAAGTATTTTTCAGAAACTTGTTTGTTAGGAATGATCTTAACTGTTGTATATAGAGAGAGCAATAAATTTCAGTGACTGTATATTGACCATTGTATATATGTCTCTAATGTTTTTCTGCTCTTTAAATTAGTATTTATGACTTTGTTGTTGTTCAGTCACTAAGTTGTGTCCAACTCCGCGACCCCATGGATTGCAGCATGCCCAGGCTTCCCTGTCCTTCACTATCTCTCCAAGTTTGCTCAAACTCATGTCCATTGAGTCGGTGATGCCATCCAACCATCTCATCCTCTCTTGCCCCCTTCTCCTGCCCTCAGTCTTTCCCAGCATCAGGGTCTTTTCCAGTGAGTTGGCTCTTTGCATCAGGTGGCATTTATGGTTTTAAGGGAGTGCATTTAATCCTAAAGCCTTTTAAAGTTGAAATTTACTGCTCTCTAGATATATAAGAGTTAAAATAATTCCTAAGAAACAAGTTTCTGAAAAATACTTAAGGATAAGTATAATGTGGTAATAGTGAAAAGATGAGAAGTTTCCTTCACAGTTATTGACCCTAAAGGCAAATTTCATCTCTGCTCATTGTTTTGCTTATAATTTTTAAAAAGACTCCTGAACCAGTTAAAAAATTTGATGAGCGCTATAGGTCATCTTCTGAAGAAGATCCATATTTGCATGCAACATTACACATATAAACCCACATTGAAAAACTAATGCACTAGATTTCTAAAAGTTATCTTTTTGAGATTTATGCTGAAATAGTTAAGAATCTGTTTCAGAATAATCCAGAGGGATAGAGAAGGTGGAGGTGTAGATAGTACATAAACTGGCCTCAGAGTAGATCATTATGAAAGCAGATCATTGGGTACAGGAGAATTCATTATACTCTCCTGGGTTTTTGTAGATATATTTGAAATTTTCTCTAAGGCAGAGTTTAAAACAAACACACCAAAAAATTCTTTTATTAGAGATTCCCCAACCCTCCTCACCAATCGTAGAGATTCACAGAATTTTCAAGCTGAAAAGAAGGACCTAAGGAAAGTCAAGAGTAACGATGCTGATAAAAAAGATCCTCTAGATAATACCCGAGGGAAATTTTCAGGCAAGAATGCTGAGTTGCAGTAGTAAGGGCAAAAACAAGTGAAATTTCTACCAGATGGGAACACATTTTTGTCTCTCAGTTTAATATAGAGAGAAGATCTGGGGAACTCCTGATTCCCGTGGTCTTAGGTATGACGTGGAGATGGGTACAACAGGTCTCTAACGATGGAGATGTGATCCACCACACTGAAAGTGCTGTGAAGATGGCCACCCTGAGCTGGGGTCCCAAGGGCCTGGGGTAGCACAGGGCTTTCTTGGCCTTGAGGACAAATACTCCTCACGGTGTTGCTCTGGAAACTACATGCTACCAGAATCTTGGAAGAACAGAGAACCTGCAGACAAGGGCCAGCAAGGCTGCAAGTGTAGGGTGGACAGACACAGACGTGTCCGTGGCCTGGTGCCCCCACTCTCCCTTGGGTGTCAAGACAGTACCTCTCAATGCCTGAGGGTCTCTCTCGTGACCCGTGCCTTTTGGCTTGTTTTGGTCTGTCCATCTCCTCTTTCTCAGTCTCCCAGATTAGAACCTGGAGCCCCAGCCGGTGTGCAGCCTGTCTACCTTCCCCAGCACATTTCCTTTTCCGTTTCTGCTCGGTTTCCATTTTATTTCCTGCTCTGCTTAGGACCATTTTCACTACCATTTTTGCTGGGAACACACCAGGGACAGACACGAAAGACATTAAACAAGATCTATTTCAGCAATAAACAAGCTTCTTGTATTTCTCATGGGATCCCAAAGAAATAAGGATGAGAAATAAAAATTCCTGCAGGAGTATTTACAATGTACTCAGCTGTTGAAATGTTCCAAATGCAATCAAGGAAGTAATTTAGCACATTTCTAATACACTTAAGTATGGTAATAATGTGTAAGAGTTTGGTCACATTTAAAGAACCCTGTGAATCTTTCAGGACATTATTACAGAATCTAACACCCACCAATAGCAAATAACATTTTCGACAGTTAATAGTTAATACTGTATTTGTGGTTTGCTGTTGTCGGTCCCTAGGACAATGGCCCAGAATTGAAAGGATATAATTGAGTCTTCCCCTAGGCAGGGGACAGCATGATCCGGATGGCTCCTTTTGTCCTACAGTCTCAGGATATGTGCAGACTATGCACAGTCCTCTGTCACGCATTTCTCCCTTAGTGTAACAACCCAGACAGGGCACTGTTGCCCAAGTGCCAGTCATTCATGTCCCTCCTCCACAATTCTGTGATAGCTATTCTGTTATTTACTATTTTTTTTAATGATCCATTTTTTTTTTAACTTGAATTTATTTTAAAGCTAGAAATAAGTACTTCTTCAAAAATCAGAGTTCCTGGAGTCAAACCTCTCAGGTTCAGATTCCAAGTCTGCCTCTTCCTAGTTCTGTGATCATGGGCAAGGTATTTGACCTCTCTTTGCCTCCATTTCTTCATCTTTAAAATGGATATAATAATACCTACCTTGTAGGGTTGTGGTGAGGATTGAATAAGGATTTTAACATATATAGAGCACTTAGTACAATGACCAGTACCTAGCAACTGTCAAAAAATAATAACCATTAGCTATGCTTGTTTATGGGCTTCCCAGACGGCACTAATGACAGAACCTGCCTGCCAGTGCAGGAGATGTGAGAGAGAACGGGTTCGATCCCCGGGTTGGGAAGATCCCCTGGAGGACGGCCTGGCAGTCCACTCTAGTATTCTTGCCTGGAGAATCCCATGGACAGAGGATCCTGGTGGGGTACAGTCAATAGGGTCGTAAAGAGTTGGACATGACTGAAGCGACTTAGCACACACGCATGCCTGGTTATTTATATTGCCACATAATTGCTGTATTACTTGCAGTACATTGAGATAAAAATACATAACTACTGAAGTTAAAAATGTTCACCCATATACACCTCAAGAATCCTCTCTAGCGTAACACAATAACCACCCTGTGGGAAGCAGCTTGGCCACCATTCTCCTTGGCTTCCATGACTTAAGGCCTCACTGTCTCCAAGTTTTTTCGCTGCGTCTCTAGATTCTTTTTCAGGCATCTCATCCGTTGACTCTCATTCATACTGACTCAGTTTTATATACTTGGTCAGGGTGATTTCACCCACTCCCAGGGCCTGAGCATAAGCAGACCTATGTTATCGAAACCTTTCTCAACTGGGGCTCTTCATCCGAACCACAGAACGCAGAACTCGACTCAACTGCCTGTTCGCTCAGTTCTCCCGGGGAGAGCTAGTGCCTTTCTAGATCAGGGGAGAGATGTTCCTTCCTTCCAGATGGTGGAGGCCTTAGCGCTTACTGCTCTAGTGGAAGCCCAGCTGAGAAAGGCTCCCCAGCCCCCTGGCCCACCGGC
>NW_011494755.1:8891234-8895394 GCF_000754665.1 Bison bison bison
TTCCACAGCCCCCAGCCCCACCAGCACGTCTCCCTAAGGAAATGGCACCCATGTCCACCGTGCTGCCCGAGGCAGAAGCCTGGCAGTTATTCTCCGACCTCCGTCTTCCCTCTTCCCCGTTCCCCTCCCATCCTCCATTGTGTTTCCGTCTCTGGATAATCCCACTACTAACTTAGTGTTAGTAGTGTGAGTTGCTCAGTCATGTCAGATTCTCTGTGACCCCAAGGACTGTAGCCCGTCAGGCTCCTCTGCCCATGGGATTTTCCAGGCAAGAATATTGGGTTGGGTTGCCAGTTTCTTCTCCAGAGGATTTTCCCAACCCGGGGATCAAACCCGGGTCTCCTGCATCGCAGGCAGATTCTTTACCATCTGGGCTACAGGGAATAATTCTTGAATTTCTTCCCTTCCCATTCTCCTTTCTGCCACCAGCTTGGTCAGCCCATACCATTTGCTCCAGGATGACATACATCAACCTCAGTGGTTTTCGTGCCTCCACGATTCTATCCTCCACTGCTCCTTTGGAAAATCTCAGTACGTGCACACCTTATTACGTCATTTTCCCACCCATGGCTCTCCAAAGCCCTTATGATAAAGCTCCATATCCTCCATGTGGATGCCGGCTCGTACTGTTACCCCATTCTCTCCTCTCTGCATTGGGCCAGCGCCTCCTTCACCTCTGCCTGGCATACCCTCTCCTTCCACCCACTCCTCTACCTTCACCCCTTTCTTTTGTGAAAGTCTTGATCTTCAGTTTTCGTCTAGCATGCCGGACACGTGAACTCCTCCTCTAAGGAGCAGCCGATGCTCTTGGGTTAGCAGCCTCGCGAGTTAGCAACTTTGAACTGGACCTACTAGCTGGTCACTGTCGCCCTACAGGGCCACTCCCATCCCCAAGGAGCCAGGTGTGTTCAAAGGGAGCAGCTGAGCCTTTGCCCCACGAATTGGCTAACCTGGGAGAGCAGGCAAGGGGCTGCGCTTCAGCTGTGGCTGCTCAGAGCCTGTCTTTCCACTGTTGGATGTTTTCCTAAGAGAACTTGAATTAATAGCTCAGTAATGAATAATGAGGGGCTGGCACACACTCCTGTTTTCTTAACAGAATTATGGCTGCCAGATTCACTGTGTTTGCTACAATATTGCAAGGCTCTGGAATCTCCTGGGAGACTCCCAGTAGATACAACATCTGTGGCATGGAGATGGTTTCCAAAAGATTGCACTGAAAAATCATCCAAAGAGGTACAGCTATGTTGGTTTTGACCAAAGAGTTTTAACTGGCACCCATGGCTGGGCTTCAAGGAGTCTAGGAATCCCCTAAGATTATAGGCGTAGTTTGAATGTCTGTGTGTACATTTGCTTGGGGAGAGGGTCCATGCTGGGGACCAAGATGCCAGTTTTCTCTTTGGATGATTAGACTTATTTCATTTATTCATTAAAATGAACACTTGTTGTAATTTGCCAGACACTATCCTAAGCACAACTTCCCCAGTGGCTCAGCGGTAAAGAATCTGCCTGTGATGCAGGAGATGTGGGTTGAATCCCTGGATTGAGACAACCCCTTGGTGGAGGGCACAGCAACCCACTCCAGTATTCTTGCCTGAAGAATCCCATGGACAGAGGAGCCTGGCGGGCTACAGTCCATAGGGTTACAAAAAGTAGGACACGACAGAAGTGACTGAGTATGCACGCATCCTAAGCACTGGGGGCATATATCAGTAAAACACACACACAGAAAAGTATCTGCACTTACAGCCCTTATATTCTAGTGGGAGAAGGCAGATAATTAAAAAGTTAATTACATTCTATATTAGAGGGTGCCAAGCATCACAGAGAAAAAGTAAGCAAGGTTGTTTTGAGATAGATGAAGTTTTGAATACAGTGGTCCAAGAAGGCATTATTGAAAAGATAACATTAAGTAAAGACTTGAGACCTCTGAGAGAGCAAGCTACATGGATAACAGCATGGGTAAAGGGAAGAAGAGCGTGCCAAGCAGAGGGATCAGCAGTGAACACCTGGGGGATATCCCAATCTCTTCAAAGTTACTTTTACTTGACATTAAGGCAGACAGCAGAGTCTGAGAAAATATCACCACCTCCTGGCAGAGTGGAACCACTGAGCATCTCCGGTCAAACCATTTTCTGTTGGATGGACCAGGCTAGTCTGTCTAACCAGAGCGGCAGAGAATATCACTCTGGACCAGGGAGCAACATTCATTATCAGTCAAACCTGTTAGTTTTAACACGAGTTAGAAAAACTAACTAAACTGTTAGTTTTCACGAGGTGAAAGCACATATAACTTTTGGCTCAAATTTCCAATCGTCATTTTGGTCACTGGCCATTTTCAGGAGATCAACAGCCTCTCAGTAGAAAAGCTTACTAACTATAAGGGAAAAAGAGAGTATATTAAGATTCAAGGGGGAGAAAATTTTAACTTTGATTGCCTGTTTTCAGCTAACTTCTCTTTGTTCCAACAAATAGACTCATTTGACAACATTTTGTAGATTCGTAATCCATTATGAAGATTTTGGCTTTACTCCTAGTGAGATGGAAACTTATTAAAGACATGATCTTACATTAAAATTATGGTAAAATATATATAAAATTTATCATCTTAACCATTTTTAAATGTTACAGTTTAGTGGCGTTAGGTACATTCACATTATTATGTAACCATCACAACTATCCATTTCCAAAATTTTTTCACCACCCAGTAGTGTAACTCTGCTAAGTCGCTTCAGTCGTGTCCGACTCTGTGCGACCCCATAGACGGCAGCCCACCAGGCTCCCCTGTCCTTGGGATTCTCCAGGCAAGAACACTGGAGTGGGTTGCCATTTCCTTCTCCAATGCATGAAAGTGAGAAGTGAATGTGAAGTCGCTCAGTCGTGTCTGACTCCTAGCGACCCCATGGACTGCAGCCTACCAGGCTCCTCCGTCCATGGGATTTCCAGGCTAGAGTACTGGAGTGGGGTGCCATTGCCTTCTCCCAGTGTAACTCAGTACCCATTAAACAATAACTCATTTCCCCCTTCTCCCAGCCCCTGGGTAACCACCGCTCTACTTTCTGTTTCTGGTGAATTTGACTGTTCTAGGCACCTCATGCAAGTGGACTCATACAATATTTGTCCTTCTGTGGCTTCTTTCAGTTAGCATATGGCTTTGGGGTTCATCTATGTTGTAGCATGTATCAGAATTTCATTTCTTCTTAAGGCTGAATATCCTGTTGTGTGTATATACCACACTTTGTTCCTTCATCCGATGATGGCCATCTGGGTTATTTCCGCCTTTGGCTCTTGGGAATAATGCTGGTATGAATGTGGGTGCACACATACCTGTTTGAGTCCCTGCTTTCAGATCTTCTGAAGTGGAATCCCTGGATCACATGATAACTCTGTGTTTAATTTTTTGAGGAGCCATCCTACTGTTTTCCACAACAGTTGCACCATTTACACTCCCACCAACAGTGCACCAGTGTCGCCACATTCTCACCATCACTTGTTTTCTGGGTTTTGTTTTGTTTTGTTTTTGTTTTACAGCAGCCGTCCTGGGTCTGAAGTGGTCTCGCTGTGGTTTTTTATTTGCATTTCCCTAATGATTAGAGATGCTGATCATCTTTTCAGAGGCCTTACGTACATTTTTAAAGTATCAAGTTGGCCAAATAGTTCATTCAGGTTTTTCCATAACATCTTATGGAAGAACCCAAAGGAACTCTTTGGCCAGCTGAATATCACTCTGGCTGCTGTGTTGAAATTCTCAACTGTGAGGTGAGATGAAGGCCAATTAGAGGGGCTTCCCAGGTGATTCCAGGTAAACAACCCGCCTGCCAATGCAGGAGATGAAAGAGACACAGGTTCAATCCCTGGGTCTGGAAGATCCCCTGGAGAAGGGAATGACAACCCACTCCAATATTCTACCCCGATGGACAGAGGAGCCTGGCGGGGTACAGTCTATACGGTTGCAGAGTCAGACACGACTGAAGCGACTTAGCATGCATACGCACAGTAGTCTGGGTATATGGTGTTGGTGGCTTGGAACAAGATGATAGCAGTGGAACTTGGGAAGGAAGAGGGATAAGATAAGGTAAGGAGGTATGGCCCATCCAGGTAAGGAGCATGGCCCAAGTGGCAACTGGAGAAGGGGGAGGGCAGTCTCTGGAACCCAGGATGTC
>NW_011494755.1:8895494-8896293 GCF_000754665.1 Bison bison bison
CAGGATGTCCTCTGGAACCCTGGGAGACTAGGGTATTAGTTCACACCAAAGTGTTTGCCTGTATCCACAGGACAGTAGCAGGGATAACACAGGGGAGGAGACAATCTGGAGTAGGACACAGGACCTGAAGGAAGGTAAGGGAGCGCCTAGGCAGGATCCTTGGCAATGGCGGTGCTGGCGTCTTTAAGGGGAGGAGGGGGCAGGCATTTTTAAGAAGTGAATTTTGAAAGAAAATAAATGTTCTAAAGTGGCAATGGTCAGTGAGCCAGACACTAGGTGAACCTGCAGCCGGGATGCGAACCCCTGATCTGCCCCCATGAGAGACACCAGAGACCTGTAGACCTTGAGAGGAAGGCAGGAACTAGAAAGAGCTCACACCTGTAGATGTATTTTGGTGATTGAACCAAAGGAATTCCAGAGATCACAGCAGGGTATCATCAGGAAAGGACACGTTGTGGGAGGGTTGGGGGCCGCGGGTGCATGGCCAGAGGCTGAACCGCAAGGAAGGGAAGCCCTGGCAGCTCACTCTGGTGTTGACTGAGAGTGGAAGGCCAGCAATGGGGGCAGCACCGGAGGCGAGGTGGGAGGAGTTCTGCTCTCTCACCCGCTAGCTGTGTGCCTAAGAGGTCACTTAGCAAGGTCATACATCCTGTGTTTCAGTTCAGTTCAGTTGCTCAGTCATGTCCGACTCTTTGCAATCCCATGCCAGGCCTCCCTGTCTGTCACCAACTCCCAGAGCCTACTCAAACTCATGTCCATTGAGTCGGTGATGCCATCCAACCATCTCATCCTCTGTCGT
>NW_011494755.1:8896393-8897804 GCF_000754665.1 Bison bison bison
TGTCTCTGTTTTTTAATATGCTGTCTAGGTTTGTCATAGCTTTTCTTCCAAGGGGCAAGTGTCTTTTAATTTCATGGCTGCAATCACCATCTGCAGTGATTTTGGAGCCCTCCAAAATAAAGTGTGTCACTGTTTCCACTGTTTCCCCATCTATGCCATGAAGTGATGGGACCAGATGCCATGATCTTAGTTTTCTGAATGTTGAGTTTTAAGCCAACTTTTTCACTCTCCTCTTTCATCAAGAGGCTCTTTAGTTCTTCTTTACTTTCTGCCATAAGGGTGGTGTCATCTGCATATCTGAGGTTATTGATACTTCTCCTGGCAATCTTGATTCCAAATTGTGCTTCATGAAGTCCAGCGTTTCTCATGATGTACTCTGTATATAAGTTAAATAAGCAGGTGACAATATACAGCCTTGATGTACTCCTTTCCTGTCTTGGAAACAGTCTGTTGTTCCACGTCCAGTTCTAACTGTTGCTTCTTGACCTGTGTACAGACTTCTCAGGAGGCAGGTCAGGTGGTCTGATATTCCCATCTCTTGAAGAATTTTCCACATCTTGTGTTTAGATAGCTACTTTAATCTAGCTTAAACAATAATGAGAGCTTATTACTCCCATACATACCCTTCCAAAGAGGAAGGGCAGCACTTTAGGAACTGACTCAGCTGTGCAGTTACGTCCTCAAGGACCCAGTTTCTTTATATTTCTCTGTTGCACCTCTTATGGTGGTGGCTTCATTCTAAGACTGGTTTCACCTCATGGTCACATGGTGGCTGCCAAGAATACTCAGGAAAAAAATGCATAATTTCCTTCTAGACATGGACTGGAAGAAGCACAAGCTGGAATCAAGATTGCTGGGAGAAATATCAGTAACCTCAGTTATGCAGATGACACCACCCTTATGGCAGAAAGTGAAGAGGAACTCAAAAGCCTCTTGATGAAAGTGAAAGTGGAGAGTGAAAAAGTTGGCCTAAAGCTCAACATTCAGAAAATGAAGATCATGGCATCTGGTCCCATCACTTCATGGGAAATAGATGGGGAAACAGTAGAAACAGTGTCAGACTTTTTTTGGGGGGGCTCCAAAATCACTGCAGATGGTGACTGCAGCCATGAAATTAAAAGACGCTTACATCCTTGGAAGGAAAGTTTTGACCAACCTAGATAGCATATTCAAAAGCAGAGGGATTACTTTGCCAACAAAGGTCCGTCTAGTCAAGGCTATGGTTTTTCCAGTGGTCATGTATGGATGTGAGAGTTGGACTGTGAAGAAGGCTGAGCGCAGAAGAATTGATGCTTTTGAACTGTGGTGTTGGAGAAGACTCTTGAGAGTCCCTTGGACTGCAAGGAGATCCAACCAGTCCATTCTGAAGGAGATCAGCCCTGGGTGTTCATTGGAAGGACTGATGTTGAAG
>NW_011494755.1:8897904-8905134 GCF_000754665.1 Bison bison bison
GGCATCACTGACTTGATGGACGTGAGTCTGGGTGAATTCCGGGAGTTGGTGATGGACAGGGAGGCCTGGTGTGCTGCGATTCATGGGGTCGCAAAGAGTCGGACACAACTGAGCGACTGAACTGAACTGAACTGAGACATTTAGAATGACTCCCTTTTAGTAGCAGTCTCAGAAAAATGTAAACACACCTCTATACACCCAGAAAACCTCTCCAGCAGTCTCACTGGGGTTGAATTTGGGTAACATGTCCACTCTTGAACTAGTTCTCATGGTCTGTGAAATGCCGTGTGTCGACTGGCTATGGCAAAAGGGAGTTGTCCTGATCAGTTTGGAGCATGTAAGGCCCACCTGTTGCTGAGACAGTCAGCATATTGGCTGTAATGGGGAAGGCTCATGCTGAATAAAATCTGAGTATTGTCAAGAAGATGGGATTTCCAGGTGACTTGATGGTAAGGAATCCACCTGCCGATGTAAGAGACAGGGGATACAGGTTCAATCCCTGGGTTGGGAAGATCCCCTGATGTAGGAAATGGCAACCTACTCCTGTATTCTTGCTTGGAGGATCCCATGGACAGAGGTGCCTGGCAGGCTACAGTCCCTAGGGTCACAGAGTTGGACATGCCTGAGCGGCTGAGCATGCACACACTATTAGGAAGGAGAACGAGTAGATTACTAAGAATGTCTGTCTACTCATAAACTGAGCCATCATGCAAACTCAACGAATACTGTGCAAGGGTGCCGTGCTTCTTCTTTCTTAACGGTTCTTGGAGGTAGCACTCTGGAAGAGCTGTGGGAGAGACGAAAGGCAGATGGGGGTGGAAGGAGGTGAGGAAACAAGAAATTTGAGTTAAGGATCCAAGAACTAAATGGAAGAGAGTGGAGCTGGATGGGACTAGAGCTGAGGCATGGATGTAACGAGAGCATGCCTGTCTGAATTCTCAATAGAAATTAAGAGTAAATATTCCTCTGGTGCCTTCCAAGTTCCCCTTTCCCCAGAGCTGGTTAGGGCCTAATTTGTTCATCTCTGTACCTGTCTGTGCTCAAAAATGTTCAGTTGCTCCCAGCTGTTTTATGTCAGGCTAGAGACATTTGCCTCACCCTGGAATTCCAAACTCTCTAGAATGAGTACAGCCTGTGTTTGGCCTCATTTCTAATTATTGCTGTATTCCAATTTTTCCAGTGGTCATGTATGGATGTGAGAGTTGGACTATAAAGAAAGCTCAGTGCAGAAGAATTGATGCTTTTGAACTGTGGTGTTGGAGAAGACTCTTGAGAGTCCCTTGGACTGCAAGGAGATCCAACCAGTCCATTCTGAAGGAGATCAGCCCTGGCCGTTCATTGGAAGGACTGATGTTGAAG
Organism: Bison bison bison; assembly: GCF_000754665.1. NCBI lineage: Eukaryota > Metazoa > Chordata > Mammalia > Artiodactyla > Bovidae > Bison > Bison bison. Next base: position 8,899,264 of record NW_011494755.1, read on the forward strand.
CTGAAACTCCAATACTTTGGCCACCTGATGCGAAGAGCTGACTCGGAAAGACTGAAGGCAGGAGGACAAGGGGATGACAGAGGCTGAGATGGTTGGATGGCATCACTGACTCAATGGACATGAGTTTGGGTGGACTCCGGAAGTTGGTGATGGACAGGGAGGCCTGGCGTGCTGTGGTTCATGGGGTTGCAGAGTTGGACACAATTGAGCGACTCAACTGAACTGAACCAATTTATCCAAATCTGTCCATACAAATCAACCAAACAGGACTTTTGGTTGCTTCACAACGCCCCCTACACCAGCTCTCCTGCCTGCCTTTGTGCAGGTTTTTCCTATGCTGTGAATATTGGTCTACCACCACTCCTGGCCGGATCTCTCATTTCGAAAGCCAAATTCAAATGACTGTTCTCTGAAGGAGCCTTCACTAGTCCTACGCTTATGTAGTCGTCCCTTCCTCAGTACTGGTGTGCTGTTAGCCTTTGCTACTAGTGTCGCCTGCTCTAAACTGTCAGATTCTTGAGGACAGTGAAGTTCTCCTCCTCCATCCATGTTCATTCTTTCATTGTTGTTCAGTTCCTAAGTCGTATCTGACTCTTTGCAACCCCATGGACTGCAGCATGCCAGGCTTCCCTGTCCTTCACTATCTGAAGTTTGCTCAAACTCATGTCCGGTAATGAGCATGAGCTCAATGAGCTCAAACTCATTGAGCCGGTAATGCTATCTAATATCTCATCCTCTGATGCCGTCTTCTCCTCCTGCCCTCGATCTTCCCCAGCATCAGGATCTTTTCCAGTGAGTCAGTTCTTCGCATCAGGTGGCCCAAGTACTGGAGCTTCAGCTTCCGCATCAGTCCTTCCCGTGAATATTCAGGGTTGATTTCCTTTAGGATTGACTGGTTTGATCTCCTTGCTGTCCAAGGGACTCTCAAGAGTCTTCTCCAGCACAATTCATTCTGTATTTGCTCATTTAAAAAACTGTGGGTGTCTACTGCACACCAGTCACTATGCACACAGAGGTGAGGAAGCCGCACTGAGCAGACACTGGTTGGGCTTAATGCTACTGAAAAGGGACTCATGCCCGCTGAAGGGATTCCAATTAGGGGGACCAGCTGCACTAACGAACTGATGTCCTCTGTTGATATTCCGTTTCTGAATGTAACCATATCTGCCAAAACATTTGCCTCAACAGGCCTTAAATGCATAGCAAGGTTGAGTTTTTATTGCCAAAGTAAAGCAAAGAACTAAGACAACTTAATGAGACAGCTTAAAATTTTTTCAGGAAAAAAATCAGCCTTTGAAATTACTGAGTCATTTCAGTTTTTATTCCAGAGTCATACAAAGCACTATCATCTGTATTATTTAGAAGTGGCTTTCAAAACATTTTTGCCATGACTCATAGTATATAAAAAAAAAATACCCTTTACATCACAATTCAGGTCATATTCATTCATTCCTTCATTAAGTATTGACCACCTACTATATGCCAAATACTATTCTCAGCAGGATACAGTAGTAAACAGGAAGAAGAACAAAAGCCCTTGCCCTCCAAGGCCTTACATGCAGGTGGAGCCTATGATAAAGTAAAGTCACAAACGCACAGAAAAGGAAGATTCACGAACCAAAACCTCCTATCTCTACATGCCATGTACTCTGTTATTTTCTATTAAAAAAACAAAGTGGGCCACACCCCATTCAGCCATTTAGTTGGCCTCTCAATTCGGTAATGTATTGAGACCTGCACTCTGAAAAATACTGGTCTAGGTACTTTATGCATTAGGCCGTGTGTGCATTGTTCCCCTTTTACAGACGAGACAGAGCAACAGGGAAGTCCTGAGGTTAAGTGGGTTAGCCACACTCGCCTGCACCCGAGGGAGCACCGCTGGGGCCCACTGCCACCCTCCCCATTATCCTCTGCGGTCCTTGCTGTCGCAGCCCCTACTCTGATGATGAAATCCTGAGCTCTGCCTGGGGCAGACCTTCTCTCCCTGCCAGGGAAGACCGCATTAGTACCTTCTAGGCCCGACTAGACCGCGTGGCTCAGGTTTGGCTGCTCCCGGGCCCCGCACTGGATGCTGCTTCCTCGCTGCTGCACCAGAGTGGGCTCCTCTGCACTGCGGCTTCTTTACGAGCAGGTCTTAGCTCTTCCCCTTAAAGCACAGTGCTTTACAGAGCAGGCGTTAGTAAATACGCATGGAACTGAACTGAATTTGTAAGGAGAGGGGTAGAGGAAGTGCTTATAAGACAGGACTGAAAGATTCAGATGTTTAGGTGATATATAAGGGCTGAGACCAGAAAAGATACCACTGGGAAAAAAGATCTTTTCACCCAGGTTATAAAAGTTACATGTTTGGTAGAAGCATCAATAGTATAAAAACTATTCAATCCAAAAATGTTATATCCCTAGCATCAGTAGATTTAGAATGATGCCAGTTGCTCAGGGATTGCACGGAAGAGTAACTTACATTGATTCAAGAAAAGAAGGGCCAAGGCTAGCTGTGTGAACCTGGACAGGCAGAGGCAAAGGCCCGGGTGCTCGCCAGCAGTGGGAGAAAGGGCACCTTTGCTCTAACGGTGACCATTACAGTGGGGACAGCTGCCAACTTCGCAAATGAGGAAAACCAGTCCCAATTCTCAACAGAGAGAATCTAAATGGCACAGCCATATCTAGAACTGTCCACTCCTGCTTCATACAGTTTAGGTGAGATGGGGCTGAGTGCATGGAACAAATACCTAAGGGAAGGAAGGAGAATCTGTTCAAAAAGGGACATCAACTTTTCTAATTCTTGACTCAAACTGTAACTTCCAGTTTAAAATCTCATCCTACCACCAGACAGGATGGGGACTTAAGGCCAAGATGAGGTCAGTTATAAAAAATACTGTATCTGTGATATAGTGTAAAACATAATTTCAATCGTATTAAAAGTAAAAAAAAAAAATACTGTTAGCTCAATGACCTCTAAGGTTCAGGGACGTACACATGTATGGATTTTTAGATATCGTGAACACTGAATTCTCTAGCCCATGGTTTTCAGACTTTATTTTGAATTAGAGACACTAATTGCGTAGGACTAAGGTAGTTGACTCATTGGAAAAGACTCTGATGCTGGGAGGGATTGGGGGCAGGAGGAGAAGGGGACAACAGAGGATGAGATGGCTGGATGGCATCACCAACTCAATGGACATGGGTTTGGGTGAACTCCGGGAGTTGGTGATGGACAGGGAGGCCTGGCGTGCTGCAGTTTATGGGGTCGCAAAGATTCAGACATGACTGAGCAACTGAACTGGATTGAACTGAACTGAAGGTCAGTTGTGGGGACTGCATATTTAAGTAAGCATCCTGTATTCTGTTCAAAGTTGTATCATGTTGAGAAACTTGCTTAACCTAATTCTTTCCTCTTTAACTGAAAAGGGGCTCAACTTTGCTTCTAATTAGAGCAAAAATGGGCAATAAAACTGTTCAGGCACACCATTTATGTAGTAACACTAAATAAGAGCATGTACAAAATTTAAAGCTATATTTCTTATTGTTTTTAATAGCATTTAATCACATAATTTACAGTGGCATAGGTTTATAAAAGGTATTTACAACTGGCTGGTAACTTACTCGCATCTTGGGTTTTCTTTTAAAATTGAGAATAGGGAAACTAGTTAAAGGATATTTTAGGATCTGATGACTATAAACACAAAAGGTACACTGATATCAATTCTATAAACTGCAAATGTGAATGTAGCTTAAGCCTATTGGTTCACATTTTTAAAAAGCACCCTCATTTGTTTATAAAGTACTTTAAATGGTTCTTGAAACTCTACTGTAGACATGATATATTCAGTCCAACTAGTTTGGAAGGTGGGTTTTGTGACCACATCCAATTTGGGGTCTGATTCAGAATTAAAAATCAAACTGCCTTACACACAGATTATAGTCCTGAGCAGCAGCATCAGTTCCCAGATAATACAGCTTCCAGAGCTTTCATCATCCTGGTCAGCCTTCTTTTTTTGCTTTCACTTAAACATATCTTTCTTTTAAAGAAACAAAACATATAAAAAAAAGTCCACCAAAATTCTGAAAGTCACAGTTTGTATAGCACTGAATGATAGTAGCTTTGGCATTTGATATTACAAAGTCACTTCCGTTACAAATGTTTTCTTCATTCTGGGTCAAGGCGAGGTAAAACAGGAAGAATGAGATTCCCAAATGCAGAATCTTGAGTTATGAAGTATCCTGATGAATGTGCATGTGCATGCTAAGAGAGGTTTAAAAAAAAGAAAAAAAGGCAATTTAGTTATTAAGAGTCACAGTTCTTCAACCAAGGCATTAAAATTACTTACCCTTTCTGAGTGCTTAAGACCAAATTTGTTTTAAAAGTCAGTTCTGCTGCTGCTAATTTTGTTTAAATACACAGAAGATCTACAATAATAAAGAATTCACATTAACAAGTTGCACCAGGTACTAATTTATCCTCCCTAACTCTCTTCCTTGTGGTTCTCATCAGTCAATAATTGAGTCAAAGACGTGAATTACTTTGTTCCTGGAAGTGGGAAGGAAAACTAGCAACAAGGTCCCAGAGTGCTCTGCCCTTGGTCAATAAAGCAGGAGAGTGAGAAAGAAGTTGGAAGGAGAAGGGGGAAGGCAGCTGATGGCTGGTGATTAAGATGCCAACATTTTGTAGAGAATGCTGGAATGTAAATAACAAAACCACCAGTGATGTCCTTTGTCACTAAACAAAGGACTGTTTATACGTGGTCTAAAGGGAGATGATCTTTAGTGTAATGTCCCTTGCAATTCTGAGATTCTAAGGCTTAAAAGCATCAGTAACACTGTCTTGTCCAAGGTCTCTGAGAATCTTAAATTATCCAAGATCAATGAAATACTAAAACTGTTCATCACAGTCAATTTTTTTAAGATGATGGGTTGTCAGATTTCCATATTAAGAGTTAAGTCTTGCTCAGTCGTGTCCAACTGTTTTCGACCCTACAGACTACAGCCCACCAGGCTCCTCTGTCCATGGGATTCTCCAGGCAAGAATGCTGGAGTGGGTTGCCATGCCCTCCTCCAGAGGATCTTCCCAACCCAGGGATTGAACCTGTGTCTCTTATGTCTCCTGCATTGGCAGGTGGGTTCTTTACCACTCAGATCAGATCAGTTGCTCAGTCGTGTCCGACTCTTCGCGACCGACCCCATGAATCACAGCACGCCAGGCCTCCCTGTCCATCACCAACTCCCGGAATTCACCCAGACTCACGTCCATCGAGTCAGTGATGCCATCCAGCCATCTCATCCTCTGTCGTCCCCTTCTCCTCCTGCCCCCAATCCCTCCCAGCATCAGACTCTTTTCCAATGAGTCAACTCTTCACATGAGGTGGCCAAAGTACTGGAGTTTCAGCTTTAGCATCATTCCTTCCAAAGAAATCCCAGGGCTGATCTCCTTCAGGATATACTGGTTGGATCTCCGTGCAGTCCAAGGGACTCTCAAGAGTCCTCCAACACCACAGTTCAAAAGCATCAATTCTTTGGTGCTCAGCCTTCTTTACAGTCCAACTCTCACATCCATACATGACCACAGGGAAAACCATAGCCTTGACTAGACGAACCTTTGTTGGCAAAGTAATGTCTCTGCTTTTGAATATGCTATCTAGGTTGGTCATAACTTTCCTTCCAAGGAGTAAGCATCTTTTAATTTCATGGCTGCAGTCACCATCTGCAGTGATTTGGGAGCCCAGAAAAATGAAGTCTGACACTGTTTCCCCATCTATTTCCCATGAAGTGGTGGGACTGGATGCCATGATCTTCGTTTTCTGAATGTTGAGCTTTAAGCCAACTTTTTCACTCTCCTCTTTCACTTTCATCAAGAGGCTTTTTAGTTCCTCTTCA
>NW_011494755.1:8905631-8906152 GCF_000754665.1 Bison bison bison
CCTGGATCTTACACTCCGCTTCCACCAGCTGCAGCTTGGTCTGTGCCAGTTCCAGCTCCATCTCTCTCAGCTGGTTCTTGAGCGTTTCCTTCTCCTCATCTGTATCCTCATCCACAAGATGCCATGATCTTCGTTTTCTGAATGTTGAGCTTTAAGCCAACTTTTTCACTCTCCTCTTTCACTTTCATCAAGAGGCTTTTTAGTTCCTCTTCACTTTCTGCCATAAGGGTGGTGTCTTCTGCATATCTGAGGTTATTGATATTTCTCCTGGCAATCTTGATTCCAGCTTGTGTTTCTTCCAGTCCAGTGTTTCTCATGAGGTACTCTGCATATAAGTTAAATAAACAGGGTGACAATATACAGCCTTGACGAACTCCTTTTCCTATTTGGAACCAGTCTGTTGTTCCATGTCCAGTTCTAACTGTTGCTTCCTGACCTGCATACAGATTTCTCAAGAGGCAGATCAGGTGTTCTGGTATTCCCATCTCTTTCAGAATTTTCCACAGTTTATTGTGATCCAC
>NW_011494755.1:8906322-8912000 GCF_000754665.1 Bison bison bison
TTCATATCTTCTGCTTCTGTTAGGTCCATACCATTTCTGTCCTTTATCGAGCTCATCTTTGCATGAAATGTTCCTTTGGTATCTCTGATTTTCTTGAAGAGATCCCTAGTCTTTCCCATTCTGTTGTTTTCCTCTATTTCTTTGCATTGATCGCTGAAGAAGGCTTTCTTATCTCTTCTTTACCACTAGCACCACTCAAAACAGATATGCTGACCATTAAAAAAAGAATCCAAGCAACAATAAATCAGTAAGACTACCAAAGGACATAACAGAATGACCAATTTGAAAAATATATATGTACTATTAAACTAGCCAGCCAGTTTGGCTTCTTGCGTTCATTCAGGCCATCCAAATATCCTACACTCTTTTGTGCACAAGCAGTCTCTTCCCAGGTGCGGCAAAAAATCAATCATGACCACTTCAACAATATAAAAGATACTTTCATTACGCCTGTATTGCTCCTTCAAATCCTTTGGGCATGACTGAACATCAGCAAACCACTGCAATTATGTATGGAACATTTTTATTGATATTGCTCCAATGCAATACAAAATAAGAACTGTGCTGGTTTCCAAGCCCCGGGAAATCTCTGGTGAGACAAGAATGTCAGTCACACTTTTCTTACCTGCAAAGCTGCCTTCTGCTGGGCTGCAATATGCTGCTGCTCAGCGTGGTCCCGGAAGTCCTTGTTGAGGGCGGGTCTCGAGAGCGCAATGCTAAAATGAGAATCTTAGTTACTTGACTATTTAGAGACTCCTTTACTTCTGAATCACATTTTTCATTAGATATTCTATATAGGGATTATTTAAAAAACAAAACATCTTCCTGAATAAGTCTTTTTCCCTTCTTCCACTGTTTACATTAATTTATATGGAAAAGCCCATACATATTATTTACTAGTGCTTCAGATTATCTCCTTTTTATCAATGATTTATGGCCTTCTGCTTTCAAACTGATTTGAGGTACTCTGGTCTATCATAAAGTTACATTTATGATGAAAACTAAAGAGCTGACTATTTCAAGCAGATGGTAGAGCATACGAAGGCAGGGTTCAAACCTGACACATTTGAAGAAATTTATGGTTCAGTAGGACTGGAGGTCTGGAGAGGGGAGAAGTGGGTTGTCAAAAAATGAGTCTAGGAAGGAAGTCAGGTACCAGGACATGTACAGCCTTGTGAAAGAAATCAAGAAGTTCAATTCCTAGGCCAGGAAATTAAACATAAGAGAATGATAAATGCTTGGAGACGGAAGTGAGAGGGAATAATAAACAATTAAAGTTCATGTTTCTGACTTTGATTACTAGTAGATCTGTACCACTCATAGCAACAAGTAAGCCAAGAATACTAAGTAGGTAGAGAGGGGAGATGAGTTCAGTATGAAACACACCAAGTGTGAGATGCCTGTAGGACATCAAAGTGCAGATGTCCAGGAGGCAGTCTGGTGCTTGAGAGAGGAATGGGCTAGAGATGTAAGCGTGTAAAAGTTATCAGCACATAAATAACAGGCTGTGAAAGTGGATGCAACTGCCAGTGAAAAGACGCAGACTGGGCGACTGGGTCTAGAACAGAACTCGGAGGAACACCAACATTCGAGAGACAGGTGGTGGAGAAATGGCTAAAATAGACACCAAGACAGTGTAACAGTGAATGAATGGAGGCCAAGAAGAGTCCTTTAAGGAGGAGGAAGCTGTATACAATGGAATAAAAAAATAAAAAGCTTGTCATTTGTGATGGCAAACACCATATGAGCTCACTTATATGTGGCATCTAAAAAACAAAACGAAAATAGACTTCTATACACCTGAATCTAACACAATATTGTATATCAAGTATATGCCAATAAAAATTAAAAATTAACCAGACTCACAGATAAACAGGTGGTTAACAGAGGGAAGGGGTGTGAGGTGGGAGAAACAGGTAAAGGGGATTAAGAGGCACCAGCCCGTTGGAAAATAAAGAGGTCACAGGAATGTAATATGCAGCATAAGAAATGTGATCAACAATGTTGTAATACCTTTGTGTAGGGACAGATGGTTACTTACTGTAGTGATCAGATCACAATGTACGCAGATGTCAAATCGTTATGCAGTAAACCTGCAGCTAACACAATACTGTACAGTAACTACATTTCCATTTTTTGAAAAGGAAGAAATCAGTGGTTTCAAATAATGATAAGCAGTCTAACAAGAAAAGGACTTTGGTTCATCAGATTTAGCCACAAGGAAGCTGCAAGTGACCTGGGCTCCAACCCATTCTTTGGGGCTAGGGTGGGGAGGCCTGGAAGTCAGACTGTAGTAAGCTAAGGAGTCAGTAAGGGAGAGAGCAGAGATGAGCAGGTACGGACAACTCCTTTAAGAGATCTGCCTGAAAGAGAGAAGGGGAAGTTAAGGTGGTGGCTGAAAAGAATAATGGGTGTCAGGGAAGAGATTTAAGATGGCAGAAATGAAATAAAGATCATTAAGCTACCTCAATTTTACCTACTTGGCATAATGCTTAAAAAGTGGGACATTAACAATAATTTCATGAATAACAACCACCAAAAAACACAAAACTCTTTTCTTTTTTTTGCAAGTAGCCTGTAGAGAAAATTAAATATTCTGATTAGAATGAAAATATTTAAAATCTAATCAATTTTTAAAAATCTAATTTCTTCAAATCCAACTAGGAAATAAAACGTCACATGTTAAAGAAACAAATCACTGCCAACCAATTTTAATTCTGTCCAAGACACTTTTTATATCACTAAATATAAAAACCAGATTATTCTTCTATACCTAGCTCCAGGATGATTTGTTGAAGATTGGTTCTGCATTAGTAACTTTCTTTTTTCTTTGTCCAGTTCTGCCAAGATTGCAACTCTATTTTTGTTTTGAAAACCTGAAGTAAGAGAGGGGGGGCGGAATGAGAAAGAAAGAAAACAGATTAGAGCTATTTTATAAGCCTAGGCTACCTAGAAATCCAGAAAGCAAAACTTTATTCTCTAACATGATAATAAACTACTAGTAAGCAGTTTCCTTCTCTACTGCCTGTCTTCAACCAACTGTAACGGCATTATACGCAGATAAAAGCAAAGTATAATACTGACTGAGGACTTTTAAGAGTGAGTTCTACAGAATTTTAATCGCCAAAGATGGGTAACAGCATTTGTTTCTTAAAATCTCTGGGGCCCCAAATCCTGCAGGGACCAATCTCTCCCTTGCTCAGTCAATCTCTGGAGATTTTCTTGGTTCTCAGTTTTAGGAGTCTTTATGAATGCCTCTTTCATGGAAGTGGAAAGCATGAAAAGTACTAGATACACTCAGGTCAAAACAGTATTTCTTTTTCTCAACACTTTCATTCAGAAATGACACACACAGTCTTTCAAGGAACAAGTCAAAGAATTGCAACTGACTAACAAACAGTTCTGCGAGAGAGATGGAACGTAACTGAAAGGGAAAGGCTATGGTCAGGTCTATAGGGCTCTTATTTTCTGATCTTGTCTGATGTCCCAAAATTGTACTTCCTTCTTGACCTTTCAAAAATAATTTATGTGTCAGTTTGTGCACAAAACATTTACTATATTATAGACATATATAGTCAATAGAACTTAAGTAACAATAATAGCTTATTTCAAACTTGAAACTTAAGGCAAAATACTAGGTAGTCTATTTGTTACATGAAGTGCATTATGCTTAGTCACTCAGTTATGTCTGGCTCTTTGCGACCCCATGAACTGCAGCCCTCCAGGCTCTTCTGTCCATGGGATTTTTCAGGCAGGATTACTGGAGCAGGTTGCCATTTCCTCCTCCAGGGGATCTTCCCGATCCAGGGATTGAACCTGAGTCTCCTACACTGGCAGGCAGATTCTTTACCACTGAGCCACCCGGGAAGGTGAGTTATGTGAAGCAGTTAAGTATAATTTTCTAGAGCAAGATTCTCCCACTGTCAAGGTTTGCACAAACTTAACTCAAGGGCATAGATACATAAAACTGAACTTCTATTACAGTCACTACATGCACTGTTTTAAGACAAACCATCCTTGCCATAATTCAGTATTTTACTTTTATGATGTTTTACATGTATCTTAAAGGTAAAGGTAACTTTTACATTCTTAGAAGCATAAGGGTAGTAAAACATATTATCGCATGTACAGTAGGAAATACTATTTCTTTATAACTAAACTTTTTCCTAATAAAATTATTTTATAATGCAGCACACTCTAAAAGTTCCACTTTTAGAACTATAACTCTGTCTCCATTCACAATCATATGTACCCTCATTTCCACATTCACTTATAGAAACATTTTAATACCACACATTTCTGTGTCACTAAAAATATTCTGGAGTAACCAGCATTACATCAAATTGCACTTAAAACCTAACAGCTAATAATTCACATTGTGTGAATGAATAGTTCTATGACACTTAAACAAGGATTAACAGGAAATCTTTTTATTGAAAAAATCTAAAACTAAAGAATGAAAATTACTGTTTGATAAGTGCGGGTATGGATAATATACTTTCCAATTACAGTTATTATACTGCTTTCATAACTGATTATTTTTAAAGATATTTAAAAAACTCAAATCTTTCAAGTAGTTATCTTACAAGCTATATACTCTTCACAACTCTACAGTGAATCGAACTATATCATCCTGAGGGAGCTGTTTAGGGGGAGGTTCCCTGGTGGCCTACTGGTCAGCACGGCACGCTCTCAGTACCATGGCCTAGGTTCAATCCCTGACTGGGTAACCGAGACCCTACAAGCTTAGTGAGTCCCATCCTCAAAAAAACAAAACAGCCGTTTAGTATTGGAGGAGTCCATTCCTCCAGTTAGTTTATTGGTTTACTAATAAACTATTAGTTCAACATGTTTTAAGTTATTTATTGTGTACAAATGACATACATACAGGCGCTAAGGCAGATGCTAAGAATGCAACGATGTGTCACAACTTGACTTCATTCTAGCTCTCATGGTTCTTAAAACATTCCAGTGAAGATAGAGATTATCAAATAATTACACAGATGAATGTATAATTAAAGTCTAAGATGAGCAGTCTGAAATAAAGAAATAAAATTCTATCAGCATTTATAACAATCACTGTGGGACTCAATGTTGAATCAGCCTGACTCAGACTGGAAGGAGGGGGAGCAGTGTCAAAGCAGTCTCCTCCAGGAAGGAATGCTTGAGCTGAAATGTTAGACTAATTAGTTTAACGAGGGGTGGAGGGACAAAATAACCCTTCCCCTGGTAGAAAGATCATGGAAGCTACAAGGTTGAGAATAGACTAGATAAGAGAACAAAAGCCAGTAGAACAAGCTAGAGATGAGAGGTTGTTTATGGCCAGAGAAATGAACAGACATGACAAACCCAAGAGCTTTTCGGGCAGTTCAATCAACGGGACAATCAGAGAATCAATAGGAAATAAGGAATAATCATGTCCAACTCTTTGCAACCCCATACTGTAGCCCGCCAGGCTCCTCTGTCCATGGAATTTTCCAGGCAAGAATACTGGAGCAGGTTGCCACGTTTTTGGAGGGTAGGAAGGCAGAATGTTATTCTGCCTCCTTAATGATACATAAAATGTATTCAGTGTTTCAAGCTTATACTAATTCAGGAGAGATTGCCTGCGTCTAAGTCTGAGTTAAGTAGTAGCAGTATCTGGTCTTCTAGATAGCTAGTTAATGGCAAACACTTCC
>NW_011494755.1:8913394-8917753 GCF_000754665.1 Bison bison bison
GCTTTATTTATTTAGAAATCTAGCTTTAAAAAATCAACTCCAAATTGTGTCTTTGCATCCACACTCTCATCTTTAAAAAAGGTACAAATATAAGAATTTTAAGGTGATTTTTATGCATCACTAGGATAAATTCTTAATTGAGAGGTAGCATACCTTAGCACAAGCCTGAAGGGTAAATTTGCTTTCCTTCTGGAACATAGATGGTTTAGATACTTGGGTCTGAGGTCACCAAGACACCTCCCAGGAGCTACGCTACTCCAGTCCTACACAGCATCCTGAAATCACAGCCACGAACATCCGAAGTGGGCCCAGATCAGTAGTTCCCATCACTGGATTACAGGAATTACAGTTATTACTCTAAGCATTATGAGATAACGATAAAAGAACTAAAAGAACTAGGATGTTACTTAGTTTTTCACCAGGTTTCTCTGTGTAGCTAAAATCAGGTTAGACGAATCTCCCAACTGCCAACACATGATCAAGGACTCTGATATTTGCCAGTCATGAGAGCCTCTTTCCATAGGAATGGTACTTGGCCAAATTCCAGTTTGACAATCTGCCTCTACATATTAAATTCTCAAAATGTTACTTATCAATCAAATAATTGTTATGAACCCATCAAATGTTCTACACTATGATGAATGCTAAGGAGAATTGAGAGACTTCAGTAACTGTCTGAAGAGCCTGTGAAATTTAGCAGTTCAGATTGCTACTGTAGTATGATAAGACTGCTAGATCTAAATAAAAGATGGCCTGTCCCCTACAGTAGAGACATTAATACATTACACCACACAGATGAAGATTTTTGTAAACGTCATTGTTCTTTCAGTTATTATTGTCAGATAATTATGGAACTTTGTCTTCAATCTTCATAGTAAGTAGTTCCAATACACATAAACAGTACAGAAGTAATTTAACATAAAGAGTAAAATGCAGTAGCTCCAAATAGTTTCTTTTCCCTGAGAGTCTCAGAGTCTACACAACATGATATGGACTCCCTCTGCTGGTGTCTAATAGCAGCAGCTCATGACACCAAAAAATCACTGACAAAAGAGCAACAGAAGTCAAAGGACTAACCTAAATTTGCTTCTATTTAGGGGATGTTTCATAGTGGATTTGACTACGGATCAATCAAAGGCAACAGTAAAAATGACTGTGTTTTATTCCAACTGCTTAAAAAAATTATAAATCTTGAATATCTGTGCTATTACAACAGAAGGATAAAAACATTTATTTTGTTTTCATTTGGACTTCATGATGTGACTTTTAGAAGCATATTTTCTCTTCAAAATGGATTTCTCTTAGTTTCATTTTGGTTCAAATTAAAATTTTAATCTCAATCCCTATAACCTGTTGAAAAGAAGAGGTCAAAGACCACAGGGGAAGGCTGACCTGTAATTAGTCCATAGAACACACAAATCACTCTTGGGTATTTGAGAGAACAGAACTGCATTAGCTGGTTACACCCAGTAAAGCGGTCACCACAGCTAGGTTTTTACAATACCGCACTTCTATAAAGGGCTTCCCAGGTGGCTTGGTGGTAAAGAACCTACCTGCCAAGGCACAAGACTCAGGTTCAATCCTGGGAAACGTTCCCTGGAGAAGGAAATGGGAACTCACTCCAGTATTCTTGCCTGGAAAATCCCATGGACAGAGGAGCCTGGCAGGCTGCAGTCCATGGGGTCACAAAGTGTTGGACGCAACTTAGCAACTTAAACTTTCACACCCAGGATGGATTTTCTAATTCCAAGTACCCTTTGAGGAACTGCCCCATTTTGACTGCTTTGTGTAAAAATAAAGACTGTTGTTTAAGACAAAAAAAAAAAAAAAAAAGTGAGCAAGACTTGAGCTGCTGCAGCCCAACGTAAAGGAGACAAGAATTTGTTTGGAGTATGAGTTGAGCCAAGCCATCTGCTAGAACAAAAATCACATTTCAGAGGAATATAACAGAATCCAGGGTCTCTATAACCTATTAGTCATAGTACCCAGATTTCATAACAAGTCACTAAGTGTAGTAAGAAACTTGGGCTTCCCTGGTGGCTCAGCTGGTAAAGAATCCACCTGCAATGTGGGAGACCTGGGTTCCATCCCTGGGTTGGGAAGATCCCCTGGAGATGGGAAAGACTACCCATTCCAGTATTCTGGCCTAGAGAATTCCATGGACTGTACAGTCTATGGGGTCACAAAGTCAGACATGACTGAGCGACTTTCACTTTTACAGTAAGAAAAAGAAAAATGTGACCCATGCTCCAAAAAAAAAAAAATGTGGTCAACAGAAACCAACTCCAAAATGATCTAGGTGATGTAATTAGCAGTGACACAGAACCTGTATCTAGACTCTTAAAAAAAAACTGATAATAAAAACAATTTTTTAAAAAAATAAGCAAAAGGAAGTCTGAATAAACACTTCACAAGGATTTGCAATGGCTAATAAGCACATTAAAAAGTGCTCAACATTTGTCATCAGGGAAATGCAAGCTAATACTACAATGAGATGTCACTTTACACCCTCTAAAATGGCTAAAATTGAAAAGACCAATAGTGCTCTATAGGGAGCAACCAGAAATATCACACTTTACCAGAAGGAATGTAAAGTACACTCCACTGCTCCACTCCTAGCTATTTATCCAAATATGTGCAAAAAGACTTAACAAATATTCAAAGCAGCTTTATTCACAATGACACAAACTGACAGAACCCCAAAGTCTCCAAAAAGGAAAACGAATAAGGAAACTGTGGTAAATTCATGCAATGGGATACTGCTGCTGCTGCTGCTAAGTTGCTTCAGTTGTGTCTGACTCTGTGCGACCCCAGAGACGGCTCCCCTGTCCCTGGGATTCTCCAGGCAAGAACACTGGAGTGGGTTGCCATTTCCTTCTCCAATGCATGAAAGTGAAAACTGAAAGTGAAGTCGCTCAGTCGTGTCTGACTCTTAGCGACCCCATGGACTGCAGCCTACCAGGCTCCTCCGTCCATGGGATTTTCCAGGCAAGAGTACTGGAATGGGGTGCCAATGCCTTCTCCCCAATGGAATACTAGTCTGCAGTAAAAAAGAATAAACAGTTGATACAAGGCACAACATGGATGATTCTCACAGACAGTACAGTGAGTGTGAGCTGGACACAAACATGTTTACATGACGTTTAAAATGAAACACGACTAAGCTTAGTTTAAAAATAAGATGTCAAATAGACGCTTAATTTTGATACGGAGAGGAAAACAGAAGTTTCAATTTTTCAAGTAGGTTTGTAAGTTTGTAAGTTTCACAAGGTGGAACTGAATACTTTCTGGAGATTAAACTTTGCTTTTGAAAACGTATTTTTAAACAAAACAAAAACTCCTTACTCGGGATGTTTCTAACTTGATTTGCTTAAGGGAGCTCTTAACACACATGAAATGTGTATGGAAAGTTTTTTAAGCAAATGAAAATAAAGGCATGGATATGGCCCAATGACAACATTAACTTCTTTAAAAGTGGTTCTTATCTCAAGTAAAAAAGTAAGAGAACTAATGTCAGAGGAGGACCTAAGTTTACAATGTGAGCAATATTAACACAGATTAAAATATAGGATTTAGATGTTCCAGATGTTCAAGCTGGATTTAGGAAAGGCGGAGAAACCAGAGATCAAATTGCCAACATCTGTTGTATCATCAAAAAGCAAGAGAGTTCCATAAAAATATCTACTGTTTCATTGACTATGCCAAAGCCTTCGACTGTGTGGACCACAACAAACTCTGGAAAATTCTTACGGAGATGGGAATACCAGACCACCTAACCAGAGAAATCTATACACAGGTCAAGAAGCAACAGTTAGAACTGGACATGGAACAACAGACTGGTTCCAAATCGGGAAAGGAGTACATCAAGGCTGTATATTGTTACCCTGCTTATTTAACTTATATGCAGAGTACATCATGAGAAATGCTGGAGTGCATGAAGCACAAGCTGGAATCAAGATTACCGGGAGAAATATCAATAACCTCAGATATGCAGATGACACCACGCTTATGGCAGAAAAAGAAGAAAAAAAGAGCCTCTTGATGAAAGTGAAACAGGAGAGTGAAAATTTGGTTTAAAACTCAACATTCAGAAAACTAAGATCGTGGCATCTGGTCCCATCACTTCATGGGATATGGGGAAACAGTGGAAACAGTGACAGATTTCATTTTTGGGGGCTCCAAAATCATTACAGATGGTGACTGCAGCCATGAACTGAAAAGACGTTTGTTCCTTGGAAGCAAAGTTATGACCAACCTAGACAAGATATTAAAAAGCAGAGACATTACTTTGCCAACAAAGGTCCATCTAGTCAAAGCTATGGTTTTCCCAGTAGTCATGTATGGATGTGAAAGTTGGAC
>NW_011494755.1:8917853-8935278 GCF_000754665.1 Bison bison bison
TTGGAAGGACTGATGCTGAAGCCAATACTTTGGCCACCTGATGTGAAGAACTGACTCATTTGAAAAGACCCTGATGCTGGGAAAGAGTGAAGGCGGGAGGAGAAGGGGGACAACAGAGGATGAGATGGTTGGATGGCATCACCGACTCAATGGACCTGAGTTTGAGTAAACTCCGGGAGTTGGTGATGGACAGGGAGGCCTTGCGTGTTGCAGTCTATGGGGTCACAAGGAGTCGGACGTGACTGAGTGACTGAACTGACTGACATATAGACAAAATGATGGAATTGCTTCAAATATGCGATTTTACTTTGCTAGTCTTTTTTTTTTGCTATTCATTTTTAATTCTGCCTACAATAACTGCCCTATGCTAAATTTTCTATCAAAATACTTTACTACAGAAGGGAAAAGTTCCTAGGAATAAAAGAAATTCCAGGATGCACTTACCTTGTCCTGAAGGGTTTGCTGCCATCTTCCTATTTTCTGTTTCAACTATGTTCAGGGGTCAGCACTTTACAAACACCTGTAAAAAATAATGTGTACACACTTATCTTCATCTCTTCAGAAACATATGTCTGAAAGGCACACAACTTAAAGCAAGAACCTCAAGTTATTTAGAGGGCTCAGTTGCTCCAGTCATGTTTGACTCTGCGACCTTAAAGCCTGCAAGGTCCTCTGTCCATGGGATTTTCCAGACAAGAATACTGGAGTGGGTTGCCATTTCCTACTCCAGGAGATCTTCCTGACCCAGGGATGGAACCAGCGTCTTTTATGTCTTCCACATTGTCAGATAGGTTCTTTACCTCTAGCACCACCTGGGAAGCCCACTTAGAGAGTGAAAGTCAAATGTTTATTCTTGCAGATGTTGATACCAACAGTTAGCATTACTCTCTTTAATTACATCATTAGGTTATGTTTACCAAATACTACCAAATGTATCAACTAATTGATGGTATCAATGCGATTACAGGGCTAGGAAGCAAAAACCACTCATCTATCGTGCCTCTGGATTCATTTAAGATACCTAGCTAACAACTCAGGGAAGGCAATGGCACCCCACTCCAGTGTTCTTGCCTGGAGAATCCCAGGGACAGGGGAGCCTGGTGGGCTGCCGTCTCTGGGGTCGCACAGAGTCGGACACGACTGAAGCGACTTGGCAGCGGCAGCAGCAGCAGCTAACAACTACTGTGTATACTACTTAAGGCTAAAAAGGGAAAAAAGCCGAATATTTCTCCAGTATATACTCTGCACTCTACACTATATGACTGAAATTAGTTATCTTATTTACCACCACTTTATAAATGGGGAGATTGTGCCCACGGTCACGAAGCTAGTGCGAATACTGTTAGTTTTAAACTTCGTGCTTTTGAACTAGGCCTTGGGTAGATCCCAAATGAGCACACCCTATTCTTGCTCTCATGAAATGTATAATCCAGTGGGAAAACACTGTCTCATTCAAGCAACCATACTAAAAGTTTAACACGCGCTTTTTACAAGGCGTAAACAACGCTCTGTGAGCAGAGACGAACTGATTCTACTGGCGACGAGGTATGCCTTTTAATATGCGCACGAAAGGACAAGAGCTAGTAAACACATGTCGGTTTTGAACAAAATAATGTTAGGTGTCTCCTGCGGCTTAAGTACAGAGGAGGCGAAACCGGGTTAGGAAGGGAGGAACAAGAGGGCCATCTTGTGATGGGGGACGTCAAGCAGGGACGTGACAAGGTTGTACCAGCGTCTCAGAAGGGTCCCTGGGGCGTGCGTGGAGGGCTGGCACTGCGGCTGCGGCCGAGACCCAGGACAACACGGGGAGTGAATGCTGGGAGGCAAAGCTGACAGGGAAGCCACTACCCTATAGCAAGGGATGGCGGCAGCAGGTCAGCGCCGGGGCCACACACCTCCATAACCGGTGCCGCCAGGCGATCCTACTTACCGCGAGGCGGAAGAGCCAGGACCGCCTAGCCGTCGGGTCGCGTTCTCCAAGGGGGCGCGACCACTTAAAGACCCGCAACTCGAGCTCAACTTGCAACTCTACAACCCTCCCGCGCCCGCTGCTCTTCCACCTCCCGGAGACTTACCCACGAGGGAGCGGAAGTCCCGCCTCCCGCCTGGACCCAACTGCCGCTCCTCACGGTGATTCGTACTTTAACTGCCAACCTCATGCATACGCCACTTCCTTTCCAAAGAGTGGCAGCCAGAGAGGCTCAGGGAGCTTGCAGGCCGGGGGCTGGCCCGAAAAGGGCGGGGCGCGCAGTGACGTAGGGGCGGGGCAGAGACAGAATGGGTCCCTAGCACCCCAAGTAGCTATTCCGTCCAGACCGCTGAGGGGAGAAAAGCCACCAGCCCAGCAAGTGTGAATCCCCTTAGGTTGGGACTGAGGCGGAGCTGCGCGGTTGGCACTCGGAGAGCGAGCTTTAACAACCATCTTGGGGTTGCGCATCTTAATGTACACAAATCCCGGGGATACTTTTCTACTTTAATTAAACATAAGCACTAAAGTTGTAGAAATTTTTTACTGCTGTGCAGTTGCAATAATGTGTATTTAAGGAGTGGATATGCCACATCTCAGATCAAGAAGTCACTCCTTGTAGGATAGCCTGATGCCAGCACAGTAGAGCTGCATGCCTATCAATACATTGTCTAGTCAGATCTGAAACCACAGTTTGAAAAAGGAAAATGTTAAAGTTTTCAAAATGTAAACTCTTAAAAAAGAAAAGAAAAAGATCTGTGTTTTACTGGATATATTGGTCAATGTGCCTGCTCAGTCATGTCAGACTCTTTGCGACATGACATGGACTATATATAGCCCACCAGACTCCTCTGTCCATGGAATTTTCCAAGCAAGAATACTGGAGTGGGTTGCCATTTCCTCCTCCAGGGGATCTTCTCGACCCAGTGATCAAACCTGCATCTCCTGAGTCTCCTGCGTTGGCAAGCAGATTCTTTACCACTGTGTCACCCATCTATCTAGTCAATAGTTCAGGTAAGTTTGTTGTTGTTGTACAGTCTCACAGCTGTGTCCAATTGTTTGCAACCCATGGACTGCAGCATGCCAGGCTTCCCTGTCCTTCACTATATCCTGGAGTTTGCTCAAACTCATGTCTGTTGAATTGATGATGCCATCCAACAGTCTCGTCCTCTGTCACCCCCTTGTCCTTCTGCCCTCAGTCGTTCCCAGCATCAAGTTCTTTCAATGAATTGGCTCTTTGCATCAGGTGGACAAAGTATTAGAGCTTCAGTTTCAGCATCAGTCCTTCCAATGAGTATTCAGGGTTGGTTCCTTTAGGATTGACTGGTTTGATAAGTATGTAAATCCTACATATCTACTAGTGGAAAGTCCAAGACAAAAGGAATGCATGTGATATACCTGGGGCTCTGTTAACTGGTAAGGAAACTCCCAGGTAACAGTCTGTGAGGTGCCTCCTTCTGAAGCCAGTATGATAACTTGTTTAGTCACTAAGTTGTGTCCAACTCTTTTGTGACCTCACAGACTATAGCCCACCATTCTCCTCTGTCCATGGAGTTTCCCAGGCAAGAATATTGGAGTGGGTTGCCATTTCCTTCTCCAGCTTCCTGACCCAGGGATCAAACCCGTGTCTCCTGCATTGGCAGAATTCTTAACAGCTGGACTACCAGGGAAGTCCAGACTGATTGACTTAAAATAGAAACTTTTATTTTGCCACTGTTCTGTCCCTTTAATTAAATAGACTGAACCCTACTGTTTTCAATGGGCTATATAGAGGATTCATGACACTTCTTTAAGCCCTTCTGGGGCCTGGCAGCCTGAATGCAGTGTAGTGCTTCATGTCATCTCCTCTAATGTGGTCACCTGTAAGGGACCAGGTTTCCAGGACATGCCAGTGTCCTCAAAATCCCCAGAAGAGTGCTAAGCAGGTACACCTGCTGATGGATCTTTAAACATAATGAAGCATAAATGTGCCTTTCCGTTCATTTACAATAGAAGTTTAATAAAAATACAGGCTGAATGATGTGTCCTTTTCTATAGGATGCTTTTGAGTGTGTAGGCCAGAATCTCACTTTTGCTTGAAAAGCTGATCTAATCCTTTCGTCAAATGATTTTAGCAGGCTGATTCTTAACCACTGGCACCACCTGGGCAGCCCCCCAGGACCTTGTGGTCAGCATGCAATCCTGAATTCTGGAACCTATGCATATAAATGTTATCTTATATGGGAGAAGGGTCTCTGCAGATGTGATTTCATTAAGGGTACTGAGGTGGGGAGAGTATCCTGGATTACCCAGGTGAACCCTGAACACAATCACAAACATCCTTATAAGAGAGAGAGGGAGAGTTGACACAGGCAGAAGAGAAGATGTGTGATCACGGAGGCAGAGCCTGCAGTGATGAAGCAACAAACCAGTGAATTCCTGACAGCTCCCAGGAGCCGAAAGAAGCAAGAATATTCTCCCCTCCATTAGTTTCAGCACGAACTGATTTTGGACTTCTCATCTCCAACACCGGGAGAGGATAAATTTCTATTGTGTACAGACACCGAGTCTGTGGTCATCTGTTACAGCCTTCACAGGAAAGTAATACATTTCTTTTCACTCAGAGCATATGCGAGAGTACCTGAGAAACAAATGCTGGAAAGACTTTTTTGTCTGGGTTGCATTTTGATGAAATGATTCAGACTTATAAAAATATATAATAATGTAATAGACACCATGGAGCTTACTTTACTGGCTGAAAAACAAAACATTTCAAGTATATTTGAATTCTTCCAGACACCCTTCCTCCACTGTGCTCCTCTCAATCCATATCTGAGGTAAGTCACTCTCCTGAATTTGGTTGTCATTGCTCCAATACATATCTTTAAAATTTTGCTACATTGAATTCCTAAAACATATTCAATTGTTTAAAACTTATGAAAATGTGAACATTCTATCTTGCTCTCTATATGATATATATATATATATATATGTATATATATTGTTTTGCAGTTTTTCTTCTTTTTTGGTAATTGTGCTATTTCGTAATTGTGGTAATCGCGGAGAAGGCAATGGCACCCCACTCCAGTACTCTTGCCTGGAAAATCCCATGGACAGAGGAGCCTGGTGGGCTGCAGTCCATGGGGTCACTAGGAGTCGGACACGACTGAGCGACTTCACTTTCAGTTTTCACTTTCACCCATTGGAGAAGGAAATGGCAACCCACTCCAGTGTTCTTGCCTGGATAATCCCACGGACGGGGGAGCCTGGTGGGCTGCCATCTCTAGGGTCGTACAGAGTCGGACACAACTGAAGTGACTTAGCAGCAGCAGCAGCAGCTATTTCCTTGAATACTTTCTACATGCAAAGTAGCATATTGGGCAATGTGGATGATACTAGACAAATTGGACAGGAAATTTTTGCACCAACATTATCCTGTTAAAAGAGCTATTACAGTATTTCCCCATGGTTTTAAAGGAAGGCTCCTACTCAGTAAGGTCAATCCAAATAATGCAGAAAGCTTCAAATAAGAGTTTATTGGGGGGTTTAAGAATTGCAGTTCTGGAGACAGATTTGGGTAAAACCAGAAGAGTGTTCTGGGGAAGATAAAGTGTCAGGGGCTTATAAAGGCAAAAGCCATAATAGAAGAGTACAAAGTACAGAGCCATGCGCTCGGACAGAAGAAAGGGAATGTGTATCCTGAAGGGATGGCTGTCACAAGTTGCTTTAAGGCGAGGGTCCATTAAATATCTTGAATTTCTGGAACTTTGGGCAGATGCTCTGGATGCTTCTTAATAAGACAGTAAGTGGTCAAAGGTCAGAGTGCCATCTGGGCTGAGACGTACATAAGGCATACTTCCTCAGTGGCCTCCCAGCTGTGTTTTATTTAAAGAAAAATTTTTTAGGTCCCACTACACAGCTTGAAGGATCTTAGTTCCCCCACAAGGGATCAAACCCGACCCAACTCCCCAGTAGTAAAAACAGAGTCCTAACCACTGGACTGCCAGGAATTACCCTGGCTATACTTAAAGAGGTCTTTTAGCAATTCTGACTCCATTTTCATTTTTCTTGAACAGTATCTACCATCTAATATCTAAATATGTGACTATAACTTTGAGCTAATAACATGCCTATCTCTCTTCTTACACTGATGCAGTTTAAAGCATGTGATTATCCCAGAGCAAACATCATTTTATCATTTTGAGAAATATTTTCATTGGCAACACCAGGTATGATCATTTTCTATACTTTATTCCTAACACCTGTAAGGCAACAACTCCCACTTATCTTTATAAGATTTTCAAGGTAAATATGACAATACTTATCAAAAGTAAGAGTTGTTTACAACTTAATCACAGAAAAAAACTCACAAAATTGATTCATTCAGATTACTACATTAAATTTTATGTGACACTGATGTATTGGCAAACTTGGCCACTATTCACAGTGTCAAGAGGATGCCTTTAGCAGCTGCATGCATCTTTGGGTTTGCTTGCCTCTTCCACCAGTTTTATCTATTCAAGATTGTAAACTTTCATCTCTGGCACAATGTGAAGTCACTTGGCTTTCATTTGGCCCAGTACTACCAATAGGCCCAAGCAAAAGAGGCTCCTGCCTCCACCTTTTAGATGGTCTTGCATAATACACACATGTACACACACGTTTTTTTTTTTTTTTTAAATTGGGGGTTATTACTTTACAATATTGTAGTGGTTTTTGCTCGACATGAATCAGCCATGAGTGTACATGTGTCCCCCGTCCTGAACCCCCTCCCACCTCCCTCCCATCCCATCCCTCTGGTTTGTCCCAGTGCACCGACTTTGAGTGCCCTGTTTCATGCATCAAACTTGGACTGGTGATCTATTTCACATATGGTAATATACATGTTTCAATGCTGTTCTCTCAAATCATCCCACCCTCGTCTTCTCCCACAGAGTCCAAAAGTCTGTTCTTTATATTTGTGTCTCTTTTGCTGTCTCGCATATAGGGTCATCATTACCATCTTTCTAAATTCCATATGTATTTGTTAACATACTGTATTGGTATTTTACTTTCTGACTTCCTTCACTCTGTATAATAGGCTCCAGTTTCATCCATCTCATTAGAACTGATTCAAATGCATTCTTTTTAATAGCTGAGTAATATTCCATTCACACGCACGTTCTTTAAGGAACAGATGAGAACCTCTGGCCCTTGGCACTGGCCCAACACAACCTAGAGCCTAGAACATCTGCTCCTAACACTACTCAAGCCCCATGGAAACACTTCATATCTCTTGCCCTCTGCTTCTAAAGCAAAAGGCAGCTGGGCTGAAATCCTGTGCAGGTTTATTGGTCTTGTCCACACTGAGGTCTGGGTTGGGGAAAAACGCAGTCTCCCTCCTGTATGTCTCCTTTACACTACTGTCACACTCACAACACTTCCGACAGCAGAAGTGGGGGGGCTGGTTCACACTGTTCTGAGACACCAGCTGTGCTGCACTCAGTCGTGTCCTACTCTTTGTGACTCCGTGGACTGCAGCCCGCCAGGCTCCTCTGTCCAGGGGATTTCCCAGGCAAGAGTACTGGCACGGGTTGCCATTCCTTCCTCCAGGGGATCTTCCCGACCCAGAGATTAAACCTGCGGTTCCT
The DNA here is from genome assembly GCF_000754665.1 of Bison bison bison. NCBI lineage: Eukaryota > Metazoa > Chordata > Mammalia > Artiodactyla > Bovidae > Bison > Bison bison. Next base: position 8,925,429 of record NW_011494755.1, read on the forward strand.
GCATCGGCAGTCAGATTCTTTACTGCCGGGCTACCTGGGAAGCTGGATACCAGCTGAGTGCTCTGCAATTTAACTCCATTCTGACACCATCCACCTGAAGATAGCATTAGACCCTCCAGGGTAAGGGCTCAGTCTCAGGAGACTGCCCCCACCACCACCCCCAGTCCCCTCAATCACAAGTAGGTTACCCACAGCTTCTGTCTGACTTGGCTACAATTTGGCAGTTCCCGTTACCCCCTTTCCACCAGGATTTGATTATAGGCTGCTGCTGCTGGTGCTGCTAAGTTGCTTCAATTGTGTCCAACTCTGTGCAGCCCCATAAACAGCAGCCCACCAGGCTCCCCCGTCCCTGGGATTCTCCAGGCAAGAACACTGGAGTGGGTTGCCATTTCCTTCTCCAATGCATGAAAGTGAAAAGTGAAAGTGAAGCTGCTCAGTCATGCCGACTCTTAGCGACCCCGTGGACTGCAGCCCACCAGGCTCCTCTGTCCAGGGGATTTCCCAGGCAAGAGTACTGGAACAGGTTGCCATTCCTTCCTCCAGGGGATCTTCCGCCCCCAGAGATTAAACCTGCGGCTCCTGCATCAGCAGATTCTTCTTTACTGCTGAGCTACCTGGGAAGCTGGATACCAGCTGAGTGCTCTGCAATTTAACTCCATTCTGACACCATCCACCTGAAGATAGCATTAGACCCTATAGGGTAAGGGCTCAGTCTCAGGAGACTGCCCCCACCACCACCCCCAGTCCCCTCAATCACAAGTAGGTTACCCACAACTTCTGTCTGACTTGGCTACGAATTGGCAGTTCCTGTTACCTCCTTTCCACCAGGATTTGATTATATGCTAGAGGAACTCAAAGAACTCCGGGAAACACCTGTGCTTAGCAGTGATAAAGAATACAGTCGAACAACCAGATAGAGATACATAAGGTGAGGTCTGGAAGGATCCTGAGCTTAAGGGCTTCTGTCACGGTGGAGTTGGGGTGTATACCCTCCTGGTATGTGGGGACTTCACCAGCCTGGCAGCTCTCCAAATCCCATACTTTGGGATGTTTATGGAGGCCTTATCATGTAGGCATGGTGAATCATTAATTCCATTTCCAGCCCCTCTCCCCTCTCTGGAGACTGGGGAATAGGGCTGAAAATCCCAAACTTCTGATCATGACTTGGTCTTTCCGGTGGTGATTTAACTACCATCCAGGAGCCCACCCAGAATCACCTCATTAGAACAAACCCAATCCTATTACCCAGAAACTTCCAATGGATTTAAGAACCCTGTTTCAGAAACCAGAGGCAAAGGCCAGCAATTAGAATAGCAGATGCTCCTAGTGTTCTTATCACTTAGGAATTCACAAGAGTTTCACGAACTCTGTGCCAGGAACGAGGTGGGGAATGGGAGGCAGAAACCAATATATATTTTTTCTATTTTCTCACAAGGTCAAAAATGGACACTGCTTTTTGGTGCAAGGAATAGTTAAGGAGCAGAAGTCCTTAGGTAAGAAGGAAAACAAATTATTAACTTCTAAATACCAGGTGAATTCAATAAATTCTTGCACAACCAACAGTCATTTCTCTTTAGTGCTGAATGTCCATTTCTTTGCTTTTCTTCTTATTCTCACTTGTGATTCTGGAGTTGCTCATGAGTTAGTACAGTTGGACTATGGCTGAGGGACATTTTTGCAATATTAAACAATTGTACTCTCATATTTGTATATGTATCGGTTTATATGTACTAGGAAAGTGAAAGTGGCTCAGTTGTGTCTGACTCTTTGCGACCCCATGGACTATAAAGTCCATGGAATTCTCCAGGCCAGATTACTGGAGTGTGTAGCCTTTCCTTTCTCCAGGGGATCTTCCCAACCCAGAGTGAAGCATAATACTGATTCTTTACTGTCTGCCTCTAGTTATTGCTTTAAGAGATGGTATAAATTGCAATATAAGATAATTTATGATATAAAATATATTTTAATATACTATGATAATCATTTATCATATGTATCCCCATTTCCGTGTTTTAATATGATATGTAAAATTTGGTTCATTTCTGAATCTAAATATTAAGAATTTAATCAGCAACTTCAGTTGTTTACTTTCCAGAGAACATGTTTTCTTCAAATTGAAATTAATTTTTAAAACTGTCTTGAGAAGTACAATCACTTGGAAGACTTTGTCCAGTTTGACGTTACTTTTGTTAAATTAAACAAGGAGGCCATTAGGCTGAGGTGGCTCTAAAGCTGTGGCAAACCCAAAGGTAAGCCTGTAAATGACTCAAGGTTATGAAATTGAACAACCAATCACTAACAGCCAAGTAGTCTTTAAGTTAGAGACAACCCATCACTTCTTTACTTCCGCCCTTTCTCCTGAAGTCTCTCCCCAGCTCCTATCCATGGAGCACTCCTAACCACTTCCGGTTTGGCGCTGTCTGATTCAAGTAGATTTTTGCTTGAATAAACTCTTACAATTTTTGAGAAATACTCTTAGAACTTTGAATACACCTCAGTTCATCTTTTTTTTTTTTTAATTGTAGCATAGTTGCTTTTCATTGTTGTGTTGGTTCCTGCTGAACAGCAAAGTCAAGCAGCTGTATGTACACATATATCCCCTCTTCTTTGCATTTCCTTCCCATTCAGGTCACGAGAGTAATGAGTAGAGTTCCCTGTGCTATACAGTCATTCTCTGTAGTCATCCATCTTACACATTGTAGTTTTATATGCCAATCCCAATCTCCCAGTCACCTCGGTTTATCTTTGAACACACCATTTATGTGAAAAATCTTATCATCTTATAATGTAAATATTTTGCTGCTATAAAGGCAAGAGAAATTAATTTTATAAACTGTTTATATATTTATTTTGCTACTCATATTAAATATCAACAGACCCCCCCAGATATGAAAAATAAAGTTTGTTGTCCTTGATATTTAGCCAGTTTTCAGTCATCTGGGGGCTTCCCAGGTGGCACTGTGGTAATGAATCTGCCAGCCAATGCAGGAGACACAGGTTCTATCCCTGGGTCAGAAAGATCCCCTGGAGAAGGAAATGGCAACCTACTGCAGTATTCTTGCCTGGAAATTTTCCATGGACAGAGGAGCCTGGCAGGTTACAGTCCATGGGGTTGCAAAGAGTTGAACACAACTGAGCATACGCACACAGTCATCTGGATCTGCTGTGTGTGTGTGTTAGTCACTCAGTCATGTTGTATTCTTTGCAATCCTGTGTACTGTAGCCTGCCAGGCTTCTCTGTGCATAGAATTCTCCAGGCAAGAATACTGGAGTGGGTTGCCATTCCCTTCTCCAGGGGATCTTCCTAACCCAGGGATTGGGCCCAGGTCTCCTGCATGGTGGGTGGACTCTTTATCATCTAAGCCACCAGGTAAGCCCATAAATCTGGGTCCTGAGTGTAACTTTCAGCACCATCTTGCTACACTGCTTAGCAGTTAGAAAGACAAGGCCTCATGCCTGCACAGTCTCACTACCTCTGTATAATGAAGATGAGTCTGTGGGCCTGCATGATCGTTTATCACCGTGTATAAAGCACAGAAGGGGCTGGGCAGAGCAGGCCTGCCCTGAGCCACCAGGGTGGCAAGGATCTGGGAAGAGCTGGTGGTGCGTTCAAAGGTTTGGGGAAGGCTCAGGAGCTCTGCCTTAGGGAAGCAGGAACTCTTCTGCTGCTGCTGCTGCTTCTAAGTCGCTTCAGTTGTGTCCGACTCTGTGCGACCCCATAGACGGCAGCCCACCAAGCTCCCCCGTCCCTGGGATTCTCCAGGCAAGAACACTGGAGTGGGTTGCCACTTCCTTCTCCAATGCATGAAACTGCTCTTCTATTTTAGAGCTTTTCCTGCATCTTTAGAGAGTAGTGTTTTTTTCCTTTCCACCTTTTTTTCTTTTTCATTATCATTACCTGTAGAGGGGAACGGTTAATGAGATTTCAGATTTCCCAAGCGAAAATAAATAACTAAATACTAAGGAATCAGATTTTGTTGGGGGTGGGGGGCTGAGCTTTGCCAGGCCACAGCCATTGTAATGTCTAAGACTATTTGCTCCCCTCACCGGCACCCAAGAACTGGTTTTCACCTCGCATTTTTGGGAATGCATGTTATTGAAGGATGCTGCTGCTGCTGGGAACGTTGCTTGCCACCAAGGCATGCTCTCTTCTTAGACTTTGCCCTGCCTGCTTGTATTCCTCATCTTCTGAATCCCTAAGGATGAGTTCAGCTGCACGTTACAGGGATCCCCATTAAACTGCCTGAGACTTTAGGGATGTGTGTGTGTGTGTGTGTGTGTTTAAAAATATTTATTTATTTGGCTGTGCTGGGTCTTAACTTGGTTGCAGCTCACAAGATCTTTGATCTTTTGACAAGGCATGCAGAATCTTTTGTTGCAGCATTCAAACTTAGTTGCAGCATGTAGGATCTAGTTCCCTGACCCGAGATTGAACGCGGTCCCTCTGCATTGGGAGTGCAGAGTCTTAGCCACTGCACCACTAGGGAAGTCCTGGGATGTGCATTTTCCATTTAAGAAGGCCGGAGTTAAGTGTAGTGGCTCAATGATGCCATCAAAGACACACTTTACATTTATGCGCTCAGTGATCCTCGGGGTATTGGGAACGTCTCGCTGGTGGCCACAAGATGGCAGTAGCAGCTCCAGGCATCAGGGCCTCACAAGGCTGCATTTGAAGGGAGAGGAAGACAGGGACACAAGCAGTCATGAGGGGCAAAGGAGGGACAGCCAACTCACAGCTGCTCACATTTCTTTCCTTCTTGCTTACTTCCTCCCTCCTTTGCCTTTTGGCTTTACCTGAAGTAGCATTCTGCTAACCCACACCACATCAGGAGGGGCACGAGCAGTAGAATTAACTGGTCAACCTCACGCAGTTTATTTAACACCGCTGAGCCTCAGCTTCCACACTTAGGAAGTGAGGGTCATAGACTAGATGCCTTATGTAGGTAAGCTGTTTACTGATGTATTACATAAGGGCTCACAGATCAGAAAGGTATTGCTTGATGAATTTTTACAAAGAACTAGAAAGCAATGGCACCCCACTCCAGTACTCTTGCCTGGAAAATCCCATGGATGGAGGAGCCTGGTAGGCTGCAGTCCATGGGGTCGCTAGGAGTTGGACACTACTGAGCAACTTCCCTTTCACTTTTCACTTTCATGCATTGGAGAAGGAAATGGCAACCCACTCCAGTGTTCTTGCCTGGAGAATCCCAGGGACAGGGGAGCCTGGTGGGCTGCCGTCTATGGGGTCGCACAGAGTCGGACACGACTGAATCGACTTAGCAGCAGCAGCAGCAGCCTCCCTATTAAGAAACAATACCATTACCTTAGAAACCTTCACAAAGGTAACACTATTCCACTTTTACCTCAGTACATCAGTTTTGTCTGTCTTTGAACTTTATACAAATGGAATCAGCTGGAGACATTCTTTCATATCTGGCTTTTTTCACTCAACACTATGTTTGTGAAATTCATTCACCATGTTGCATCTGTTTTGGTTTTTTTTTTTTTTTGGCCACGCTGTGCAGCTTTCAGGATCTCAGTTTCCCATACCAGTGATTGAAGCCAGACCACCGCACACAGTGAAAGCCTAGAGTCCTAACCACTGGACCACCAGGGATCTCCCCACCACGTGTTTCTTCATTCTCCTTGAGGTATAACATTATATTTGTGTCACTACGCTGTTGACAGTCAGGTGGGTTTTTTCTAGTTTTGGTTACTATAAATATCTGCTTCTTTTGAGATTTTGGAATCCATCTTTTCTTTTTTGCGGGAGGGGACCATGCTGTGCAGCTTGTGGGATCGATCTAGCTCCTTGACCAGGGATGGAACCCATACCCCCTGCATTGGGAGCAAGGGGTCTTAACCACTGGACTATGAGGGAAGTCCCTCTTGAATCCATCTTTTGATGAATATACATATGCATTGTTTGTATGTTTTAGGAGTGGAACTGTTGAGTCATATGATGTCTGAATGTTCCTTTTCTAGATGCTTTTTAAAGATCATTCCTCGTGATGGAACCAAAGACTATCACGGGTCACACAGCTAATAAACAGGCTTTCCATTCTGTCCAAAGATTCACTAATAAGCCTCAATACCAAGGCTTCCAGTACTCGTCAGCTCAATACTCTTCTCCAGCCTAGCCTCTCAAATGGGTAGACACTACAAGGAATATACATACACCTACGCACTCCAGAGCCATCTTGTAAAGACAGTCAGGTAACTCTGTACTGGCAATGAATCACATTTCCGTGGCCAGATGAAGCTCCGGGAAGCCTGCAGGGTTAGCTAGAGAAGTCTGGAGTGGGGAGCTCTGGAAAACATCTACTTCATTGTGAGGGTCTTTACAACCAGAGCTGATATGAATCTGTCAGCAGATAGTTCATCTGAGCTCTTTGCCCAGATTTTAAGCACCTGGTAAATGGTCAATAAAAATAAGCATAAAATTAAGGGCAAAAGGACCAAATAATTAGAATTTTATAAGAGAAAATTGCCTTTCTAAGCAACTTTTCATCAAACAGGAAAATTTTCCAAAGTAACAAGTTTAAAAGTGCTATTGACAAAAGGAGGCATATCAGTATATGATTTAGAGAAATGGGTGGAGCTATGAGAAACAGTATTTCTTAAAGTATAGTCTGTATAGACCAGAATCAGCATCACTAGGATGTTGTAAGAAATACAGATTCCAGACACCATCATCCCTAAATCAGACTCTCTTAGGTGGGTCTAGAAAGTTGCATCTTAACAAACTCACTGGTGGTTCTTAGGCACCAACTCCACCATCTGTATTACATTCCCTGCTGCAGAGGGTCTCCACGCTTTCAAGCTAGGAGTTTCTACATGGAAAGATGAAACAATCCTCTCACTTACCCACAAGCTTCTCTGCTGTTTCTGGGGTAAGTTCTAATTTCTTGTTTGCAAAAGGCCTCCAGTGGACCTTCTGGCTTTTGCTTTTTCCTGGGACATCACTGGCTAAATTCAACTGTGCACACAATTTTGCCTCTGTTGGCGATAGCGCCTTCTCAGTTGCCCCTCTTGTTGGAGGCGGCCCACTGTGGCTTTCTACATGTCACTCTGAATGCCCTCTGAAACCCTCCTTTGTCCTCATCAGCCGTCCACTTCAGAAGTGGTGGTGTTATTTTGAGGCAGGGTTTGGGATGTCATATAAAATAAAGCTATGATTGTATGAAAAACCAGAAGAGGATAAGCAGCTAACACAAACATGAATAAGGCCTAAGCACATGCTGTACCAGGGGAGGGGAAGAGAGAATGCTTTGCTGCGACTCTGCTTTGTTTCTGAGGTCTGGGTGCTCATGGAAAGCCCTGAGACTTGCTATGACGTTTCAGGATTCAGGCGTACTTACCGAATTCTGGGGCCTAAGGCCCTGTCTTCTGCAAGGTTCCAGCCTAAGTGCCTGGGAGTCCTTATGGACAGGGATGAGGGGCCTGGGAGGTGGGGGAAGGCCCCATGCTGTGTTCTTGGGTTCTGCGGGCACCTCCCCTATGCACACACATCCAGTGCATTTTCCTCAGAGCTGAGCCCTAGAAACCCAAGCTTCCTTCCATAAATTCCAGTCAACAGTACAACCTTTCGCTCCGACACAGACACTTCACATTTCCTCCTTGCCACCATGTTGCTCTGAAAAACTTTTAGTAGAAGTACAGGCGCATAGTCCGGGACACTGGCTCTATTTCAGTGACAGTTTTCCACCACAAAGAACACTGAAATACAACAGGAAATGGTAAGTATGAATAGGCCGTCCTGGGCTAAATTTGAATGGTGGAAACTGTATTCCAAAATGTTTTCCATAGAAGTTCACTTTCTTTAGTTTTGATGACTACCCACTGGATCATTGTGGCCACAAGCCATTGACCAACCAGGAAACTGGAAAATAAACTGTTTCATATGGGCTTTCAGAGACTTTGTTTTGTTTTTGGTTTTTTTAAATGGTAGGAGCATAGAAAAATGATACACTGACCCCAAATGAGCAAATAGAGGAGTTTGGAGAGTAGCATGTTTATGAAAGCTTTATGATTATCATTTCATAAGAATAGTAGAGAAAGCACAGAGGGAAAGAAAGGGGATTAAAATTTAGGGAACATCTATCCATGCCAGCATTTTGCTGGGAATGTTAGATAGCAAATGCTATTTTGTTCTCACAACCACCAAGTAAAGTAAGTTTTATTACCTGCTTCTTGTCCTTTTTGGTTTAGGAAATGGGTTCATTTAGGTTAGGTGACTTGCTCATGGTCACCCACTTAGAGTTTGCAATCATGAATTCAAATATTGGTCCCTTTTCACTCTTACTTGGCATTCTGAAGAGAAAGCTGTGTGCAGTCTGAATAAAATAAGATCTTGATTATGGGAAGGTGGCCTGGGTGTTAAAAAAAAAAAACAAAACACCATTCAATAAAAAAAAAAAAATCTGTTGTACATCTGTAGAACTCTCATGTCTAGTTATATTCATGCTATTTGCTTTAATTGAAAGACAACAGGGTCTGTCATAGTTGTAAACATCCCTTGAATATAGAAGTATTAATTATATTCAACTCCAAGAGGACTGGACACTGGCATTCTTGTGAGGTAGATTTAGTATTTAAAATTGTTCCCAGTATCCTCTGAGTCCTATTCTCCTCCACCAAGGTAGACCCACATTGGGGGTGCGGGGAAGGGAATAGATGATAACTTGAGGACTAAGGTCGGATGATTTAGACCAGGGGAAATAAGGGAAGGTCTCAGTGAATCCCTGGGAGATGTTTTGGGTCAGCTTTAGCTCTTGGCATTCTCCTCCTGCTAAAGTATCATTTGTTTCTGTGGGGGAAAAAAAACAAACAAACATGTGATGGAGACCACAGTGAATCCCAGCTTCAAGATTAGTCAGGTGATGGGACTCCCCTGGTGGTTCAGTGGCTAAGACTGTGCTCCTAACGCAGGGGGCTGGGTTTGATTCCTCCTCAGGGAACTGGAATCCATAGGAGGCAACTAAAGATCCCACCTGCTGCAACTAAGACCCAGGGGAGCCAAAAAAAAAAAAAAAATTAGTCAAGTGAAACTGGATAGACCTAAAGAGTTGGGAAATAGATCAGGAAATGTGGTCCCTTACAAGGACCCCCTCCCTGTTAGTGTAGTATCAATCTCTTCTAACATGGGCTGATGACCTCTACTGACTTGGCCCTGAACACAGAAGCAGTGAAGCCAGGTAAAGTGGAGAAAGGAGGTGAACTACCATCTTCAAATAGCCAAGTAACGCCTTAACTATCTCCATCCTGCTAACGAAGGTCAGAATCCAGCCCAGCCAAAAGCCTGGAAAGGAAGCACAGAAGCATGAAAACCAACAACAGGGAACCTCACGATGCTTTCAAACGGCAGTTCGGTCAAGGTGTGTGTTTAAGAGTCATAGATCAAGTGTAGCACTCGCTTTTTATTTACTGATGCTCTCTCTTCTGAGGTTCTAACTTACATAAACCCGGTGAACAGCAGCAGCAAGAAGGCATAGGGATCTCAGCGTGCCTCTGATGAAATCCACAATGCCTCCTCGAATTCCCCGCCCGATGTTCTCTGTGCTCAAGGAGCCTCATAACCTTTTATGCCATTCTTGCTTCGTAGTTCCTTCTATCTTGGGTTTGAGAGGCCAGAAAATCTCAACTCACGTGCGTGTCCCTAAAGCCCCCGCCCCAGCCCCAAGGGTGGCTGCCCCTGGGCGCAGCAGTAAACGCGGCTGGAATAGAACAGGGTCCTCCAACGTCTGTTTCCACCTCTGATTTCCGTTAAACATTAGCTCTGGGGTCTGCGCGCAGACCCCAAGGGGCCGGCCTCCGGGGTACGGAGCTTGGACACTAGCCCGACCGCCGC